>NC_058059.1:8164041-8474041 GCF_020085105.1 Siniperca chuatsi
GTGAAAAAATAAGAAAGGTGAAAATAGACCTGCCTGCCACAGTGTTCCTGCTCCTTGTGATATACTATATGCCTGGCCTACCTTTGTGCCTGTATTGGGAAGCTGAATGATGGTGTTTACTGACTGCTTTGACCCTTGACCTAGCTTTGAAAGAGGGCCATGAGATCTCCACTAACCCTCTATGACAGAGGAATCTGGTGCAGAGACGGCAAGGCGTCAGACCTGACACGTCACACCCAGCCTGGAGGGTTCTGTGCACAGAAGGACGAAAGGAGGGAGGAAAAGTAGTGGAAAGGAGATAGTGCCACATTAACCTACATATCTCTGTGGTCTCTTATTTCCAGCCCCAGAGCACTAGAGTCAAACCTGGTCTTTCACTGGTGACAAAGACCAGCACAGACTGCGATGTCCCTAATGGAGCATACTTCACTCACTTTCACCACTTTCCTAAACCATCAAGCTCACCACCAACAATTGCCAACACAAACAGCCGAGACATAAACTGCATGTCTCTTCATCTTGGTTTTGCAAAACCTTTAGTGCTGCAAAATCTCTATATGTGTGTGCTCGCATGCCATCTCTGTCTTTCCTTTAGCAAGTACAAAATGCTACAGCCAGGCAACTGACCAGAGCCAAAAAGGAAACCATAGCACGTCAAATTAGCTATTCTACACTGGCACCTTGTCAGCCTTAGAAACGATTTTATAATGCTCTTTTATAATCCTTGTTTTTTCCATAGTCATCCATAGCCTGGGCCCCTTTTATACTGCTATGCTTCTATGTTCCCCAACAGTCCACCAGGGACCTTACATCTTTAAAAATTGTAGTGTTAGCCAGCCCTTGATCCAAGTCAGAAAAGAGTACTCAAGCACATAGATGCATATGTTGTAAATGTACTTAATTCGCCCTTTTTGTGGCACTAACAAACCAACCCAACAGAGCAGAGGTGCTTACCGCTGGGCCTGCTTCTCCTTTCTGTCCTATAGGTCCAGCCAGCAGGGAGAACTGAGTAGGTGGTACCTCCCAGCTCTGGAAGGCATCAGTAGCGGGTGGTGTTACTGGGTTATACGAAGGTCTGGTTGGTTTCGGGGTGACTGGAGCCTTGGTGGTTTTGACTTGCTTTGTTGATTTGATGACCTGTTTGACTGGCTTGGAGGTTTTAGCAGTTGTAGTTTTGGAGATTGTTGATTTTGAGGGGTTGACTTTGGATATCGTTGGTTTAGAAGGGACAACTTTGACAGAATTTGTTCTGGGTTTGGATGGAGTGGCATCGGATGGCAAAACTTTAGGCTTGGGAGATGTTTTCTTGGCTGTGGTGGGTTGTGGTTTCTTTGGGACTGCAACTTGGTCTGATAAGTCTGACTTTATCTTGAAGGGTTTGGTGCTGGTAGTGGCTGGAATAGTAGGTTTCTTCTTGTTGTCTATTCCGGCTATCGTCTTTTTGGAGCTGTTATGAGGAGTGGGATTTGTGGGAGTGGGTTTGGAGGGTTTCTGATTTGAAGCTTTAGAGGTGGAGGGTCCTGGGTTTGGTGGTTTTGTCAGGGGTTCTCTTGTCCTGAGTGGTGCTGTGACAGTTTCAGTCCTGGCCTTGGGAGACGGGGAGGCCAAACCAAGCTGGACTATGACTGGTATCACAGTTCCCAGCAGGGGTGTATGAATGGTCCCAGGGCTGGGCTTTATTGTTTGGGTGGGAGCCACATATCTGACAGCCGAGGCAGCAGCGGCAACACTCTTGGCAAGGCTCAGCCTCGTGGGCTTCCTCGCTGTTTCCGGGCTACCGCGTTTAGGTGTAGCAGCAGTAGCTGTGATGTTTGTTTCTCGTGGTAGGATAGGCAACAAGGGAGGAAGGTTAGGCCTGTATGTATCAGCTTCCCTGCACTGTTTCTTAATGTACTTGCAGTAGTTGTGAGCTGCCTGTGCAGAAGGGACCAGGTCAAACTGGCAGATGGCTCCTTCAAAGTGGGCTGAGGCTTGTTGCTGGCTTGTCCGCCCAAGCAGGAAGGAGCCCTGGAGCTCTGGAGCCAGTCCCTCCTCACTGTCACACCCAAAGTCTGCATGAACACTCTGCTCTCCGCAGGAGGCATATAGAGTCACTCGCTGTCCATTAATTCCCACCGCCAGCTGGTGCCACTGACCATCATGGGGCTCATAGGGCAATGCCACCGAGGTGTTTGGTCCTGTGTGAAGGACCAGATTGCCCGGTGCAAGCTGCAGACCGAGAAGGAGCTTCCTGCGGCCTGAGAGCAGGGTGAAGAGGAAAGCACTGTTGACACGGTGTGAGCGAACACTCAGGACCAGTGCCAAGTTGGGCCAGATGGCCGCTGGGAAGACTGAGCGCAATGGAGTTTCAATGTGCGCCCGCTGGTTGAGGATGATCCCCGATTTGAATGGAATGACCCCTGCTGGCACCGAGCGTGACGGCTTCTCTCCCTTGAGCCCCAACTTTTGGAGGATGTCCACATCTGGATAGAAGGGAGAGTGGTGTTAGAGGAACAAATACTTATAACATGCTTGTTTATGAAGGTTACAGACCAATGCAGTTAGACAAAAGTGAAAATGAAAATGAAATGAAGACTTCTTCTGATCAGATCTGTTTTGTTGATCCTTGATCATTCTTTTCATATTCCATTATATGTCTATGTCTATGTTCTGTAACCACAATTTACAGCGATGACAATATTTCCTGCCATAATCAGGAACCTGGGAGTACATCATCAGAAACAAGGTACATGCTCTTACATTTGCCTCTGTGAAAAAGAAAAATGGCTACATACATAAATGCCAAGGCATTAAAAAAATTTAAACATCACACAAGGACAACGGCAGGACACAGGAGAGCAATGACTTTTCCACTGAGCATCTGGACTGATAAGAAACTTTTTCTATTGTATGTGCCCAAACTGTGTTGTCCCTAAACGCAACACTAATTCATGCTAACTGTGAGTGAAACACAGGGAAAAATGGACAGGATTACTAGTCCCAGTTTTGTTGATGTAGTAACTCTCAGAAACATGGCTACTTGAGCAACAATTACACACACACATCAACAGTTAGCAGATATGAATGAGAGGAAAACATCTTAAAATTATTAATAGGACATTCTGGACTCATTGTGAGAATTTGCTCTTCCTGAAACAAGTGAGGTTCAGCAAAATATTTTAGCTGTCTTTGACTGTGGCAGTTGGACAGACTATTCTAGCTTGTGAGCCAATTTTCCAATAACTTCCTGATCTTTCAGCCAACACAGAACAGCAGTTCACAAAGTAATGGAGCTCAAAACACTGCAGGGTGATGAGATGGGAAAAAAGATGGTTGAAGCAAAAAAGAAAATACAAAGAATAATAAACTCACTGGGTTTTGAGGCCACCAAACTGCTTCTGTATGCTGTCTAGTGCAATTTTAGGCCAAAACAAATGACTATGTATAGGTCCAGACAGACAAAAACTACGCTGATGATAGGGGAGTATGGAGCGACCTTGACCGGTTGGTCAGTTCATGCTCTCTGAGTGGGTAGATGCTGCACAGAGGTGCTGTGGTGGCCTTTGTTTCAAATGTCAGTGGTTTGCAGCCTTCTCTCCAATATGGCAAGTTGTGGCATCATTTTGACTATATGACTCTCGTGAAGCATAAAACAGCTGGCCATATTTTAACAGCTCCAAAGGGTAACAAAAAACATTTGAGGTTTCAAAGCCGAACCAAAGTACTGTGGTTCCAAATGATTGATGTTTACCTAATTGTGCCTTCCTGCTTTTGGTCGTTGAATTTGGGTTTTGTTCTAGAAAGTGCCATGCTGTCAGGTTCTGCCATTCGAGGAGGCTAAATTAATGTCCAATAAACTTTTAATATATTTTTGGTTTACATGGAGAAAATAAATGAAAGAAGAACATTCATTTGATCGAGAACTCTGACTTGCACTTGCAACATGCAAAGTGATGCAATAGCTATTTAAACAAGAATAATGTCCAGCTTCTGATGCACTTCATGCTTTTTTCTACTTATAATCATGTTACATAAATTCACTAAAATTTGATTCCCCATGCGACAGTGAAAAAATAATGCAGGAAATATATTAATTCCTTCGTCATATCACCATATTCTTGGTAAGGACTGCCAATAACCGGCCCCTTCATCTCCATGGCCATGTGAGGCAGTGAGCAAGACAAGACTTTGTCATTGGTGTTCACTCTGTGCTGATGGAAACATGACGCTTGGTGGAGGTAATTGTGAAGGGAGCTCAGTCAAGGCCAAAGCAGCCAGTGCCAGGAACGCACAATCTAAAGCTAAAGGACCTAATCCTCTCTTACTAACCATCTGGCCAACACACTCCCCTATAAGGGAAAAAGAGACCGTGGATACTGTTTAAAAAAAACAATATGTGTTTGTGAATTTTGAGGCACAAGGGACAGAGTTCAGGTTCTAAATGTACATTTGGTGGCAAAGTTATATAATTTCCACACCAATTAGCACATCTGAGTGCTTGCTGTACTGTATGTTGAAATATATGTGCTGGAAATGTTTGCTTGACTGATATCAAGGCATGGCCTCATTGTTTTAAGGCTATAGGGGATTAATTAGCCAAAGGACGTCGGCATCATCAGACAGCCTCCCCTTTTCCCTTCTCCTCTCTGTCCTTCTCATCAATAGAGTTAGTTTGGAAATTCAGAACATGACCACAATCACCACAAATGTGTACAGCATCTCCCTGCCTGGAGGCAGAACACAGTTTCCAGCCTTTCAGCCAACTTTGACTCTCTTTTCAGTGTTTCAGTCTCAGTGGTCCCAGCGCTCATTCTCTATATGACCTGTGATCTCAGACCCAGGCCCCTCAACATTTTTATTGTCTTTGGGTTCACTCTGACCTGTGGTCACTGGGCCTTGTCTAATTGGGACATGTGTATAGAAGCCCTGCTTGTGAAAAGATAGAAAAAAGGGCAAGCAATGTTGATGAGATGACAGAAAGTGGGAAAGATGAGGGGAAAGACAGATGGGATGTCCTAACAGTTGCTGTACTGGTAAGCCATAGAGAGCAAGGACTTCAATGAGATGCTTGTCTTTCTATAATAGGCTTGCTTCATTAGACCATGGACAGGGGCTCAGACTTTGGAAATATATAATTGCTCGGAAAGTTTAAAAAAACGTTAAGAGTGGGAATCTGATCCCTAGTAATACCGGTAGTTATCAAGGAATTAGACCTGAGGGAGGAAGCAGCTCAGAACTTAAATGTTTTTTGCAGAAAGAGTTCTCACATGTATGATGTCAAACAAAAACTTCACTTAAACTAATCTGTCTACTCTGGAATTATTGAGTGTTATTGATACATACCAGGTTTTAACACATGATGAATCTGATTCCGTAGAACATTGTTCTCAATGACATCTAAACATTTTTTTTTTTGCTCAGTCAGACTGTCAAAATAAGGCAAATGTAGACATGCTTCTCCTATATAGCCAGTTCTTTATGGTCTTTCCATGTTCATGTATAGGGCTGTAAGACTTTCCCCTGCCTTAAAACATTAGGGCTTTATAAAATAGCCTGAGGAAACAAGACCTACATGGGGTATAGTGTATACCCATCCACACAGTGAATTCTCCTCTCTGTGTGGTCTCTTCTGCTGTAAAGGACAATAGGACATGGCAGTGAGGCAGAGGGTGTATTACATGTATCTGTTCTGTACATAGACTCCTGTCTCCAAACTTCTTTATTTAAATACCACTTGTACTATTACTGGGGCATACATTAACCATGTGGTTTTAGATATACAGCATACTGTATGGATGTGAACATACACACACACACACACACACAGACACACACACACACACACAGACAGACTTGTGTTTAACACATGGCTGGAGTTCATAGCCTTGCTCTGTGCCAAGTCACTCAAGTAGGACAGAGAGAAAGTCCAAGGCTCTTCACTCTGTTATGTTATCCCTTGTAGAGGATGAAGTCACAGATTCATTCGAACACACTCGAAAGATCTCTCTTTGGTTGGCCTACGCTACTCTACAGTGAGCCATTTATGATATCTCTGAGCGGAAAAATCATCCCCACAGCAATACATTGCATGTATTCCCACAATATCAGATTTGGAATCAGGGTTTATGATTCATGATTTAAATAAGGGAAAAAACTTCTTCTTTTAAGAGTAATTATTTGATATTTTGCCTTTATTTGGTAGCGACAGTAGAGATACAGACAGGAATGCAGGGAAAGATGTAGACATGCAACAAAGGTCCCTGGCTGGAATCAAACCAGGGACATTGTGGTAATATGGTATGCAACCTAACCACTAGGGCACCAGATGCCCCCATTCACATTTCTTGGGGCATTTTTGCCTTTATTTGACAGTTGACAGTGTAGAGAGAGACAGGAAACAAGGTGAGAGAGGCATGACAGCAGTAAAGGTCCCTGCGATCAAACCATTGCATAAATCGTTAGCCCTCCTCCTTTTACATTTTTCTTCTAAATGTATGCCATTGCAGTGCTGTTATGAACCACATAAAAGCTAACCCCAAAACTCAAAACTGACCATTTTCCCAAATAAAATGATCTTGAGATACAATATGCAGCTCATTGGGTTTGTGCTCCAAAAGGGAACGTTATACAAGCATTTGGTCAGCACTGAGTCAGCTGTCTGCCAAGGGTCCTGAGAATGATCCTATGGCATCCACTGCTTCTTAACAGGGTGATCAGAGAGCAGAGCTACTGTTTCAGAAACTGGCACAGGAAAAATCTTTAAAGAGTACTCCACTGATTCAGCTTTGCACTTCTATAACATGATGCGAATCACGATGGACAGTTTAAAAAAAAAAGTTAAAAATTGATGCAGCAGGACCAGGGTTGTCATCTTTTTTATTCCTTGCATTCTTCTTCCTTGTTAAAACCTGGCGCCTACATTATCCACAATGCAACTTGACCACTGACAGTTTGGTTGGAGATTCAAGTGTGTTATGCTAGTAGCGGCTAATGTAGCCTCGAGCTGCTAATCTCAAGCAGAAATGAGCAGCGGGCTACAGAGGTCTGGTAACCTCACTTCTTGCGAACCCCACACCCCAAGATTCCTTGCAGTCATCAAAGCCAGAAAAGGCTTTATACAACTTTTTTCACATATGCAAGTGTGTATACTCCCTAAAACCTGTAAACAGACCAAAACCAAAAAGATTCTCACTCCAAGCTCTGGTCTGTTTGGATGCCTTTCTCAGCATCTCTATGAGCAGCGCAAGAGTCAGACCAATTTTGACTGTGCCTGTTGAATCTACTCAGGTACGAAAACACTCAGATCTACACTCTTTGAGAAAAAGACCTAAAGCGATGTTTGTCATCAGTGTTTGCAGCACTGATGATGGAAATTCCTACACAGACAGCATCGTTCACCTTCGTTGACCGTGACTGCAGAGACAGTGTTGCCAGATTTGACTGATGCCAAGTAGCCCAATCAGAGCCTAAAACCAGCTATACTGCCATTTTTTATTTCCACTTAGGAAAAGGATTTTTTTTGTCTGTCTGAGATACTTTTAAACTCTGAAACGACAAGCCGGTGTGATGATATTTTCTTAAAATAACACACTAACAGCTTGGTCGCAAATACCTGCACCTAGACCAATCTACATCCAAAACCGTGGTTACAGCTATGAAAAATGATATCTACCAAGTATTTTTGATAATGTTACATCAAATATAAAAAGTTATCTTTTTACCACAGAGCTTTGACTTTATAACTGAATAATAATTGGAATTGGAAAAAAGATTTCAGCTCTGTTGTAATGAACTGAGATGACATTTGGATTTGTCGGTCATCAGTTTTCAGTGACTGCGTGTTGGGCCTATTGAACTCTGTGCCCTGTCAGTCTCAATCATGATAACTGGAGAAGAGAAGGGGCCGATTCACTGGACTGTATCTATAACTTTTCACCAGGGGAAGCCACCAAATGGTTCAAAAAGTAGCTCAAATGAAGTCTCCCAAAACAATTACCTGCCCAATCACATAAAAACTAGCCCAACTCCCAAACTGGCAACTGTCAGTGGACATTGAAACACACCCATTGTTGCACAAGAGACAAAAACGATAAGATTGTATTTTATATATTACACATCCAGCAGTTACAGACCAACATTATCATTAATTTGGGAAATGTAAGTCCAATATTCACTCTCTTTTAGCTCAGTTTTTGGTCTCTACCAACTTCCGAGTGAAATATCAGGCTCTTTAGCTGCTGAATGCTATGTTCGCCAGCTAGTCGCTAACTGTGTCTGTCTGCTGTTTGGTGTTGAGCAGGTAGTGTACAGTGGGTTTTTAGAGCTTTTTTCACTGAAAACAGCTGCTGCTGCCTGCTGCAGCTGAAAACAACGCTATGAGAGCGGTGAGAGTGAACCAAAACAGTAAAGTTCTGGGCCGGTCAGCTAAACAATGAGCTGAAACTCGCTATAAAGCTCCATAAAGCGGAGGGGAGCTGCAGATTCAGGTGATAATTCTCTGTAGGTTCATTACTGTGAGCAGCTCCTTTCACATTGTCACATTGTTTTCACATTGAGAGTATATTTTTTCTATAATGGTCAGCTTTGAATCTATGATCTGATCACTCCCTTGCTCACACAGCTTACTCAACACTTGTCGTCATGACAACGGTTGGCCCAATTCTCATAGCAATGTGTTTACGTGCTTGGGCAATGACCAAACAGGCAAAGAATAAGTCCAAAATCCTCCCAGTGCTCCAATAAGTTTCACAGATTTTTCCACTGGTAAATTTTCAGTAAAAAAGGAAGAGGTGAGAAAGTGAGGTGACTGAACTGAGAGAAGTGGAGGTGACGTTAAGCCATGTCTTACCTTCAGAGTGTACTTGTGTAAGTCCCAGGTAACAAGTACAATATAAAACTGTACAGAGCAATAGGGCTCTCCTGGGGGAAGAGAAGAAAGGACGTTAGAAAGAAGCAGCAGTCACACAGTACGGAATCATACAATTGTTTAACTCTTAAAATAATATGGTGCCATTTTCTAATAAGGAACCCTTTATATAGTTGTTTATGAGTTGTAACTAATGGCTTTAATACATGATTTAAATAATAAATGAAATCTTTACTAATGCTTTATTTACAAGGCATTAATAGGAATACATTTTGGGTTGCCAGGTTGTTAAAAATCCTATTGGCTGATGTTAATCCTTTCTATTATAATAATAATACAGTTATAAATGTTGGTAATCCATTAATAGAGGTTAATGGGTTTCTCACTTTCTATTAACCAATCACTGCTAGATGTTAATAAGTCATTAATTAAGAGTTTTAATCATCAAGTCTTCAGTTGTAAGTATTAATAAGTTGTCTATAAATTAATTTCGATTTTTGATTTTTGATTTTTTTGATTTTTCCAGGTGGTCAAACAGTCCAACAATTCAAAGGGATTTCTCATAACCTGGCAACGCAAAAACTGTCCATATTAATGCTCGTAACAGATCTATAAAGCATTAGTAAATTTTTACTAACCCTTTTATAAAGGGTGCCTTGTTAGAGAGTGGTACCAATAATTGCTTGCATTAGACCCTAAGGGGAACATCTTAAGGAATGCTTTAATCAAGACAAAACTGCAGTCATTAGGAAATATATGGCATGTGTCTTAATAGACTGAAATAGACCGAGATTACAAAACTGAAATTTTAAGTTTCATAAAAGGATAAGGTTAATAATCTGTAATCACTGTTTTTACATCACACCAAAATGCAGATTCAAAAAATCCATATGCTTTGCATTTGAGCTACTGATACCATATGAATAACAAATGGGACCTGGATTCTGCAAATGGGACCTGAAAAGCACTTACAACTCAGAGCAAAGAAGAGCACCTCTCTCCAAAACACACACACACGCAGCTTCAAGTTGTGGTTTGTAAGACAGAAATACTATGGTAGACTTATCCATCAACTCTCCTCCCAAAACCAACATGTGTACGCGCACACACACAAAACAAAATGGTCTCTCTCAACACTCTCACCACATTCAGGTGTGCAGCAGAGCCGAGGAGACTGACTGGCAAGTGGACTGAGCGCTCAGTGGGGGACTGAGATCTGGTGACAGGCAGGGGAGCCACTGTTTACCGCTGGAGGTCATCCAGACACACATGGTCACACATACACATTGGAGGAGGAAATGTGTATAGCAGCTGTGGCTGGAGGGCCAGAGAGAAGCAGGCAGATGGGGGCGTGGGCCAACAGCTCCAAATACATAAATATGCAAAAGACGGTAACTGTTGCATAAACTTATTTACCTGCACTATTCCAGGCAAAGATGTCTCTGTCTCTCTTTAGAAATATTTCTTCAAACAACCTCTGCACTATCCAGCCTCTGCCTCCCCTGCTGGCCTGAATGATTATAATCATGGTGTGTGTACATATCTAAGTGTGTGTGTGTGTGTGTGTGTGTGTGTGTGTGTGTGTGTGTGTGTGTGTGATGGTGTGCTTACATGTGTGTTTGTGGCGTCTATGTCTGCCTCTCTCCCAGTTCCTAGTTGCTAATAAAGCTTCATCACGATCAACCCCACACACAGCTGGCTGTGGTTACTCAGGATGCTTAGTGTGTGTGTGTGTGTGTGTGTGTGTGTGTGTGTGGGTGTGTGTGTGTCTCCCAGACTTCCAGCTGGTTACAGTCTTATTCAGTGTCTTATCAGCTGAGGACAGATCAGCTTTCTAAAAATGAGTCATGAATGCTGAGTTTTTTTACTGCCGCAAAAACGATGCTCCTTCTGTCCCTCAGGCTGTTTACATCTGTGCAAACTGGACCAAGTTTCCCGGGAAACAGCGCTGTTTTCTTTGGCTTTTCATATTAAAAGTTCTCAGTAGCTTATTTAGATTTTCATTAGGGTGCTTTTGAAGTGTATGTAGGGTTTTTTCTTCGGTGGAGCAGTTGAAAATGGTTGCACTGAGGTGGATTTGTACACAGTGGACACTTAAATCAGTGGGGCTGACATCTGTACACTGACCCTGTCTGCTGTGGTTTACATACTGCAACTATGACATGACTTCCTGAGGGAATTCTCGGCCTAGCTGAGTGGACAAAGTACAGGCCAGATGAACAATAACTCCTATTAGTCATCCATTGAACCAGCCAGTATATATTGTGCTTTGAGCCACTGAACTCTTATTTCAAAGACAGAAAGGGGAAGAATGCTGCTGTGTACTGCTGATAACATCTTTCGCTACTCATTAAACTTGTGTTTAGCACACATGTCCTTTGGTATCAAAAAGAGAAGTCGTTTAATGGAAGAAAAATTGTGCATAGACAGATACACAGCGATAAACAACGCAGTGTGACTGAGCAAAAAACTGATGGAGAAAGTGAGTCAGAGTATCTGGATGTTGGTTACAATGTCTGCAAAAGTGGCAAAGAATTTCAGTCACTCTAACTGACACATTGTACAATCTGCAGCAGACATCTACAGATGAAAACTGTCAAATATGTCTCATATTTCCTCAAAACCCATGTTCTCTTTCCCTGCTGTATTTTCTGGCATCATTGTCTTTATTTCTTTTCCTAAACCTGCATTGCCCATGTCTAAACTCTGATTCTAACCTCTCGACCCCCCACAACCACCTCCCTACACACTCCCAAAGAGCAGCCCGTCTGTAGGCTTGAAACCAGTCAAAGGTTGAGAAAAAAAACACTGATAAGCCAGTATAGTTTCTGTCTACACACACATACACACACACAGAAATACTCACACTTACACACACACACACACACACAGTGGAAAATTCCTATGGATGAGCTGACACTAACAGAGGCTGATGAGGAAGAAAGGGTAACTGGAATCTCATAAGACCAGTGGTATACTTGTATGTCCATCATCTGTTCTCTCTGCAGTCAAGTAATCTCTCACTTCAGACTGTTTACTTCCTGCCTCATTTCTACTTATCGAATGACTTACATCAGCCTTGTTTCAACTATTATTATGCCTAAGAGCAGATAAAACATAAAATTGTATGTGACTCATTGTGATACCCTGCTGTACTTGGATTTATTGGCTACTAAAACTATTTATACAAGTTAGAGCAAGAGTGATTGACTCAGAAAGCGTCTGTGTAGCTATATATGATTATATATAACTATATATACTGTTTATATATGGTTGTTTTTTCAATGTAAAAAAAATGTCAACATATAGGAATACATTGCCAGAGAACTAATTGCATGTGAAAAGCCAAGAGTGAGACATAAAGGGCGACACCATGTGGACATGTGGTGAACGATGCTCCATGCACCACGCAGGTATCTTTACTATGTCCCAATCCATGCACATGTTAAATAAATCATGTTGTACCACTGTTGCCTCACTGTTTGTGAGGATGGAAACCGCCTGGAGCCATTTTTTGTTTTTCTTAACGAACGACAGTTTCTGCAAAACATCCAGGCAGGTGTGATAAATAAAGCTGATACCATTTAGCCAACTTGTTTTAATGGAAAATTAGGGGAAGATTGGTCAAATCTCCGGACTTTCCTACTCCCTAGATGACTGCATCCCCACTATCTCGCCACTGATCCATTAACTAAACCAGATGTTAAGTGCGCAATACAACCAAATATCAATCTAAGGTAGGAATGACGCATGCATGTATAAATGAATGAATGAGTAAATGAATGAATGCATGACTTTTCAACGGGAACCGTGCAACAGCTGGCTGCTGCATGTACTTCCCTAAAAAAGTCAACACTGTAGCCAAGTCAAGATCAAATATTCGGTCCATTTATTACAACAGCCCGATGTGTTTTTCACTGTCTGTGAAATCTGTGCTGTAAACATCTGCATTTTATGTCACAGAGTAGTAAAACTCATGTCAGTTGCAGATGTTTTCTTAAACAAATTGATAAGTGGATGTTCTCGGGAAAACTATTGCAAAAGCTGATGTCATGGTAACTGTAACATAATTTTCTTTAAGAGTATCTCATACACATTAAAAAAAATCCCCCTTTGACTACGCTGC
Source organism: Siniperca chuatsi (assembly GCF_020085105.1). Taxonomy (NCBI): domain Eukaryota; kingdom Metazoa; phylum Chordata; class Actinopteri; order Centrarchiformes; family Sinipercidae; genus Siniperca; species Siniperca chuatsi. Next base: position 8,177,013 of record NC_058059.1, read on the forward strand.
GTAAATGTGGCTGTTTACTCTGAATGCGTATAAGGGAAAACATGGAAAGCATCCTAACAAAATCTAACAAACGCTCCAGTGGATGCTGATGAACCCCATGAAACTTTATAGGTCTGGATAATTGCCTGTTTTGCCTGCTCTATCAGATGAGCCAGTTAAGTAAACACTATATGGCAAAGTTCCTGCATGCACCCATTTGCCAAAAAAAAAACAACAACTTTCAAACACTTAGATTAACTATATTTCTTTGAGCAATCACAATCTGTCTTGCACAAACGTGGACAGATAGGAGGGGGTATTTAACACAAATGAACCTGGTGATTATTCTTGGTATTTCTCGTCCAGTTTAATGAAAATAAAAATAGAAATACATATAGGAGAAACAAACATTTGGACAAATTGACTCATTTTGGCAAAGTTATGGTAAATGTCATACAACTGACAAATGACACCCATGGTCCAAACAGACAGGCTCAATAGTCCCCAGTGGACACCACTCCTGCATGGTGAGCTGGACCACAGCCAGTGGTGTTTGCCTCCATGTACCTGTGATGTGCCGGCTATCACAGGTACATGGAGGCAAACAGTTCCTTAAATTGTAGTCCCCGCCAGTGATCCGTCTCACCTCAGCTCTTTCCAACATCCTCTCGTCAGAGCACACAGACACAATCACATAAAAGAAAATAACTGGTACTTACTTTGTGTCTAGATGAGAGGTTCTGCAATCTCTCCTTCGGGTGCCTAAATTCATTTGTATTCATTTGTCCTGGCAGTCAAAAACCTGACCGTTAATCACAGCGTGACTCCTTTGCAAGGGGGGCAGAAGACACCGGTCGCCGTCTTACACATTTGACAAGCTTGAGATGAAGTTCCAGAGGAAAAAACTCATGTTGATTTGCCTGTCAAGCCCGACGTAAATTCCTTCTGGCAGGCTGGTTTGACAGAGAGTTGTCCTGTGCGATTGTCTATCGATATTCCCCTGTGTTTCATTCATTTATGCCGATCCAGATTGAGGGACGCGCAGCCGGAGAGAGAAAGCTGGGTTCTTTTGGAGGGGGGTTACGGAGTCAGGAGCGTTGGACTCATCCCTTTCCTTTTTAAATAGGCTTTCTGTGGGTAAAGCGATGGTAAATGCACCGCACAGCCAGGTGTCAAGTTACAAACCCAGCGGTTGCATCGAGCAACTACACGCCTTCTCCAGGGGGTGGCCACATGGATCTTACCCCGAGCCCCATGCCCCGGTAAACCATATGAATGAACCACGGTGACACACGGTGGGCAGCGCTTCACAGACTGACACTGCCATGCAGGGACGCCTACAGCTACTCCAGAGACTATCCTTTATGTATCCACCTTATTATCCCTCAATGCATGGAATGATTTGGGTGATTGCAAATCATATATGATAGCCCTGAGTCATTCAAGCCACTTCTTTGGAGAAGAACACACAAAGACACACATGTAGTCAGGTTTGAACACTGTGCAAAATCTTGGGTTCGGTTCATACAGATATTTTGCAACATTCTCCTATGTGAGACATCAGCTTTGACATCAGTCTTGCCATTTTGTTAGAGACATGTTAATGGAGGGGGAGCAGCACCTGGATCAGCTCCCATTACTGTAAGAGGGGTCATGGCCTGGTGCAGGATAAGGCCTACCAAAGACCAGGCGCAGCCACAAGAGCCAATAATTACCACCTGACATCTGTTTAAGGTGTTTCATGAATGTCTATGCCTAACAGGGTGATAAGACATTTTGTGATCCTTAAAAATGTGTGCTGAGTGGGAAAAGGGGGAGTCAACAGTTTTCAAAAGGACTATTTCTTAAGTTTAATGTTCAGATGTAAACTGCTCACAGCAAAGTCTGTGGATTATCCAGAGTAATGGGAACATTGTTTGTTGCTGTTGAATTTCTTAAATGTCATTTTTCAATGCACCAGAAAACACATTTTCATTCACCTCCATCATATTGGGGTGGAGGCAAAAATCTCAGAGATAGAAATCTCAAAACCTGGGCAAGTAAAACTAAAACTATTGCTTATTTTATTTTATTTTTTTGTAATTTGGGTGAACAGTTCCTTTGATTGACTGGACAAATGAATGAACAATACTAACTCCCACATCAGCTAAACTAATTGCCTTGGGCATTTCTTAGAAAAACACACCTGCTTGGGCCTCAGCCCTTCATCTCTTGGATCATTATATAAATAAGGAATAATAATTTTTAGCAATCTCGCTTTGATTGTAATTAAATCAATTTGTAGTGGATAAGTGGGTGATTCCTGAGATAGGAGGATGTTATCACCTAAACACCTTAAAGTCATTAAATCTGAATATATTTAGCCAAACAGTCTATGAATTGGTATTACAGCAAACTGCCTGTTCAGATGGATGCTGCACACAGCAACATCAGTGGACAAACAACTAGCTGAGGAGGCTACAGAATAAGGATGTTAGTGACTTGGCTCCATTAGCGCTCGCTCTTTGAGCTGACTGGCCAGAAGCCTTAAGCACTGAAAGGTCGCCTTAAATGACACTCTGTTAGGGTGGGGCCGACTGCGTGTGTCAGATATGGCGATCTCTCCGCATTTCAGCCTAGGGCCGTTGGTCAGCCAGCCCCAGGGGTGGGTGCTAATGGAGGCAAGTCATTAACATACTCTTTACAATCTCCTTCACACACTCTGTGCCTTGTGTTTCAGCGCTTGGTGCCACCCGACCCTCCCATGTACTTCCAATGAGCCACAGCGACTCTGCCCCCTTTCTTCCAAATTACAAACTCTGCGCTCGCTAGTGCGTTCACTGCCACCCCTTAAAGCTGCTTAATTATGGTCATTGGCACCAAGTCTGAAAGCTCCCTTTATCCCCCCCATGCTCCAGAAATAGGCCCTGCTGAAGCACACAGGCAGCCCAGATCAAACGCTCCCCATAGGGAAGGGGTCATTACTGGTACGCAGGGCGGACACAGCCCAATGGGTGCTGTGCCACGCCTTGAGCCCAAATTGCAGCCTGGGCCTAGTGAGGACACAAGACTGCTCTTTGATGCACGGCAAGAGTAACAGCAACACAGGCTGTTTGGATATCAATGTTTACAGTGAGCTGTGTACTGTACATACACATAAACAACCAATAGAGTGTTGTGCAGACTAAAAGCTAAGAAAACTGGGCGCTGGGCTTGGGTGGGTGTTCACATGTTTCTCATGGTTTATATTTATCTGGATGTCACAGCTGTCTTACATAAGTAACATGTTTAGAATTGTTTCCAGGTGACAACAACCTTAAGTAGTAAAAATGACTGAAATTATGCAAAAATGTAAATGATTTTATGAAACTTTTTTTTTAAACATAAGAAAAGATGCCGACTAACATCAACAGTAATGTTTTTAGAGCATGTGTGGACATAAAATAGCCTCATGTCACAAAACGAATAAATAGGTTGTAAAGACAGTCTCCTCTGTGTAGGTGTGTTTTCACGCTGGGCAGTGGCAGAGGTTATGGAGGTGGTGGTGGTGAACCAGACAGTGCTGTCTCTCTCAGCTCCACTGCACACAAGAAGACTGTTCATTCAAGGAATGTGTGTGTATGCCAGTGTGTGAATGTACATGTGCATGCGTGCATATGTGGAGTGTCACTGTGGTTTGTGTTTTTCCTTTACAGGTGGTTCTGTCCACTTGTTTGTGTTCCTGATTCTGTCTCCTTCCTGCGTAGGGATGGTTTGGTGATGCACTGGGAGGTGGAAAGTGGTCAAACAAGCTCCTATCTGCTGTGATTTCTGTCACACTCAGTTCCATGTCGAGATCTTTCTCTTTCTATTTCACTTTTTCTCTTTTCCCTTTTGTGTCACACCCTACTCTACGCTGACTCCTGTATCTCTGTCTCTGTCTCTCTCTCTCTCTCCCTGTCATTCTTTCACCACAAGCATTTCCAGTGCTGGCATACCAGAGTAGACAGCCACCCCGAAAGCAGTGCCACAACCATAATGAGCATGTTGAGTTCTCATAATAACACCAGAATAACCTGCTGAGGGAGACAAGCTCTTTTGGGGGCAGACTCTCAGACCTGGCCACCCTGGATTGAAAGTGTCAACACCACACAGACTTGCACTTGTTGAAGTGTGAAATATGGAGCCGAGTTTCCCCACTGTGTGCTGTTTTTAGATTGATTTCTGCAGTGTTAGCAATTTTCTTACTGTATTTTTGTGTACAGGGTTGAGATGTTGTTGTAAGGTGCTGAAATGATGCACATTTACTGTAATCATAACACAGTGCCTTTCACACCTTGCTCTCTGTTTAGGGACTGTACAAAAATTATTAGGCAGAGGGAGGAAGATTATGTATTTTTTCTTTTTGGTGAAAGGAGGGTAGTCTAAATTTTTTGGGAGAGTCAGGAAGTGATTTAAAGTGACAGTGACATCTCGAGGTTGAAAAAATAAAGAATCGTTGGAATATTTGATAAACAGGATGCATCATTTTGTTATGTTTTCACCTTTCACCCTCTTTTAGCTCTGTTTTTGGTCTCTACCAACTCCTGAGGGAAATATCTGGCTCTTTTTCTGCTAGATGCTCCACTATGTTCACCAGCTAGTTGCTAACTGTGTCTGTCTGCCATTAGGTTCTGAGCAGGTAGTGTACAGTGGAAAACAGCTGCCTGCTGTAGCCAAAAAACGACACTATGAGAGCATTGAGAGTGAACCAAAACAGTAATTTTGGGCTGGACATCTAAACAATGAGCTGAAACTCTCTATAAAGCTGCTTAAAGTTCAGGGGAGCTGCAGATTCAGGCGATAAATCTCTGTAGGTTCATCACTATGAGTGACCCCTTTCACATTGTCACATTGTTTTCACATTGTCATTTGATAAATTGCTAAAATTAAAAATATCTATTGCAATCACTTTAAATTCTTTGTGCACTTTTGGTTATAAATGGCAAAATTAATTGTACCAATTAAATAGTGATATTGTATATTACTTTGAAATATTGTGGGGAGGGTCAAAAGAAGATGTTAAAATTGGGGAGGGCCTGGCTTTTTAAAAAAGTGAAACATAATGTTAAGCCATCCTCCCCACCCTGATAATTTCTGTACAGTCCCTTACATTTTCCTTTTAGGAATACATTTTGTGAATACACTCAAGTGGCAGGTAAGGCTAGTCAGCCTGCAGAGGAAATATCTTGCAAAATGTAAAAGTGGGGCAGAAGGGTCCTGGGCAGTATAGCTTTTGCCTCTTTTCATTCCTGACACATTTTTTGGCAGTCAGAATACTGACACAGGACCAACTTGGCACCATCAGAAAGGTGCAACACACTAGCAAGTTAGTCTGCACCTGTGTGAGTACAACCATAGAAGATGTACTGTATATACATACTGTAAGTGTGTGCACAGGTATGCAGGGTCTTAGATGTGTGAGAAAGAAATTGGCTGGATTGGGTGCTGTGAAATTCCAACTTTCAAGCTCCTCCCTCCATAAACAGTAGACCCTGACAGCATGTACAGTAGGAGAAACACTTACTTTAAATTCCAGGCAAGTTTTTATTCAATTCACAGTATAATGAAATCCCACCTCAGTGTGCGATTCAGCTCGTGATTAAATCCAACTTCAATTTCCGATTCACTACTTATCATCTGTCAAACAGAGCCACAATTCATTCTTATTCTGGACACAAGGCTCTGTATTGAATTTGAATTGGGCCACCAGAGACCTGGGTAGCCTAAGTGGAAACAGCAGGGCCTAGTGAAACCTGCTCTCTCTGGCATAAAATCAGTGTCCAGATTCCAGTGATGCCCTCTGTAAAAGGACTTCATTATGCACTCAGAATATGGACTACACAAATATTTGGCTTGGTCATTATGATGCTGTATCCACTCCCCTCATGGAACCAGGTCCTACACCAGGCTCAGTGTTTCTGCATCCCAGAGATGGCTAGCCCTACGCCCCATCAGCTACTCTCTGTCATGAGCCAATTGGAAAGAAAGGAAAACTAAATACTAAAAACTTTTTTTCTCCACATTACAGGGATATTAAAAGAAAAGAAACAGAGGAACAGAAAGATATTACTGCCACCAGGGAATCATAAAATATTAGGAGTAGAATATCTGTTTTTAATAATCAGATAAAGACCAGTGTTGAACATTAGGGGGGCATTTTGAGGAAGAGTTCCCCTAAACTTTTGAATTACCCTGTAATCTCCATCATTCTGACATAATTCAGAAGTGGTTAGGAAGTGTCACTCCCTCAGACCCCTCAGACCTCCAAACAGATGGTCTTTCACTCGGATTTCATTTCTAAGTGACTGCTCCACTTCTCCTCTCTCTACCCTAACTTACCCTAACCTTCCTCTCTCCACACACACACACACAAACACACACACACAGACACTATATGTAGATTGTTCCACATTTTATAGTATTCGACAACTTCCCCAAACCAACCAACATTCATGCCCACTTCACACAACAATTGGCCAGGTGTGTGGTGAGAAAGTGAGCAGGGTTTGAACTTCTCTCTCTTCCCTCTTTTTTCATTCTTCACACAACTAATTCTGTTATTTTTTGGGTGTACAAATGAGTGCAACTCTATGCCTTCCAGAAGAGACCATGTGCGCCGTTATCTTCATATTTAAATGATTATTGCATCTCACCCCCTCTATGACACCTGGCTTTTCACTCCGCCTTTGAGCATGGCCATTCGGAACAACTATAAACACTTTTGCCTTCCAACATGGTCAGACAACATGTTGTAAGAGCTAGTTTTTACATCCTTTATATTTACTGGACAGATATGAGAGTGGTATCAATCCTCTCATAATCAAGAAATGTTTAACTATTTCTTTAAATAACAGTGACCAGCTGAACTTTTGATAAATATCTGACTGAATGTTCACTAGAACTGAGTGCAAAGATTGGAGACCAGTTTGGTTAATACAGGTACTGCTGCTTGTGTGCATATTACATGCATATTCACTGTTTTTGTGTGCAACCACACTGTACACAAAAACTTTGTGTGTGTGCGTGTGGGTGTGTGTGTGTGTGTGAATTTCTGCCATTAAACTGTCCTGTAAATCAAAACTGTTCTAGGCCACTGGCTGTGCCTGGGAATCACTTTCAGATGGTTCTGATAGTGGGATATTATCCGACTCACTGTGGCCGCAGTGAATGCAGGAAATTGGAGAATTTTCCTATGGACACGAGTCATGGGGCCATTCGACCCTGTGTCCTGCGCACACCAGTGAGATAACTTCCTTTTCCGGACGGTGACACAAGTCATCACCATTGGTATGGCCAAGATGAATGTTTCTTCTTATTAAAGAGACCCTAACTTGGAACCTGGAGTCCTTACACAGCAAAATGTGGCTTACTGTACTCTCTTAGCCTGAAGCACAGGGCTTTCCATTATTGTAATATCTAGCATATCTCATTGGTTTTGCAGATAAGAAGACTATATTTTTGTTCAAATCTGCTATTGTGTAAAATAAATTTGGTTTCCTGCTGCAAAACAAGCCCTTAGGTAAACCTTCCTCATTCACTCCCATTTAATGTATTTATTTCTAAATCTATCAGTTTAGCTTCCATTTATCAAAACCTCTGTAGGAAAAGGGAGAGATTGAACAGATTTAGGATCTATCCATTCAAATTAAAGCCTCCAAGCGGGGAGGTCAGGAGGCTTTTACTTGCTGCTTATTTGGGCAGATGTCCTTGTGCTCGGCTTTGTTGCGTCCAGTGGAGCACGTAGGCCAAGGCCCATGCAGGAGATTGGCAGAGCTCTGACTTTGCTGCCAATCTTAACTCCTTTACCCTCTCTTTCCTGCTCTTTCATTCCTTATGCTGGTTCTCCCTGACTATTTCTGTGACCCTACCTCTACCTCCTGCCTCATATGCCACAAGAGGAAGCCAAGTTTGGAGGGGAGAGAGGAAAAGCTTATCCTTTCTTAAAGTCCATCAAAACTCTCTCTGCAAAAGCCCTCAGGGCTATATAATAAACATTTCATTTCCTCTGGCAAGCAATAGGAAGGCTTATATGATGTAAAAGAGCAGAAATAGTGACTGAAAAATGCTTGTCATTCTGTGTTTCTCAGGCCAGGTTCATTCCTCCATTTGAAGGATTGGATCACTATATGAAGAGGCTTTTCATTCTGAAGGACATTTAGTTTAGAACTGCTTTGTTTTAAATAGAGTAAATAAAAAGGACATGTTTTATTCAAACAGATAGGCCCAAAAGAATCACACAAGGAATGTGTTGGTGTTAGTACACAATTACAAGCAGTAAAAAGTTCAAAGCTCTTCCCATCAGACCTCCACCTTTTTTAGGTCACTATTCCAGTCATATAAATTAGTTTAATTAGTCAGTAACATTTAGCAAAACGTTTCTTGACCAATTACAATCATTTCATGTGATATTCAAACCATTTTGACATGTTAAGTCTTCATCTTTTGACATTTGTTCTTAAAAACTGTTTCAAAATACCTTTTACAAACCTTTGACTATTATTATATATTATTACAGAGTTTGGTTGGCAGATGGGATTTTTTGGATACTGTAAGTTTTTGAATTTGTACAGAGCCAAGCCAAGCCGCACATCCCATGGTCGTGGGAATAAATAAATCTATCATTTTAGAAGGGGACACTAGAGCACTTTGAAGTACTTGGTGAGAGAAACCTTGCTCTGTGCTTTTCCCCATTGGTCTTCCATCATCTCCCACCAAGATCCTCCCTCCATGTAGTTTGAAAAATATTAAGGAAGCCACCCCATCCCATAAACATGCCTCTAGTTGAACTTAATGACCCTAAATTATAACTTTGGAGCATATATAAAGAAGAAGGTATTTTCCCCATCAAAATCAAAGCAATGTGAACAGCAGTGATTGAATTAAAAGCCAGAAAAACATGGAAAAAATTAGAACCAAGCTACCTTGTCAGCTATAGTGATTTTTAATGCCTGTGCAAAGATGCTCGCTTGCAGTTCTGAGCTGGTATTTTCCCGACTTTCAAATGTTTGAACGTTGCTTGCTCATTCACTGGCTCTGGCTAGACTAACACAGGGAACCTTCACACTCTTCTGCCAGACTGACAATTATTCTAACAGATTGTTACACCTCCCTAGCCAAAACTAGATACTAGTAATGATAATACTTAGGTTTCCTGCGTATACCTGCAGTGTATTTAGTTATGAAATACAGACATCTTCCATGCTGCTGCTAAACCATCACGCAGTGATGTGGGATGGCTAAAGGATAAGGTGAATATAATGTTTCCATCAGACTTTATGCTTATTTTCTTCTGGACAAATAAGCACCCATTGCTACTCTCACCCCTTAATTCTTATAGTTTCTAATCTGAGAGCTTCACCGTGCCCTTATCTGCTTTCTCTTTCCCATCTTCAAGGTTGTGTTGCATTATGTAGTCTCCATCTCCCTGGATTTCATCATCTTTTTAGCCACGCTGTCCTGGGATGTTCTAGCTCTAGGGATGGCAATTTTACTCTGTTGGTTGGTCAGTTGGTCCACCACTTTACCATCTCAACAACTATTGGATGGATTGCCATGAAAGTTTGTACAAACATTCGTTTGTACTCTACTGAGGAAATTTGCTTCAGAAATTCAAAGTCCCTTGAGGATGAATCCTGTTGACTTTGGTGATCCTCTGACTTTTTCTCTAGTGGCACCAGTAGGTCAAAGTTTTCATTGATTCAGTGAAGTGAAATAGCTTGACATCTACCAGATGGACTGGCACATCCTCATAGTTGTGGTGAACCTCTGACTTTTCGTCTTGTGCCATCATCAAGTCAAATTTCCACATTGCCAAATACTTGGTATGGTTTATGAACAAATACCTGCAAAACTAATGACATTCCCTCAGCTATACTTTGTGTTTAGTGCTAATTAGCAATTGACACATTGCTAACATGCTAAACTAAGATGGTGAACCATATAAATATTTCCTGCTAAACATCAGCTTGTTAGTATTGTTACTTTGAGCATGTTAGCATGCTGATGTTAGCATTTACTTCAAAGTACCGCTGCACAGCCTCATACAGCCGCTAGCTTGGCTGTAAACTCTTGGTCTTGTTATAGTGCTGTTCCTGAGAACCTACAGTACTATCCTGGACAGCACTAAAAGGTTTGAGTGTTTTTGTCTTTCTTTTTTTAAAAGCCATCATTCCTCTATCCTAAAACTCTTTTGTGTTTTAGCTGTAAAATGAGAGAAGAATTTTCATGTAGCCAGTGGAATACGCAGAGGCATGTCCCTGTGAGAGCATATAAATGATAATGATACAGCAGAATCCAACCTTTAGGATGTAGAGCGGAGAACGGAGGGAGAATTGCTGGGTGTGGAGGGTAAGCCCAGCATGATGTGCCCACAAAGACATCTATGAAAAGGCCTGAGGGCTATTGGATTGGAGAATGACAAAATATTTTAGTTGATTAAAAGCACCATAATTGCACTCATTCGCAGAGGATGTTTTGTAACTTTTTCGTCTTTCCAATAGCATCAGTTCCAAATATTCATATACCATACCATGCTTGATAATCAAATAGGTAATGTCAGGAGTCAGATCATTTCTGTTCCAGCTAAAAACATTATGATATAAAAGACACAAAGACTGTTTGTACAAGCCTGCAGTCATCAAATTAAATCTGCATGATTTCCTTCTTGTAAAAACATCGTTGAATGGTTTTATGACTCAATAAGTGTTAGAATCTGGAAATGATCATTTTTAAAACTCAGCATTAAAACATATGCAAGCTTGGAGGCGAGTAGTACATCATCAAAATATTTAGGAAATAATTACAACACAGTATGAATAATTGCCCTGAGAATAACTCTTGGACAGAAAAAATCAGCTTGTTCCATAACATCACTGTAACTGCTTTTATTGGACATTTCCACCATCATGCCTCACATTGTCTTTATTGTGAGTTTATGCTGGTTTCCACTTTCTCTTCCAGTGAATGACACATGAGAAGATTGATGCCAGTCCCCATACTGGGCAGGGCTAATCTGAATGAGACCATTTTGATGTATGGTGATGAACCTTTAAGCATGTGCATTGGGGTATAATGCACCAAGAATCTGATCTTGACATTTATTTATAGTTTACTTTGTTTTTATTGTCTTACTGTTGGTTCAATGGGTTTCTCAACCTTTTGTGGGATGTGGCCCCTTTTTAGGGCCCAAAAATCTCATAAACCCAAAAGTTTTCCTGCATGTTGAGTTGAGTATAACTTATATACTTATATATATATATATATATATACTTATACTTATATATACTTACATATATATTTTTCTATTCCATTTCAGGAGTACTTTATGCACTCTGACTTTAGGCATACTGCAATAAGAATAAGGGTAAAACTTCGGAGAAAATGCCACATTTTCAGCCTGACAGGAGGATTGTTACGCTGTTTAGTCAGAGTTGTATATACTGTGGTCACGTTATGGTCAAATGACACAAAGCAGGATAGGGCATAAACTACCATTGTGAAAGACACGTACTTCAAGTAATTCCAGTTTCTAGAATGAAGGCTTTTCTGAGTCACATTTTTGGAAATGAAAATCCAGGATTTCCCACAACTAAACAAATAAGGATAACTCTACACTCCTTCTCGCGGGAATAACTCTAACTTTTATGGTAGGGCCATATTTTTTCACAGTAAAAAGTTTAGTCACATCATCACTAAGACTATTTACTGATTCGCTTCAATCTGCAGGCACAATAGGCACACATGCCATTTACTCATTAACATCATTAACTAACCTGTGATGAAGTGTTTGCCATATTGAATGGCTGGGTCACACAGTTTACCATTTTCATCTTCTCTGTGGATGGCCTGAAGCCACAGATCTCTTCTTTTACTGTACTTTGCTGTTTGGGAGAAAAAAAATTATTGTAACTGTGTTTTTTTTTTTTTTAAACTGCAAAATGCGACGCAGCAGCTTTTAGGCTTGGTGCCACTATTTTTTTCAATTCGGCGCTGGCACTTTTACAGCGCTTGTTTTCACCCAAAAGGGGGCGTGGTCGTGCTGAAGACAAGAAAGTGACGTATGCCTGCTCTCATCTATGGCAGTAGACTCTTGTTGTTAAGCACATATTTTTCGTCGCATTTAATATTGACTATATGTATATCAGTGTTGTTCATTGAACGTGCTCATGTTTTTGGTGAATGGTGACCTGAACGTATCCGTTTGCAAGTAATGAACGTGAACGACGCTCACACACTGTGTTTTACAGCACGCAGCATTCCGGTGTTTTGGTACACAGAATCTGATGGGTCACAGATTTTTGAAATGACACAGCGAGCTGAAGCATCTGACCAGTCTTGGGAAATATCTGTGAGTGAATGATGATGACAAGAAATCATTAATGTCAAACACAGCATTTTGTAAAGGAAAAAAAACCCGGAAGAAATGAACTAGAACTAGTTAATTTTTTGGTAAGCCTACTGTAAATTTAGTTAAATATTCTAAATTGTCAACTATGAACGAGAACTAGTTAATTTTAATCTGTGTGAACTTGCACAACACTGATATATCTATGAACTGACAAATGGTTGTCTTGTTATTTCTCCCACAACAATTAGGAATTATAATATAAACATAATATCCTTTGTTCCCAGAGGGCCTCAGAATCATGTATTTATTGCCATAAAATGTATTTATGTATTAGCTACACTAATAAATATTTTCATATGACAATGACAATTTGAAAACTGGGATAAACCTACAGAGAATTATCACTTGAATCTGCAAATCCACTTTGCTTTACAGAGCCTTAGAGCGAGTTTCAGCTCATTGTTTAGCTGACAATGTTTGCTTTACTGTTTTGTTTCACTCTCACTGCTCTCAAAAAGTCGCAGCAGGCAGCTGTTTTCAGCAAAAAATACTCAAAAACCAACTGTACATTACCTGCTCAGCACCAAACAGCAGACAAACAAAGTTAACCACAGCTACTAATTAGTGAACACAGTGGAGCATTTAGCAACAAAAGAGCCAGATATTTCCCTCATGAGTTTGTAGAAACCAAAAACAGGGCTAAAAGGAGAGTGAATATTGGACTTACATTAGCCAGGTGGCCACAAACATGACAAATGATTATGTTGCTCTGTCTGCTCTATGTTGCATCTGCTGGATGTGTAAATAAGCAAATGTATGCAAACAAGTTCACCATGTCAACTTAACAGGTGATAATATGTCAGTTTTGTGTTCACAACTTGTTTCCGCCGACCCCAAGTGGCCAAAAAATCAGTTATTGCAGTTTAAAGGTGGGGTATGCGATTCTGGAGAAATCCAATACCATGACAAATACCAAGATATAGAGCGAACAACAACAGAGCAAGTAATATAACTAACTTTAGCTCGGCTGTGGGTTAGCAAACTGTCACTACAGTTGCTGCTGCGTAGCAGCCAGAGAGGACGAGACGGTTTCCCAGACAGCGATACTCACAACTCTCCTGCTACTATAGCAAAAATCACAACAACAGCATATCTGAGTCAGCGTCTTCTTTTAAGTCTCTTCTCAAAACACATTTTTATCAGAAAGCATATCCTGATTTTTTTCCTGAACTGGCTGTTAATTTTATTGCTTTTGTGTATTTTATGTATTTTATTTCTTTATATTTCATCATTCACTGTGGTATTTTATTTCTCTTGTTGTAAAGCACTTTGTACTTTGTTTTGATAAGTGCTCTATAAATAAAGTTTTATTATTATTATTGTTATTATTCATTATATCTTGGCAAACTAAAACTTAAGCTAAAAGTCACACAAATCATGGCTGGAATGGCATGATAATGGAATAGTGTTTATTTCCCATATACAGAGCCAGGGCTGTGTACAAACACCAACATTTTCTTTCAGCGCACACACAAAACGGACAGCTAGCGGACCGTGAAGAGATATTCGCTGAAATTGACAAAAAGACGTGTACTGGATTAAAATCGCATACCCCACCTTTTAAGTTGTGATTAAATTCAAAGTAATGTTTTAAAACTTATTTTTATCTAGAGAAAACACAGACCGTCCTCCCCAAATACGGCCTTGTAGGTCGCCTATGCAAGCAGCTTATTACGACCCATATTTACGTTTATTGTTAGGCTGCCGAGGACCTCTAGTGGCCGTAGTAAGTAGTAGTTTTGGTGCCTAAACCTAACCAAACTGCTACAGTTTCACAACATTAACCACGTGTTTATTACTGTTACCATGACGACGGTCATATATGTCATTTTGAGAGTTATTGGTAAACGACCTATTTTGTTGTTTATGTATGAGGATGGGTTGGGAGTGTGCAAGTGCACTTTTCAAGCATCATCTTGCATCTACATGCAGCATCTTCCTTGTCAGCTTATGAACTAGTTCAACAGACAGTTGAGTACTTTGCTCAAAAGAATAAAAAAATATTAACTGATGATGACATTTCCTTTTATTCGACATTTCTTTACCCAGATTTCCACAGACTGTCTGGGGATGTTTAACCTCCTGATGTCAGACAGGCTTATCTAACCTCTGGGATATTTCAAAACATGACATCAGCTCCCACTGTGATCCTCTATGTGGGGATAATACACTATCTACAGTTGAATTGGTCTTTATGGAAAAGCAGTGTCCACGCTAATGACAGACAGTATGATTCTCTTCAAACAAACAATCTGTCAGAGCTCATGACTTGCTTTGTGTTGGCCTGGACTCCCACTGTACATGGAGCCATGTTAATCTGTGGCTCTGGCACATGTGACTGACTGTAGCTGGAGTGACTTATACTTACATTGAATACAGTCTCTATGTGCCTCTGTTATTTCTGTGGGAGGGAGGGAGCCAAAGAGACGGGCCATACCAGTGCCATTTCCAGTAGCAGTCAACGAATGCTGGCCCTCTTGCAGAACAGGAGGCTGTGAAACGCTTAGAGCTCCTTGCGTGTTCGAGTAAACACCCTCTTTTGGTCTGGGGCCCCTCCAAGGGTCAATACACTGTTACATCACAAAAGCTGGATTCATGGTTAGTTGCTCCAAGGTCTAGAGGAGGAGAAGAAGGGCACAGTGCTGCCTCTCATGTGCTCTTTGTCACTTTTATATGACAATCTTAGGTATCTCTTCACATCGTTATCCCTCTAATCTCTCAGGCCCTTACTTTCTAATTAAATGAATGTCTTCATTTTATAAGGCTCCCTCCTTTCATTCATACTAATTTTGTCCATGCTGTTTCACTCCTCCTTTCCTGTCTCTTCATTTTTAGCACAACACACACCCTTTCACTGTTTCTTTCTGTCTTCCAATTTTCCTGGATCTAGGTAAATGAAGGCTCTAAGAGAGAGTTTGGTGACTGCGGCCACACGCTGCACACACCACAATGTAAAATGCATAAACCCTTAGGTAGAGGTGGAAGTAGGAGGGAAAAGATGTGTGTCTTTTGTTGACCAACAAATCAGCAGCATCACAACCAGTTTCAAACTTAGAATCGTGCTTTGGACACGTCTGAATCTTCTCTGAATGTTTTACTCAGGAAAATTTCAGCAACTAGAATATATATGAGGAAAATATTGAAGTAAAGACTTGTTTTTTTAAATAAATTTTGCACAAGTGTACATTTTTTTATATGCCTAAACACAGATCAGACTGCAAATGATTATGTACTGCTTTGAGAGTGATGGGCCCGTAGAAGAACAATGCTACCTCTAGTGGTTATATGTGCACAATGCATACTGCAGAATCTGTCAGTCCATTCATTTAAGGTTTAGATATTAGAAAAAAACTCTGGATTTGTGCACCTTGGGATAGAACACAGTTAAATATGATAAAGTGATTTCAGGAAAGAAAATAATCATCAAGTTGAAGACGGTGCATATGACTTTAAAAGCATGAAAAAGGTAATATTTCTACACCAAGAAGCGACTAAACAAATAACGTCCTATAATCCCCCTGTACATGGAGAGGGCTTGTTACAGAAAGTCTAATAGTCAAGAGACAGAGAGAAAATTAGTAGCTAGCTACAGCCTACTATATTTTTCTTTGAGCATATACAATAATTAACTTTATATATATGTTCCCAAACCCAATGCTTAGCCATCCCCAGCTGTGTATTTTTGGTACCAGCAACCAGGCGAGGCCACTGTCATTTCCCAACAAGGATTCAGTCTTATGCAGCCTTGTCTCATATGAAGCCTCATGGCTTAAACCGCCACACTTGTCCCAGTAAACCAAACCTTAATGACAGACTTGTCTAAAGCTGGAGTCTGTAAAAATGCCTCTGGGCACTTCTATTTGTCTATGTCTATTTCCTATATCTTCTGTTCTGAGTTTATGTGCACTTTTCTTCTATATTCCTGGTTTTTGCTTCCGGTTATGGGAGAAAATGTTATTTCAGCCGTAAAAAAAAACTGGCACCCGGGACATTTGTCTTGTGCAGTTTCTGGTTCCAGCTACTGAAATAGAAGATAAGTGTGCAATTTATAAAATTTGATTTCACTCCCTCCTTCTCTCAGCGGCAGGCAGGATGCAAATTCAACTGAAATCCTGTTTTTTTCCTCTTTTTTTTCAGTGCCTATTTTGAATGGGGCCTTTCTACAAAACTCATTAATATCATAGTACAGTCACACCTATATTCGCTAGCTGAACTTCCTGCAGAAATCCAAACAGGTCAGAAAGAGACAGATGGACTTTTGAGAATTCGCCTCCCACTAGAACAGCAGGCCTGTGTAGGGCCAGAGCTCTGCCTTATGAAGGGCACTCACTAAGACATCACTGAGACTCGTTTCACAGAAAACATCCATCAAAAGGCTTCATTTAACTAGAGATGAAAGATGATCCTTTTAACTCCTTCCTCTAACCTAAGCCTGGCCTGTTGACTTTCTCATCTGTTTATGTTTCGACACATAAACATCGAAAGCACCTTCTGTATGCAAGGCTCCTTCCTTCACATGATTAGTGATAGTCTGCATGAAGTCCTCATATTTTCTACATGATGAAAAACTATGGCCCCCACACTGGATCAGATGCTGGCTGTGTTCTGCACAGGGTACTCCTCACTATGTCAACATGCAGCATCACACTTGGTCATATGCACAGTACTTCAATTCCTGGACAGATTTCCTATGCAAGTTATGCGAGTAAAGTTTTCATGTCAAACTCTCCTATATGGTACCTATCACAAAAGTATAATAAGACAAACAAAACAAAACATGCATGTGTGTGAATATTTTTAATTCTTGTTTTATTTCAGACCAACTTGTTCTGTTTTACTGTTAGTGTCATGATGATGTAGCACTATTGTTTTCAACTTCTAGCCAATGGTCAAACCCATTGAACTGAACTGAGTAAGAAATGTATTGTCAAGAAAATTGCTAAGAAATTTCTGTCATTAATGTATTCAGTTTTGCATTTGATTCATTTTCACTTTGCAAATTAAGACAGGAAAGGAAAGACAGTGTCAGTATATAGCTGCCACAGAAAAGCCTCCTTTTCAATCCTAAACATGCATATTGTATTCAGTTAATGTCTGAATGAATATGTTTGAATAAAATTGCAGCAATGGCCGTTCGATCAAAGTGTCCCTGAGCAAGACACTGAACCCCAATTGCTCCCGATGGTTGATGCATGGTAGCTCGCTGCCATTGGTGTGTGTGTGAATGGGTAACTGAGAGGAAACTTGTAAAGCACTATATAAATGCAGTCTACTTACCATTATTTATTTGTTAAACAACATAAAGTAGACAGCAGTCACAAACTCAAAATCGTTAAAGCATTTCTTCCTTTATAGTCAGTGTATGTGAACTAAAGATAACATTACATTTACTCTCATGTTCATTGTGGTCACAAAACATCCCTGACACCCGCAGATGGGATTTAGGTAATTGGATGACAACCTACTCTACCTCTATTTTCATGTGTGTATGTATGGTAATTTCATGGCTCACCATGATATTGTTTATGGTAATGTGGGTGTACATGGTGTCCACAATGTGTCAGTTGTGGATATACGAGGTTATGAGATTAATCCAGAGTCTTCAGGAATCTCACAACAGTCTTGCTAGAATTCAATTCACCATTCAAAACTCAATATCCATTACTTTCCACACTCATCACAGCTATTTCCAGATTAAAAACTAGTTTTGAAATACTACATTTTGTTTGTTAATCAGGTTTGCAGTGCTGTAAACAACTCTATTTTCAAGTTTTTTTGTGTGTTTTCCTCTGTAAAATGTTCCAGTTAACAAGTTGCCATGTGGAAATATTTTGGCACAGCAAGATCATAGCCTTTAGGAAAGAAGGATGTTACTTAGAGTTGGTCAGAGATGGTCAGAAACAGCACAATCATCAACAGACTGTCACAGGGTTGACACATATGACATGAAATTAAGGCTCTTTTACTGAAACAAGTACATACAGTATCCAACATATTCATAAAATTTAGAGCTTTGTACTTAAAAGGGTGGAGCTCTTCCTGCCATTAAAAGACTATATTCAGGCTACCACAGGGTACGAAGGAATTCATGTGGGTGTGTCTGGTGCGTCCACACTGTATGTATAACATAAACTCCAAACATGCATCAAAGGAAATGGCACCCCTGAAGCTAAATATCTAAGCTAAATAACACTGCTCAGACACACACAGCCAAAACTGGTATAACTTGACTTTTATATTCAATACATGTTTCTAAAGCTGCAGTTGGAGAAAAATACAGAGGCAATAGGAAATACAGGTGGAAACACAAAACACCTTTTCACACAGGACATTCTCAATCCTGGATAATATTCAACTCTGAGATTATTGGTTTATATTGATTTATTTAGAGATTAGTGTAATTATATTCACATCACTTGTAGGAGCAAGGTTGTTAGAAGCAACACTTGAGTTGAAAATAGTTCATATAATTCTTCATACAACTCTAATTCATACATTAATTTGTTAAGAGACATGCCAGCTGGATCTTCAGTGCAAAGATTGCACAGTGTCTTATCTGCTAATCACTATACAGTAAACTACACCAGGTCAGTTAAAGGGAAATATTACAGCCATGTAAAATGAGGAGAAACAGACATTAGGGTAAGACATTAGAAAATCTGTATCCCCTTGGTAGATATCTCTGTAGCCAAAAGAATAAAAGCTCTTTTGTGAGAATTGTTGGCTGCTGCATTATCAAAGCTACCTTTTGGTTAACAAGACTTAGAGTCTGCAGCCATGCTAACAGCTCTGTGAGTCTGTAGGCAAAGCAATGCTTTGAGCTAAATGCTAACATCAGCTTGCTAAAATGCCTATACAATGACAATGTTAACATGTTGATGTTTATCAGGTGTAATCTTGATAACATTTGCTAATTAGCACTAATCAAAAAGTACAGCTGAGGCTGATGGGAATGTCATCAATTTTGCAGGTCACAAACCAAAGTATTGGACAAATTAACATTTTGACCTGATGATGACGCTAGATGAAAAATTAAGGAATCACCAAAGTTTTTACAATCCTTATTATTACATCCTGATGGGGGACATGAATGTTTGTACCAGATTTAACCATCCAATAGTTTCACTCACGTCAATCAAAATCACAAATGTCAACTTCATGTTAATGCTAGAGGAAAAGTCAGAGGATCACCAAATTCATTAGCGTTCATCGTCTGGGAACCATGAATGTCTGTACTAAAGTTCATGATAATCCATCCAATAGTTGTTGAGATATTTCCGTCTGGACCAAAGTGGTGGATCAACTGACCAACTACATTGCCATCCCTACGCCACGCTACACCGCGTGGCAAGATCAAGATGTTACCTCAATTTGAATCAGGTTATACTCTACACAACCCTAGAAGCTCTAATCCTTTTTATTTTTTGTCTGGTTTCTACTGACATTACATTAGATACATTACACTTTAATGTCAGATTTCTCTGTTGGCTGTAGAGCATTTAATGTCATTGCTCATTGAACCATGCAACATGACCATACAGTGGAGCAGCCGTGTGAAATGCTGACTCTGAGCCCCAGAAATCAACATTTGTGGTTCTCTACCTGAGATGTGACCTCTGTGTTTGACCTGTTTACAGTTTGTGTTTAATGACAGCTCTCATCTATATTCACTCCTCAGTGGGAAATGACTGAAACAGACAAATATAACAATAGAGTAGCATTTCTGCAGTTGAATAACACACACACACAGGGAGTCTCTAAGAACCTGCATTTACTTGTATTCCCGGAACATGCCCCTAAACTGAGCTGACAGTTTGTGGATGAAGTCGTGCAATTTCCATACCTTATTGTACATCCTTGGCCAGCTTGTGGTCAGTGTAAAGACACAAAGCTTAAAGAGTGTTTTGAGGATGAGATGACTCTCAGAAAATCTGACTTGAAAGAATTTCCCTGCTCACTATAGTTTTTTGTTTAAGGACCCTGCACTGGTACCCCTAAAGATACCTACTGGACTGTCCACCCTTATGTTTACAAAGGAATCACAATAGATGGAAAGCCTTTATAATAAAAAAAAGTAATAATAATTGTCACATTTGGAAATTATAACAACAGTGAATTTCCACCAGAGTTCCCCCTAGCAATGAGGAATTTGGTAGTGTCTAGTGTGACAACATTTTCTTATAAAAATGATTTTAAATTAAATGTTGTTTGTGGGAATTTTTATCCTTTATTGGACAGCCAATAGTGGAGAGATGACAGGAAACTAGGGAACGTTGTGGTTCATGGTCTCCGCTCTAACGTCTAGGCCACCAGGGTGCCTAATTTTAATCATGCTCATGTTCAGCCTGTTTCTGACATAAAGAAATACCCCTAATTAATGACATATTCTACCAAATATTCCTTTAAATGTTGGCTGAAACATCATAACCACAACAATCAGCTTCACTCAGTTGCTGAAAGAGGGAGCTATTTTTGCATTTTTGACATTACGAAAGAAATTAGCTAGGATTAAAGGGGTACTCCAGCAACTTTTGCACTTTCATTAAGTGGGGAATTTACAAGACATATTAAAAAAAAGATTCAAAATTGAAGCACCAGTGGCTGATATATTGTGACTTTTAGCCCCTATATATGGGTCCAAAAACATTGGATCCTACATTTCCTATAATACCATTTAGTAGCATCTTTCATTAGACCCTCCCTGACTGGTAAATGCCCACATCTTTCAAACTTTGTGCCCCCAGCTTGTAATGCTTTCTTTTACACATTTAAAGTCTCCAAGTCCTAGCCATGATAACACTAATGACATCATCAGGGTTGATGATGTTGGCCTAGTGATGACATCTTCAGGATTATTGTCTCAGACTTTGGAAAACTCCCTCCAGAGCCACGGAAGACATTATACAACTGTTTTCACAGGCTGAGTAACACTCTTCGGGACAAGTAAACTGATCTTCATGTGTAAAATAGGTGGAGAGCCCCTTTAAGAAATTAACTTCCAGCAGTGGCCAGGCTGTTGTGGATGAGAGCTAGATGAGATGAGTGAAGACCATTTGACCAGACAATAGAAATGCATGCCCAGCATTCTTTACATAACAGCTAACCAGCGAGGAGTGGACCGGACTACAACCAAACTATCAAACCGGACCCTAAAACATCCCTGGAGCCACAGGAAACAGACTCTGCTCATAGTGCAGCATCACACTGGTACTTGCTAACTGGTCTGTTCATCTTTCTGTTTCACTTGCGTCATTGCATGTCTGGGTGTGTGGATGCAGACATGCAAACGACTGTGAGAAAGACAGCAGTGAAAGTGAGGAAGCATCTTCCAGGATTAAAAGAAGAAGAAAACAGAGACAAAATAAGAGGGTTAGCAAGTTACAATAATCCCAAAACCAGTTCACTGGCACCTGATCCAACAGACAGAATAATTTGGTTCAAGAATAGAGCTTGCATAGCTGAGTGCACCAAGTCAGAGCTATCATTACAGAATAGTTGCTTCTCTTTCACAACAAGAGACAATGGACTGGGTCCAATTTAGCACAGACATGTATTTTCTCAAGCTGTTAGCATACACTGAAAGCTCGATCAAATAAAAATGAAGCTGAAAAGGAATCTCAGTAAAAGAAAATTACAAACACAAGATAAAGTTCTGGCAGGAAGACCAATAAAAAGTATTATAAGATGCCCTATGATATAATGCACAGATAAAAGACACCAGTAAAACCCATTGACCAGCAGAAGCTGCAAATCGCAGTGCTATGAAACCTCTGCCTGCAGCCCTCACAGTGGAAAAGCAGCTTACTGCAGTGTGTCTCACGTCTGGCTGGTTGAAAGTCCTCTCTGAAACAAAACTCTATTCAGGTCAGATTAAGATCACATTCTGATGGAGGACAATGGGACCACTGATCTGGGGCCAGCAGAAATAGAGAAGATTGCTTCACTGACCTCAACATGAGATACACTTTCTTCCAGACGACTGCTGTTGCTAGAAAGCAACCAAAGACAGTGTTACAGACACTTAAGTTAAATCTTCAAGAGTGCAGGGAGTCTAATAGATCCAATTCCACTAATCGTATCAGTTAAACTGACTGTGAAACACTTTTTTGATTACATATGAAGTAGTAGAATGCGTGTAACATAAAAAGGTTTATTAGTTCATAGCAACAATACCCATACAACTTTTTAGTTGATTGTTTATGCTTTGCAGGGCACCCAGGAGAAAAAGATACATCTCAAGTAAGCACAGCTAGATGATCTGCACTACTGACTCTTCAACTATTTAAAGGAATAGTTTGACATTTTTGGAAATACACTTATTTGCTTTCTTTGCCAGAGAGTTCAATGAGAAGATCGATACCACTCTCATATCTGTCCATTAAAGATAAGGCTACAGCCAACAGCTGGTTAGCTTAGATTAGCACAAAGACTGGTAATAGGGGGAAACAGCTAGCCTGGCTCTGTCCAAAGGTTACAAAATCAGCCTACCTGCACCTCTAAAGCTCATTGATGAACACATTATATCTGTTTAAACTGTCCAAAAACTGAGGTGTAGAAACATCAAATTGCTCTTTTAAGGGGCGTTATGTTCTGGACTATTTCTTGGCCTGAGCAGTTGCCAGGCAAGCAGCAGAGACTTCAGGGAGTTACTGGTTGTGACCAAAAAAAAGCTCATAATATCCATGAAACGGTGAATTGTTGTTTTTAACAATTCAGTTTTTGTCCAAATTAAACAAACAAGATATAACGTATTAATTTCCCCGTTTCCAGTCTATGCGCTAAGCTAACCGGAGTGGCCGAGAGTGATATCAATCTTCTCATCTAACTCTCTGCTAGAATACTGTTCATGTATCATTTACCCTGCCCTTCCTTCAGGATCTACAACCAAATGTAAGTAAGTCACTTTAGTAAGTAAGTAACTTTATTTATATAGCACCTTTCAAGAGCAGAACGTCATGAGACAACCAACATAAGTTAAAACACCATAAAACAGAAATAAATTAAAATAAGAGTAAAGTAGAAAATAAGATGCCATGCTGCGGGAAACAACATTGTGCAGGCTGGCAAGCAACATAAGAGTAGGGTGAGATGGTAACTCTTCACTTGAGGCATCTTTTATGTGAGGTTTTGGCCACACTGTGACTTATCATGATGAGGCAGCGGTATTCACATAAACTGCTGAGAATTACAAAACAATATTATAAAAGGATATGGTTGTAGGATGGATTTAGTTCCTATAGTCACACAAAAATAGTAGTGTAAATATGTGGTCAGTTTACTCTATTGGATCTCTAAACCTCAACCATAACCACAAAAGTTAGCTTACTTTTGATATACAGATCCTAAATATGTGGTTAAGGACAGCTATGTTTGACACTGTCATGGATTTTGGACACTGATAACCCATCAGTTCCTGGGGAGCCGCTGAGGAGGAAGCTGTAATGAGACGTGTTGTATGATGAGGTGGTTTTATTGGGAAACCCAGCTTTATAATTACTATTATTACAAGTCAAGCATCCCTGTAAAACACTTACACACACGTATGCTGTCTCTCGCTCTTTGACTCTTTCCTATCCAGCTCGACTATGGTGAATACAACACAGCAGCCTCGTGACTCTTGCAACATGCTACAATGCAAGGCAGGTGAGGGGATGTCACATTATACTACCTCAACCAAAAACCAATGCAATGACAAAAACTGTTACGTATAAAACCATATCTTAGTGGAATAGTGTGCCATATCTTTATATTTCAAGAATCATTAATACTTTACTTTAACCCCCAACCCCATTTAGCAGTTATGAGCAGTATATAAATGACACATTATAAGGACATTTTAAGTGTTTACTAATGTGTGAAGTATCTGTAGCTGGTGTCTAAATAGTAAATGAATGATAGACAATATAACAACACAGTTGTAATCATTTTATGTATATCTACAGTGGTGTGAAAAAGTGTTTGCCCTCTTCCTAATCTCTTATTTTTTTGCATGTTTGTCACACTTATATGTTTCAAACAAATTTAAATATTTGTCAAAGATAACACAAGTAAACACAAAATGCAGTTTTTAAATGAAGGTTGTTATTATTAAGGGAAAACAAAACCTACCTACCTACATGGCCCTGTGTGAAATAGTGATTTCCCCCTGAACCTAATAACTGGTTGGGCCACCCTTAGCAGCAACAACTGCAATCAAGCGTTTGCAATAACTTGCAATGAGTCTTTTGCTGTGGAGCGCTGTGGAGGAATTTTGGCCCACTCATCTTTGCAGAATTGTTGTAATTCAGCCACATTGGAGGGTTTTTGTCCATGAACTGCCTTTTTAAGGTCATGCCACAGCATCTCAATATGATTCAGGTCAGGACTTTGACTAGGCCACTCCATAGTCTTCATTTTGTTCTTCTTCAGCCATTCAGAGACCCCACAACAACATCCAAAGAACTGCAGGCCTCACTTGCCTCAGTTAAGGTCAGTGTTCATGACTCCACCATAAGAAAGAGACTGGGCATGTATTATGTATTTATGAAGTTATTCATCATTATATGTGTTGTATTTATTTATGGGGTATTTATTTATTTCTAAATACTTCACTTCACTCTCATGATAACTGAGCAAACTCTGTCACTGATGAAGGCCATGAGATGTGTCTGAAAGCCCTGGCAGAAATCTAGTAAGTAAACTTTGAGTTAAGATTTTTTTGTCAGATTGTTGTTTCTGAGGTCATGTTTGAACATGTTTGTATGCGTTTTAACTACATTTTAAACAGTTTTAAACTGTGAATTACTGTGAATCATATACTATATAATTAAATATGACAGCCGTGTTACATTGTTTTATTAATCATTCATTAACTGTTTCTAGACCAGTTATGGGCCAGTTATATCTGTGTACAATTGCATTATGGTGTATTATAATAATAATAATAAAAGTGTTTATATACTACTTATAAATGTTCAATAGAGGGGGTTAGAGTAAAGTATTACCAAAGAAATCTTAGCACAAAGACTGGTAATAGGGGGAATCTAAAAAATAGGTTTTGAGAAACAACTAAAGAGATAATTTAGAAGACAAGCTTACAAAACACATAACCTAAATAAGTATTCTTTAGCTTTATTTGCAATATACAGTAGATGTGCAAATGAATTGAGATTTGTTATTTTTTATGTTTTACTGTCAATCATTCTTTTTAATGGCTGTATGTCAAATGTTTGGATGATATTGTAACTGTTTTATTTACTGTACATAGTGTTGGTGTAAAAATTAGATATCAGATATATTAGATATTTTATTCTCACTGACTAATAACACTGTAAAGTAGTCAATGGTTTTGAAAGAAATACACAACCCAAACATTTCTGTTAAAGGGTTAATAGCTGAAAGAGAACAGTGGAGCATTAGTGTTAGCAGATATCTTGATCATCTGGCAGTGAGCATAAGAGACAAAGTGGAGGGGAAGATACCACATAACCACACCAGAGTCCATTAACATATACACTACAAGTCTCTAATAACATGTGATCCGATATGCTCTATTACAGACTGAGT
Organism: Siniperca chuatsi; assembly: GCF_020085105.1. Classification (NCBI taxonomy): domain Eukaryota; kingdom Metazoa; phylum Chordata; class Actinopteri; order Centrarchiformes; family Sinipercidae; genus Siniperca; species Siniperca chuatsi. Next base: position 8,202,943 of record NC_058059.1, read on the forward strand.
CTCCACCCAGCACTGATCCTGACAGCAGTGACTGATGATCCCTTTGATAAATCAGTCAGTGCCTCAGTACACTGACAGGTCCAGCCCACTGGAGTAAAACTAGTAGTACCAGAAGCAATTCCCAGAAGATTTCATCATTTTGAAAGTACTGCTCACAAATGTCCAGACCTTGGCACTACACAAAAAAGGAGCCAACCACATGTGAACCTGCCAGAAATGTAAGAGAAAACATTGAGGACATTGAGGACACTGAGGTCATATCTTTGGTAATATTTCTGGAAATAATTTGGGGAGAGTATAATGAGTTGAAGAGAAGTTTTAATTCTGAGACTACACACATAGGACACATTACATGTTTTTTGTTTTTTAAGTTTGATTCTGCCATGCTACCATTGTTGCTCAGGGGATGGCAATGTCGTGTTGTTAGACTAAGCTTGATTGTGTTTAAGCAAAAAAAAACTGAATGCATTAAAATCAGAATGAAATGAATTTAGTATTCTCCACCAGACTTACATACCTGGCACCAGGCTAATGCAGGGAGATAGCATTTACAGAAGATATAACACAGTTGAATGCATAAATAAAATGGTTATTACAATGTTTATATACAAAGTTTGGAAGATGGATACAATTTTTTTTAAATGGGTTGGGTTCTGGTGAGAAATTTGGACTAATGATCTCAGTTTTTCTAAAATCCTGCCTATGGCCCTGGGAGTTGCCTATATTTTTTGTTCAGCTGTATCTTGCCATGACTTTGTATGACTTCAGGATACAGACTGTCTCCTGTACAGCCAGTGATTCTGAATAATCTTTCAGCAAAATGGCAGGTTTAGCTTAATAAATGTTATTGTCACCCAAAATAAGAAGTTTATTAATTGTTAAATATTAAATATAAATATGTTTAATACTATGAGAAGTCTTCAGCTGTACTCGTGTTCACCCTAGACCAGTTAGATAGAGAATTTTGCTGAAATATTTTATGTTTAATGCACTGAATTTCATCCAGATGGAGTAGTGTTTGAAAAAAAAAACAGCCAAAAGCTATAGAATATATAATTAAAACACAAGAAATCAAAAGCAACTGCACTGTACGAGAGGCAAAAAAACCCTACTGGTTTGGCAAAGTTACCAAAACCTCAAAGGAAAGATTATGGAGTTTACAAAAAGGGAAAGGAGAAGAAACCACAGATGTCGTCAAAAAGAGGGTTTATCCTTGAGGTTACTGCTTCTACGTAAATGAACGTGGGCTGTAGGGCCACATGAACACTGAGCCTCTGATCTGAACAGAAAACTCACAAGAATCTAATAGGATTGAACACTCGTATAAAAACGCACACTGTATGGTCTCACAAATGACACATGCAAAAACATACAAAATTAAAATGACAGACAATTATTTCTTTCATCAGTTGAGACATTAACTTCAACTGACCCTCCCCTCAAATCAGTGGCCGTGGCTGTGGAGCCCCAGACTTGTTTCGTCAGTGTAAACAGTCCAAATAAAACAGTGTTTCTCTGGTTTGATGCAGAGAGATGCATCTCTCTGAGGGGAGGCATTCATTAGAGCGCTGCACCACCCACATGCAGTTTACCGACCCCTCGACCTCACATTAACAATCTCTGCAGGCTGTTATGAGTGTGTGTGTACGTGTGTGTGCGTGCATGCGTTGAAGTGTACATGTGGTTTGGTGGGTTTGATGGCTTTCCCGCTCTGCAGACCCTGTTTCCACTTTCTCTTGGAAAATCCTGCCAGACCTCGACAGAGTTTTTGAGCCAGTAGGTTATATTGATGACTTTGTATAAAGAATAACTGCACTCACAAATGCTTTTGACAACATTTTTAGTTCCACAGTAGCAAAAAAACAAACACGTTTTAGGTTTTGGTCTTAAGTAAAGTATGTTTTTTTTGTAAGTGTGGACATAAGGCCACAAACCCTGTCATGGACCTTACCTTAAAGTAAAGGTTCAAGTACAATAGTTTTTGGAAATGTGCTTATCCGCTTTCTTGCCACGAATTAGACAAGAAGATACCACTCTCATATCTAACCGTTATGACTCTAATCTGACTCTATTGAAGGTAAAAGAAAATCCAGCTGCTCTAAAGCTAACTAATTAACATCTTATATCTCATTTGTTTAATATGTATAAAAACTGTGTAAAAATGACAAGTTGGGGTTTTATGGGAGGTTAAGTGCTGGTCTGTTCCTTCGCTGGGCACAGTGACTTCCTGGAGTCTCCAATGGTTGCCTTACACAGAGCCAGGCTTAATGTTTCTCCCTGATCACATATGCTAAGCTAAGATAACCATATCCTTTATATTGAACTGACCGATATGAGAGTGGTATCGATCTTCTCAATTAACTTTCTGCAAGAAAGCAAATAAGTCTACAACTATTCCCTTAAGTGTTGACATGCTTCCTTAATGGTTTCTATTCACTATTAGCAGCCCAACAAAAGAGAAAATATATTCCATTCTTCCCAACAGAGTATCCAAACCTGTTGCTATCGGGGTGCTTCACAGGAAATGGCATAAGTGGGATGGTGGCAACGATAAAATGACAACAGTCTAAAACTAAAGCATCATGGGGCCAGTTGTTTGGAATAGACAGACAGAGAGACAAGGTAGAGAGGTTAGAGGCCAGGGATCACGTGGTGCTGAGGCCATGGATGGAAGGTGTTGACGCTAATTAATTCAGATTAATCTTGGAGAGCGATCTGGGTTCACACTGATGGTATGCTAGTCAAATTGTTGCTATGACTGGTCACCAGCCAGAATGATTATAGACATGCTGAGATGTTATTCTTTGAATACCTTGGCCTGATGTGGTGAGACAGGCAGCCAGGGAAAGCATTGCAGACACAATGGAACCTGGCCAAGGTGGAGTAGAGAGTTGTAGTGTGAACCACTGGCAGTAAAACAGAAGAGAAAAAGTTTGTAGAACACCCAAACATTTTGTTTGGTCAGCTTGCGGTGGTGGGATAGAGGCCAGACTTTCCTGTTGTGGAATTTAGCGAAAGAAGCAGTGGTTTGAATAGCATTTAAAGGACATAAAATTGCTGGAAATCTAAAATGGAAGTGAGACAGACTCATTTCCTGCAGAACCAGTACTCACACCTTTCAGTCATGCTAAAACAGTAATGAAAATAATAAGGCAAATCTTTCTACTCTAAAAAAGGGTGGCACACATTTATGTTAATACTAAATGCTGAAAACATTCATGATGATTCTGGTAACTGTTCCCTGTTGATTGATTATTGACTGAAATATTCTATAGGGGGATATATGGCTCCCATTTCCAAATGAGAGATACCAACATTTGGCATAAAAGATTTCAAATGAAGACCCAATGACATGTTCAATGAGAGTGCAAAGCATTTCTGTGAGTTTTCCTCACAGGCTAAACAAAAACTACACTGAGGCAAACATACAGTGTGTGACTTGGTTGCACAGGCAGTGTGCTGCTTTACCTCATGTTGGGCACTAGGTGTCCCCCTTGGTATGGTGTAGTCTGAACTGTATCACAGCCTGGAATTGATTTATCAAATAATATCGTTTCTTCAGTCCATCAGGTTGGTTGGTCCTAAACTGTTTTTTCGGTCATAATCTATTATTCTACTGCTAGAATAAATTAAAATTTCCCTGAAAACAGGAAATACTGATGAAAGAAATGGGACCATGTCTTCAGATAAATTTTATTCTGTGAAATTTTATTGACCAATGTATCAGACCTAGGTCAGATTCTTATGATAAATACCTTATTTTATATTCTATTCTAATTTATTTGTCAGCGGTACGTTTTAAGTAAAAGTGACCTAGATGTCAGAATTCATATTGTACCACAGTTTTTTGTCGTTGTTTTAAAGGGTCTCAACACCAAATGTCCACCCACATAGTTGTTGGCAATCATTTTGCCTGATTACACCTCCTCTCAGGACTGTGTGGGCATGTACAGACTGTGCTTCATTGACATCTCCCTGACTCACCTGCTTGTTCTATTGCATGTGTAATAAGGGAAAGACAACATCTTAAGGCCTTTTTCAAACCAGACATTATTTGTCTTGTCATTAACAGGAAAAGTGCAGGTGTAATTAATAACATTAGTAATTCCAGTGTGCCATGCCTACCATTTTATTATCACATTATAAGTATGGTGAACTCACATAACAGGCCCATTCACAGCAGACAATTTGACGTGTCATGGTAGGAAAAACACAAGCGCTACTAATAACATTAACAAGGGCTCTGTTCCATTCAGCTGTCCCAGTAAGCCATGACAGTGTGTAACATTTTTATCTCTCTGGGCATGTCCATCCCCTCTGCAATGGCTCTGTGCCCCCCAGTTTAGACCTTAGAAAATGACAATGTTGTCTGCTTGGAAATAAACATAACAACTGAATTTTATTTACGTAGCCAATCTGATGTAATATTCACTCGAGGAAAAAAGAATTAATGCTTTCTCTATTGGAGCTCCTGTCCTGTTAGAAGTCACATTTGCACAGAACTTTTATTTACATAAATCTGGCAATGTGGATATACAGTATATTACAGTGTTCCAGGATGAATGTTTCCTTTAGTCATTATAGTGATCTTAGCTGTCGTACAAAGAAATTAACACAGATTTATCTATCAACTATATTGACAGGCAAACGCAAACACTGGTTCACGCATGTGCACAAGGAAAACAAACTTATTTACACACTCTTTCAACCCCACTTCCCGGCAGTCTCGGTTTCTCTTTCACTCCCAAGCACACACATGAACTAACCACACACTCCGTCAATTAACCATGTGATTCAGCTTGACCCTGGGATTTGAAGAAGGACAGTTTTTCCAGGTATGTGAGGACCTTGCAGGTTACCACGCCATAGTAGGTGTGTAACAATGAGCATCTTCCATCCTTCTGTCCCAGGTCTGCCCACACTATATCTAATTCGTGACTTCCCATTCCTGCTGAGCTGAACAGATAGCGGTAACAGCAGGCGTTGTAGCGGATATGTTTCTCTCCTGAGAACCTGGCACTGTGGGTTGGTGCCACACCAGCCTTCTTCGCACAAATGCCCACAAAAACATCAGCTGGCACAGGTGCGCGGACTGCTGCAGATGCTACATACACTTTTCGGACCACATCCTGGGATATAACATAAGTTGTCCCGTCACAGTATTCAGGCAGGTACTTGTCAGGGTAAAGCGCTGGAAGCAGGTATCCAGGACTGTTGGGGTTCCTGTCAGGGGAGTCTCTCTGGATCACCCTACCTAGATATAAGTCCTCTGGGTGTCTGTGCAGCCCGAGTAGGTAACCTCCGATGGCAGGGAGGTTGACAAACACAGAGTCCTTGGTCAGCAGAACAAAGCGTGCCACAGGACAGAAGGTGATCACCCAGCGGAGGGCCAGCACTGTCCTTTCTGTTGGGCCACGGAGGGACGAGTAAGGCACAGCATGACCCTGGACCATGTCCCCATGGCGGTCAAACTCTCTCATGAGGGCCTTTTGTCCAGCAGAAGTCTGAGATGATCCTAAGAAGAACAGGATCCGCACTGGGAAGCCTTGGACGAGTGTTTGGTTGGCCCAAGTCCTCCTGACTGCATCTCTTTGGGTGATATTAGCTGTGGAGCTGAAGACTAGAGTGAGGAGGAAGAGGTCAGAGTTTCTGCAGGCATCCGGGTTAGCGATGCGGTAGGCCTGAGACATGTTCTCCCTGGCATTGCTCAGGTCTAGTTTCCTTGCTTTCTCTCTTACATCAACAACTATGCCATCAGTGTAGACCCCAGGCGTGGGCTGCAGGAGGTACTCCTCGACAAAGTCTGCCCCAAACAACAGGGCATGGAAGAGTAGAACGTTGAAGAGGAGGAAACACCACTGGTGGGTACGCAGCTTGCACAGAGAACACTGGAGCATGAGACAGAAAAAGAGTGTGAATTATCATGAAGGTATCCAATCATACTTAAATTAACATTTATAAACTGTAAAGAATGAACACTGTACCTGCATGATGCCTTAACAGCCTTGTTGTTTCTCTGTGTTTATTAGCTGTATGTGCAGAGGACTTCCAGCTGTAGTCAGTTCTACAACAATACTTGCTGATAGACAGGGTTTCCACTTTCATGAAACTCTAGCAGGATGTAACCCTGCACCCCAACCCCAAAGACGCATGCTTCATCAAGAGGAGTGTATCCTGCATCATGCATACAACATTAATGATACTGAGAAGGAATAGTTTGAATATACCACAAGGACATTAAGGATCCCCTCCTTATGTTTTAAGGCATAAAAATACTCTGCTTTGATTAATGATTTGTGTCTGATATGTTTTTTCCACAAAAAAGTTCAATTACCATGATAGAAATTCTTAAAATAACATCTACTCCTTTTCTCTCATTGAAAAATCCAGGGGCGCCCCGGTAGCTCACATGGTAGAGAGTGCGCACCATGTACTAAGGCTGAGTCCTTACCGCAGCGGCCCAAGTTTGGTTCCAGTCCGGGCCCTCTCTCCCCAGAATCTATGAAAATGCTAATATTTTTCATTTCAAAAGTTTAACTACTGGACACAAGATGTCTCCTACTTCACTTAAAAGTCCATTGTCATTGCACTGTATAGGCTTCAAGATTCCACATCTCACTTGTGTAAGTAGCAAAGTGGACCATGATTGGCTTTGCATCACAAAATCATGCTTGTACGTATACGTGTTAAACTCATATTTAAGGTAACAGAGAAACTTTCCCCTTTCAGCAGATACATGTGAAAACAGCCTTCTAGTGTCAAACTAGACTAACAAGGCACAATAAGCAAAACTAATTTTTAAGTGGAAGGAGAAAAAAATACATTTGACTAAAGCAATCTCTTAAATTTGCAGGATCTTTAGTTGTTACTTGAATATTTTTATCCCACAGAGCAGCAAAGACTCTCGATTTACAGTATGTGCAGAATAGGTCATAGAATAATCTGCAGCAAAAACATAGGTTTGATTATAAAGTTGATTTACTTTTTTGCCCCCTTATGCAATATTAAGCTTTCATGTTTCTAGTCATTGCTTTCTTTGTATTTCTTCATACACTGCATGTATGAATGTATATTTGTATATGTGTTTGTGTTCCTGTGCATATTTATGTTTGTGTGTGTGTGTGTGTGTTCATTAATATTTGCACTATAACATAAAGATATCTTTTGAATTAAAGTCTTAAAATGACAGACATTCACTGGCACTGACTGTGAGAGAAGAGGTTTTTCAAAAAAGAAATATGTCCTTTTCAGATTGATCAATTATTGATGTGTTGATTTTGATTTTGAGTAGCGATCCAGACGCACGTCAATGGTATGGCAGTAAAACTGTTGCTATGACTGGTCACCAGCCTTTATTGTCTGAGCTCTGGCCTGATGTGGAGAGACAGGCAGACAGACAGAAAGCTTTGCAGACACAGTGGAACCTGGCCAAGTTTCAGTAGAGTGTTTTAGTCTGTGAGTCGCTGTGAATCAGAGAAGCAGGGAGGGTCTTTAAACCCAATTACACCCAGCACAAACTAATGCAAATTTAATGCTGATAACAGTGGGACATAATATACAGATGTGATACTTTAAGGAAATCAGCTGTTTCAGGATCTAATTTATTCAGGTTTAAGTTTTATAGCACTTTAGTACAAATTAAATCCATTTACCTTTATCAAGCAATATTCAAAAAAAGACTAATTCTTGTGTTAATATGTCACTTCTCACAGGTAAATCCAATGTTCCCATAAATGAACAGGACAATATCTGGAAGCACTGCAGAGCCCAAACTACATGTAGTAAAATTATATGTTTTCTACCCAATAGTGAAAGAGAGCTGATTTTTCATTTGTGGTTAGTATTTATTTGCGTTTCCTCTATGACAAACATTGGATTCATGAGCTTCAGGTTGGGTTATTTGTTAAAATTGGTCTTAGGTTGAGTATAAAAAGCCAACGTTGGGGAGTATAGCCTGCTTTGGTATATACTTGATCACTATATATATATATATACAAAAAAAAAGAGAAAATGTAGTACCTAACACAAATTTAGGGAGTGGTGGATGAAAATGTCACTTGTATTAGACTGAAGTGGACAGGTTGAAGGCATATCCGAAAAGAAATACTTCATCTGAATTCAAGTGGAGCCTCCCACTCAGTCCAGCAGGTGGCAGAAACGTTTAATGTCAACCGCCATGAATTATGAAGAAGAAGAAGAACAACAAGAAGCAGAAGTCGGCGGATTCGTTTGTCGGTAGTTTCCCCAAACATTGACAGTCATGGCTGCTTCCATCGAGAGTTTACTGGAGGAAATCTCCGGTGTTGAAGATCCAATTGAAGAGCTACAGAGTTTAAAAACAGCTTTATTATCGATACCTCTCAGCGCTTTGAGAGACTCAGTGAGCGGACAGCGTTTCAATGTGATATTCTCTCTGTTAACCTCAAATCAAAGGTTGGTTTGGCACAACGCATCTTGTTCACACTGTTTAGCAAACTGATGGGTGTTAACTGAGTCAGTCACCTGTCAGTATATATAATTAGTACCATTAACAGTTACCTGAACAGTAGGTTATCATGCCAGAAGGGTAAGTTAGCTAGCTGAAAAGGCTGCGTTTACTTGTGCTAGTTATTAGTAAGCTAACTGGCTACAATGCTACCAATATACAGTGCAGTGCAGGTGTGGACAGTGACACTTTTCCGTCATATAGCCATATATTATTTAATATAAAATGAAAATTACATTACTGACTTTCATATTGAGGCGGTTTGGGGGGTGTTCATATGTATATCAGAGCTGGAATCGTTGCCTCAGCGGTTTCACCTTAAATGTGAATATTTTCTGGTTTCCTGAGAATAACATTGGGCTTTAGTGGTCAGACAAAACAAGCAATTTCAATGTCAACTTGTGATCGTATTTTTCATTACTTTATTACATTTTATAGACCAAATGATTCATTAAAGAATTCAGAAACAAATCGCTGAATTAATCATTAATGAAAATAATAATTAGTTGCAGCAATAAAACAAATGCTTAGCAGGTTTAAAGTTACTAATGTGAGCTGTGTTCACAGGGAGCAGGTTGAGCTGTGTGTGGACATCCTTGAACGCATCTTAATGGCCCTCAGCCCTGTAAGCCTGGCCCAGAACTACAGAGTGGAGTTGCAAGAGGGTCTGACTCATCCTAATGAAAAGGTTAAGATACTGGCCTTGACACAGGTAGGCTGCTCGCTCACAGGACACACACACACACACGCACCCACCCACACACACATACACATACACAATTGCCTTTAAACCACTGACCTTGTCAAGTTTTTATGTTTTTCTGTGTCAGATTGGAAGAATAGTGGAGCAACCCGACGCTGCCACTGAAATCCTCAACAACCATGACGTTCTTCGAGCGGTGATCCACTGCATCAGAGAAGAGAAGATGGCTGTGGCAAAGCAGGTGATGACTGAAGCACTGAAATATCCTGGATGAGATTTTAATTAATCTACAGTGGGTGCAGTAATTGTTTTATTTCTTAGGCCATCCAGTCCTTGTCTAAACTGAGTCACTTCAAGCTTGGGCTAGACAAATTGTTCCAGAGCGACCTGCTGAAAGTTATGAAGGATGTGATGGCCACAAGTGACATTGTCAGGTACAGAATATATGAGGTATGTTCAACTGTGTGTCACTTTTAAATTACATTTATTAGGATGGAATCAGTGGAAAAGATGACTAATCATAACAAGAATCCATGCCAGAATGTGTGCACTTAGATTCAATTATATTTAGTTGAGTTTTGTTTCTCTCAGTGTATATTTTTTTCTTTTCATAAAATCATCTTGTAGTCATCTAGCAGACTCTGTAACCTGCTGGGAGATTGCAAACACTACATCACTCAGTTCTGTTTGATGTTGATAATCTTAATCTGTTGCCATGGCAGCAGCAAGGTTGTCTGATAGAAAGACGTGGAGCGTGCCAAATGCAGATTCTCTCTATTGTTCCTGGTTCAACGATTTTTGCTCTGTGACATCTCATGAAATATATGCATGTGTCTGTAATGCGTAGACATAACATACATAAAACAGCTCTCATATTGATTCCCTAATAAAGACTTTTCTTGCTGCTTGTAGCTGGTGGTGGAAATCTCGTCTGTATCTCCCATTTCCCTTGGTTACTGTGCCAACAGTGGCTTCATTTCTCAGCTGATTGGAGAACTGACAGGAGATGATGTATTGATCAGGTAATAAGATTAATCATATCTTAAATACAGAGACGGTAACAGAGAAGTTGTGTGGAAAATTATAATGTAGTTACTGCAAATTAAAAGTTGCTGTATTTTAATGCAAGTTTGCCCGACTGCTTTCAGTCTCTCCCTTTTTAATGAGTGTCTTTACTCTTCTATCATTCTGTAAATTTGTATCTGTTGTTGTCTTTTTCTCCAGAGCCACAGCCATTGAGATGGTGACCACTCTAGCCCACAGTCAGCATGGCCGGCAGTATTTGTCCCAGCAGGGTATAATGGACAAGATCTCCAACATGATCAGAGGAGCAGAGACTGACTCCTTCTCCTCCCTCTACCTTCCTGGTGAATCTCTTTTAGAAAACTGCTCCAAGAAAATACAGAAATACAGTCAGTTCAGTGTACACTTGGCTTTAGTTTTAGGTTCCTTTTATTCGTTTTTATCCATTTAAGCATTCTGTCTAGAACCAATGAGAATTACTGTGTTTTTCCTGCTGTGTTTTTCCAAAAACAAGGGTTGCCACATTTAGAAGCTCTGTTTTCCGTAAAACATTTTTTATGTTTGGGTGGGGTATTCCTTTATTTAATACAACAATTAAATGCTGCATTATTCAGTCCTTTACAGTGCGAATATTATTCTTGTAGGTTTGGTGAAGTTCTTTGGAAACCTGGCCATTATGGACAGCCCACAGCAGGTTTGTGAAACCTACCCGGCCTTCCAGAACAAGGTGTTTGAGATGGCTCTGGACCCGGACCCTGCGATGATCGGCGTGGCTCTGGACACTTTGGGATTACTCGGATCTACTGTGGAGGGGAAGCAGGTGCTTCAGAAAACAGGTTAGTTCTCCCAGGCTTTATTTAATAAAAACCAAAGGTGCCAAGGGCCCCTCTCAGAATGTTTATTTTTCTTGTAAATCTAGCTGGTGTCTTGGGATCTTTGTGACTGATTCTCTGTATGTCTGCAGGAGAAAAGTTCAAGGCTGTGTTGTTAAGAATGAGCCAACTTGCCAGCTCTGGAGCTACAGATCTCAGAGTGCGCAGCTTGGACGCCATATCACACCTTCTCACTTTACAGGTATGTGTGTGCACACTTAAGGAATATTCATTACCATACATTGTCTTTTAAATGCCATCTTCAGAAAAAAAAAGTTGATCAGTTTATGAATCTATAATTCATTGCAGCCAGAGCAGCAGACAGAAGACCTCTTGGCCCTGACAGAGTCCTGGTTCCACCTTTTGTCTAAACAGCCCATGGACATGATTTGCGACATTAGCACTCAGCCATTCCCAGAGCTGCATTGTGGGGCTCTGCGGATATTCACTGTGAGTGCCCAGCTGTTTCTAACTACCAGAATCTCCTCCCTGTGTCACTGACCTTTTGATAACCTGTTAAAAAAAAACAAAAAAAAAAAAAAAAACAGTAGAACTATAGATATTGGAATATTTTGTCTTGTTGTTTGTATGATTACACAAAAGCATAATGCCATCAACATTGCTGCAGTAATATGTGTATCTTCATCAGTGGATATCTTTGTGTGTGTGTGTTTTCCAGGCCATTGCCACTCAGCCATGGGGTCAGAAGTTAATGATCAGCACTCCCAGTTTCATGGAGTTTATTCTGGATCGTTCAACGGGTCAGTCAAAGGAGGCCAAAGATGCTAAGTTTGAACTGGTGGGGTCACTTGTGGGCTCATCAACAGCAGCAGAGATACTGGGCAGCCAGCATTACATCCGTCTGAAGACTTATCTCAGAGAGGGACCTTACTATGTTTCAGCTGTGGCCACAGTGAGCACAGAAGGAGCAGACTGATTCAAACAAACTCAGATACACTTCATGGATTTCTAATTAATGCTTAAGTAAAGGGTAACTTCCTGAATAATCTAACCGTGTGTTAACATATTATACTTTGTCTATTTGTTTTTGTCTATAACTATTTCTCTGATAAATACATAAATAGTTCTAACAAATCAGGACATGGTGTTAACTAGCTCAGTTGATTAAAACTTCTTAATTTTTCAACATAAGTTGACAAAAATGCTTATGAATGTTCACAACTACGACATTAACTCGTAAAAGGATGATTTAAAGGATTGACTTTGAAAGTATTTAGAAACAAATTAGTAATTCATCTTAATTACTTGCTTTGCTTGAGCCTTCAGCTGTTCTTCATTTAGGTTATCTACAGACATTATATTTATCAGTATTTTCTGATAGGACATTAACATTTAACATCTGATCATTATCTTCAGTCATTTTTCTTTATTTAACTAACATGAGTAAATCTAGTATTGTAAATATGTGTATCCTCTAACTAAGGGGGAGTAATGAAAATAAAATGTAAGGTTTCCAAATGTAATTCTACCTTTAAAATTCTTTTGAAATGGTGAAAACAGTGTTCAGGCTAATTCAAGTGGCTGACTCACTTTTAGTAGCTTTATAAACATATGACATGTTGTTTTGGGCAGAGTTTGTTTTTGCCATATTTAGTAACTACAACTGTGGAATAAATATAGTAGAGTGGCAAGTAAAGTATTGAAATGTGAGAGTAAAGGGACAAAATCCCCTCAAACAGTTTTTATTATCAGTACTACTACATTAAAGGGGCACTGTTTTATACATGAAGTTCAGTTTATTCATCATAAGGAGTACTACACAGCCTGTGAAAACAGTTGTATAATGTCATTAGGGTTTTCTCACTTTGGGCTTAGAGACCGCAAATTTTTAACAGAAAGCCTGCATTACAAACTGCAGGCTTGGTGTTTGTAAGACTTGTGCAACTGGAAGACAGGAAAGGTCTAATGAAAGATGTTATTGAGTTGCATTATGGGAAATGTAGGAGCCAGTGTTTTTTGAGCTTGATCCATATTAGAGACTAAAAGTTAAGATATCTCGGAATCTGCTGCTTTGATTTTCTCTTCTAAATCACCCAACTTTATAGAAATGCAACACTAAATCGCTGGAGTGTCCCTTTAACAGTTAATTGCCGTAAGTGCACAAGCAGAATTGGCATTATAAGATGATGGATACCAGTGCACATCACTGTATCTCCACATCATATGACAACAAGTCAGCCTGGTCCACATGGTATGTTAACACATGTTTACATACTGAGTCTTTACCAATTACTTAAGCAATAATTAAAGAACTTACCCTCAAATTATACAGTATCTTTCAAATCAAACTGGATTTGACCAAAAATGCCTTGTTAATTAGATCTCCGCTCTCCAAGTCCTTCAGACTTAATTTGTTTGTATCATATATATTTTTGTTTAGAAAATGTTTTGTTTTTTTGTAATTAAAGAAGATGCATTCTGACAACTGATGTTTGTTTACTTCTTGTTTAATCCCCTCATACATCTGTCAGATTATTTCATAATTTCTTGTGATAATAATAAATTGAACCTGAGTGGTTCATTGGAAGCTACAGTGTCCTGTGAGGACAAAAATATTGATTGAGATGTCTGGATCTATTAATACACCCGGGAATATTATCAATGTGAGGCTTTTCTCAATTAGTTTCACAAAGGTGACAGGAGGAGTTTCCAGTGTTTCTCTGAACAGACAAAGCATTAATCACCTGAAACTGGATGGAAGCAGTATTACATGTGGCTATGAGCAGCAGCTTGACATTGAAAAGCTTCTTAGTTTTGTTCTATTAAGTTTTTGATTCTCCAAAACCATGGAGAATTAACTGCACACGTTTAGTATGTTTGACTAGATTGGTTAAACTTCATTGACAAATCATTTAAGAAGAAATATGATGAAACTATGCTACTTGCCAGTCGCCTTTTATAATTTTCAGATGTTAAAACGTGAGGTGATTTCTATTTGATATATTCATGTCATATACTGCTGTGTATAAAGTAAGTGATACAAAGATACAGTAGCTATAGTTAGCTATCTTTGGGTCTGACTTTGCGATTCAACTGGTGTTCTTTGTTGTTGCCACTATAGGATGACAGTTCAGCTCTGCCTCCCTCAGACAAATCCAGTTTCAGATTATTAATACTTAGTGGTGGAAGAAGTACTCAGATCCTTGTGGTAAAACCACACTGTGAAAATACTCTATTACAAGTATAATTATTACCTTCAAAATCCTACTTGAGTAAAAGTACATAAGTATTATCAGTAAAATATACTTTAAGTATAAAAAAAAGTCCTCCTGTGACATTATTAGATTGACAAAACTGTTGCATCAATGCATAAGCAGCATTTTGCCAATATGTACGCTGAATCACAAATGTCAGCCCCATGGTGGTGCTAGAAGAAAAGTCAGGGGACACCAAAGTCATTAGGATTCATCCTCTGAGAAACATGAATGTACATGTTTTGAGAAATCAGAATCAGAAATACTTTATTGAGGGGAAACTCTTTTGCTACAGCAGCTCACTATCATGTCAGTGCACACAGGAATAGAAGTACTAAGCAAAAAATAGAATACACTATAATACAGGTCAGAAAATAAATTAAGTACCAAGTGGGTATAAGTATAAAATAAAATAAGTGTGAAGTACAAAGTGGGTTTACCAGTTGATGATAATACGGTATACAGTAATAGTGCATGAACTGCCAAGTTAAGTGTAGCTTATTAAGATGATTTTGAGAAGGTGGATATTGCACAGCAGTAATAGAGGTATGAATAAATATCAATAAATAGGGAATTTGAAAGAGTATATTGCAAGGGAGTATTAACAGAGAATATTGCACAATTATGTAAAGTATTGCAGAGATGTAATGATCAATGTCCAGTTTAATGACTTAGGGTCATACAGACTAACCCTTAGAGGGAGGAGTTAAAGAGTTTGATGGCCACAGGCAGGAATGACTTCCTGTGGCGCTCTGTGGTGCTTTTTGGGGGGACGAGTCTTTCGCTGAAGGTACTCCTTTGTTTGACCAGCACGTCATGGAGTGGGTGGGAGACACTGTCCAAGATGGCATGTAGTTTGGCCAGCATCCTCCTCTCTGACACCACCGACGGAGAGTCCAGCTCCACCCCCACAATGTCACTGGCCTTACGGATCAGTTTGTTGAGTCTGTTAGCTACAGCAACAGGCAGCATGCACGTTGGCACATGCACACTAAATCATGCCATATGGCAATCCATCCAATAGTTGTCAAAACAAAAACAAAAAAAGGCAAAAACAAAAAAAGTCAATCTTATGGTGGTGCTAGATGAAGTTAGGTGTCATCCTCTGGGGACCATGAATGTCTGTACAAATTTTCACGGCAATCTATCCAATAGTTGTTGAGATATTTCAGTTTGGACCAAAGTAGTAGTAGTAGACTGCCTGACACTGCCAAGCCATTAGCATGGCTAACTTATATTTCGATTTTATATCAACACCATCTTCTCCTCAAGAATTCAGGATTTCTGATGGGTTTTTTTTTTAAAATCATGTTCTATGATGTTTTTAAATTAAGCTATTTTAAATTACATATAGTTATTATTGTCACGTGGATCTATATGAACATATTCATATTCAACATTATTTCCTTCACAGCGCATCTCCCCTAGTGGGTTAATCTCACAGATGTGGCTTTACTCCTCTCAGCAGTAAAAAAAGACTTCCCACTTTAGTCAGAGCGACTGACTCAATCCCAAACATCCATCATAAGCTTAAAACTCTTCAGCGACCTCATGTCACCGTCACCCCAGTGAATCATATCACCTCTCCCACGTCTCCTCCATAGTTGCTCCAGTTTGCGTCATCAAATAGACAAAGAAATAAATAATAACTTTAAAAAAAAACACCCATTCATTCATTTCATTTCTTCTTCTGGCACTTCTGGGAGCGTAACTCCTTCTCGTATCTTTTAAGATTTTCCTTACTGACCTTCAGTTTTTGTGTCCTTCTCCTGAAGGATAAAACGATTAAATTTATTATTAAAACAGCTAAAGCCATCTCATGTTGCAAAACATTTTTTAAACCTGGTTTGTCTGAAAATGTCATATTCAACTGTTATGCGATTCTTCTTTGTGCAGCTCCATATTTACCAATCTCAGGCTGTGCTGCAATCATCCTCTTTGGTATTTCACAAAAATATGAACTGTAAGCAATCTTATCCCAAGAGCGGCCTGATAATCCCGGTGATGCTGCTGGCCTCTCTACCTTCCCCTGCTGTCTGTCAGACTATGAGACGCCTCCTGGGTTTTTCTCTGTGAGAACGGTGGGACGATCTGCTGCTTAAGCTCAACACACCTGAGAAACACTGACAGCAGGCACAAGGTGGAAGGAAATGTGCAATTTTCAGATTTTACTTGAGAGATGAATCATCCTATCTTCAAGCCATTGTACTTCTTATCCAGCTGTCCTGAAACACACATGGCATATAACTGTGTCGTCTGGGATTAGTTGGTTTATTAGGATCCCCTTTACTTGAGGAAGAAATTCCTGAAGAGCCCCATGTACAGTACAGTGACCTAAGAAGTTGTCTATTTAAAAAAATCAGTTTAAGAATCCTGATTGAGTTGTCTATATGTTGAGTTAACTGAGATTGTTCTTTTGGAAAGATGTATACATTTTTGTTATGTACATGAAATATTTTGAAATATTTATTTTTGAATTTGTGCATCTGCACATTTTGATTTGCCATGTGATCATCTTGGTTGTTGTTTCTGTCTTGTAAATAAATAAATCATTCTCCAACTAATGTAAAAGCTCCTGTTCTGGTCCACACAAAGGTATAAAAATAACACGTTGTGAGTCATTTTTGTATGTGTATGCATCATATTGTTGTATTCTGTATATTAAGCTGAAAAAAGTTATGTTTCTTGTCTAAATTAAGTGGTGGAAACTAACTAAGTACATTTACTCAAGTACTGTACCTAAGTACAATTTTGAGGTACTTGCGTATTTCCATTTTATGCTACTTTATACTTCTACTCCATGACATTTCAGAGGAAAATATTGTACTTTCTACATCACTACATTTATTTGAGAGCTTACTAGTTACTTTTCAGACTCAGATTTGACATTAAAAAACATAATAAGCTTATAGAATACAATACATACAGTAGTTAAAGATTAAACCAGTAGTTCCCAACCTTTTCTGTTTGTGGTCCCTCACAGAAAAACAGTGTGTGGTTTAAAGGGACCCTGGTCACCTTTCAGATATCTATGAATCGTTAGCAGTTCTACCAAAGAGTGATTTCCCCTCTAAACATTACAAATGGTTTCATTTAAATGAGTCTTCGAGGCCCAAAGAGGTACAATTATCCAATATTTCATAAAAACAGCAAAGATTACAAGAATAAAATGCTACTTATGCCTTGATACATCAGTATTACAACCTAATAATATAATATATGATTATATATCAGTCAAGCAGCATTTTGAAATCAGGACTTTTACTTGCAATAGAGCATTTTACGCTGTTGTATTGTTACTTTTACTTAAATAAAGGATCTGAGAACTTCTTCCTCCCTATGTTTGTTTGACATAGAGTGTACACAATAAAAACACTTCTACAATATAATCCAGTAATGCTGTGAGAAATAATAATCTTTTGCTAGTAATTGTATTTTTTTCTCCATTTATGTCACAGTGTTGATTCAGCTCTGTGGTAATTCCTGTCATGTTTTTATTGTGCAAAGTTTGTCTAAATGTCAATGTTCCCTTTCAAACTTCATATTTTCCTTCTAGAGAACTGAAGTTTCCCGCAGCCTCCGACAGATGGCGCTAAATCTCTCTCTCCTCCTCAAGAGTTGGGTGATAATTCAACAGTTATGTCATTAGGTGTACCGCTACCTCAGGAAGGTAAGCTGTCATGTTCACTGCTGCAGACCTGTCCTCTGCATCTCACAGAATATTTTACCCTCACATGTTTTTGACACCCAAATGATTTAATTTGCATCTTTCAGTTCGTCTATTTAAATAGTTAATTAGCCAGTTGTCACTTTGCTCGCAGCTTCTTATCTGCGTAGATTGACAAAAACTCTTCCATACCTCCAAGATGCACCTGAGTAGGTGAGGTGGGCATCCGCACAGGGAGATATCACCCGGGCTTTTAAAAGAGCGCGTCTTTCTCTCCGGGAGTCCGCTCCTTTTTGGCAGATCACCCTCCGATGCAATTAACCCAGGAAGACGACTTTGTCAAGGGGGATTCAACGCCGACCACCGCAGCTCTCCAGTCCGACGGCAGCGCCCGATCTCCGGCCAAAATGTGCAGTGAATGTTACGAGAATCAGTCATTTGTGAACGATGATGGGACCGTGAACGAGCACAAGCCACGGTAAGCAACAACAGCAAACAGACAGGGAAGAAGTAAGAAGACAAACTTTAGGTATCATATGTGGAGATTAGCGATGAATAACTTTTTGGTTATTACTCCTCACATCTCTTAAAGTTGTCGTGTTCACAATCACAGGCGTGCTTTGTAGATGAGGGATTTGTTTGATTAAAAACTGTGAAAATTGTCAAACATCTTTATGAAATATGAATATTTTGTATTCATCCGTTAGCTGTGGTAAACATGCTTATTTTAGTTTGTATCAGTGTTTTTCCAGAGCTCCATCCGCACACTGTCTACCTGTCACCAGTGTTGTTTGTTCAGCTGTTCACTGGCTTGCTCTCTGTCTCTGTCTCAGCTTTCGTTATTACAGCCTGGATATTATTTACTGTAATGTTATGGTTGCATTACTAGAACTAATAATAAACACATAAAATAATGTTATAATTGGACATTTGTGTCACTTTTCTACTAAAAACCCTACATGTTGTGTTAAAATAATGAACATTTAAGGTCCCAAAGAAGACATATAGATGAGTTGTTAAATGACACATGAGCTCAACAATCTTACCATAAAACTTCTCACTCAACATGTTTTGTTTTCTGTTCTGTTCACCTTAAATGGCCCTTAAGCACCAGTGTGTTTTATGAGATCTGAGTGATGCTCTTTGCCATTGGGTTTTGTTTGGTTAAGTTAGATGGATGGATTTCATAAAAAACCACATGGGAAATATACCCTTCATGTATTATGCAATAAGTTTGACAAGCTTAATGGATGACTATAGCAAACAGACAGACACAGAGATGGAGGAAAGAGAGGTTCAAGGCTTTTCTACATTCTGCCTGCCTTGCCTCTCTATAGAAGTTTAGCTGCTTCTTCAGTGATCCGTTTGGAAGAGACTGAAAAAAAGAAAACAGCACCTGCTTCCAATCAAGAGGATTTCACACTAAACCACTTACACTTCATTTGAATCATAAAATACATCTCCAGGGAGAGATGGGGAGTTAATATGCAAAAACTTTAAGTAACTGAAGCTTGTAATCTCTCAAAAATACCCATCCATGCAGTGTACTCAAAATACTAAGGTATAAATCTACCATTCACTTAACACTGGGGTTTCTAATTCATCTCATTCCTTCAAGTGACAGACATCAGTTCATCTAAACAGAGCTACTTATCCTGGGTTCAAAGGTAACAATCAACTATACTGTACTCCTGCTTTGCATGTTACTCACACTGTCGGGCTGTGATTGAATATTGCGTGAACTAGAAGTGGTGACTCAACATCTGCAGGCATTAACGTTACTGTAGAAAATTCAGTTAACCAGATGTTTCTATCCTAGTTTTTATGATTTGATATCAAGATGAATCTGAGTGCGGGATCTATGATTATTATTATATAGGATTATCGATGCATGCCTCAAGCTGAGTGATAGCATGAGTTGAAACCAGTGGTGGAAGAAGCACTCAGATCCTTTACTTAAGTAAAAATACTAATACAACAATGTAAAAATAGTCCATTACAAGTAAAAGTCCTGCATTTAAAATCCTACTTAACTCAAATAAAAGTATTATCAGCAAAATGTACTTAAAGTATCAAAAGTAAAAGCACTCATTCTGCAGTGAGTAAATTATTCTATATTACATTATTAGATTGTTAATACTCATGCAACATTGTGTAAGCAGCATTTTACTGTTGCAGCAGATTGAGGTGGAGCTGGTTTTAACTACTTTATATGCAGTTTGGTATTTTAGTGGTTCTCAACTGCATATAAAGTTGGAAAAGTAACTAGTAAATATAGTTGTAAGATAGTGTGTAAAAAGATAGTGTGTAAAAAGAGTAAAATGTACAATATTTCCCCATGTTATGTAGTGGAGTAGAGATATCATAAAATGGAAAAACTCAATTAAAGCGCCAGTATGTCAAAATGTTACTTAAATACAGTACTTGAGTAAATGAACTTAGTTACTTTCCACCACTGGCTGAAACCTTCCCACACCAAAATAAACAGTAGACGTGATGGGCACTAACTCTAAGTCTACTCTAAACCCTTTATTTCTGGCACATTGAACAGATTTATTATGAGAAACAAAAAGTGTTTCTTTCCATATCAGTGAAATACCTGTGTATATACAATAAAGTCTAAAAAAACAAATTGTACGCTTCTGCTAAAGGTGGGGTATCTGATTCTGGAGAAATCCAATACCATGACAAATTCCTAATATAACTAACAGTAGCTAGGTTGTGGGTTAGCAGACTGTCACTACAGTTGCTGCTACAAAGCTAACAGCCAGAGAGGACGAGACGGTTTCCCAGAGCCAGCACACCAGCTCCAGACAGCGATACTCACAACTCTCCTGCTGCTATAGCTAACGTCACAACAACAGCATATCTTGGCAAACTGGAAAGTAAGCTGAATGTTCGCGGGCAAGTCATTTAATGTTACCTGACACACAAATCATGGCTGGAATAGTGCTGTGTGGCTCGGTCCGAGCCACTTTGTTTATTTGCCATTTACAGAGCCAGGGCTGTGTTCAAACACTGGAGTTTTTTTCAGCGCACACACAGAACGGACAGCTAGCGGACCGTGAGGAGATATTTGCTGAATTTGACAGAAGGACGTGTATTAGATAAGAATAACATCCCCACCTTCAATAGAGTTAAAACCATAAAATCAAGTTGTGGACTAAGAAACAGGATTAAGACTCTGTTCACTCTATGTACCTTACTGCATTACTCTATAATGCATGTCAACTTCCGCTTCTGCTCATTGTGCTTAAATTGTCAAAAATGTATGCTTACAGCCACAGTAGCTGCATTTTATGCCTGCATCTGCAGGTTAGTAAAGCAGTCGATATGCATGATGCTTTAGATGAACATATGTAGGCTGGTTGTGCTTTCTATTGTCTGTATGGCTTCAGGATGTTTTTTGAACAGCTCATATTACAGAACAAGCTGCAAACAGACAGCGAAAGGGGCTCTTTAAATGTAAAGAGCTCTGTGTGGAGAATTTTCTAGACTGGGCTAAAATACTTTCTATTAGTTTGTGATAGTATCTTTTTTCTTTCATATTTTCTCGAACCCTTTCTGCATTTCTGTATCAGTCCACCACCTGCACTTTTACATCCCATGTTTCCTTTCCTTGCTTCATCTCTTTCTCCCTGCGCACCAGTCTTTCTCCTTTCATTTCTCTTCTGCATCTTTACTTTTCTCCTCTCCCTCCTCCAGCTCCTCTCCAGCGCCACTCCAGACCACCATCAATACCAGCGGGGTTATCTTAGACATCTCCACTCTTAAGATGGAGCAGCTGGAGAGTGAGGTGCCTCCGCTGCCGCCCCGCTTCCGCTTCAGAGACCTGCTCCTCGGGGACCAGGGCTTTCCGAATGATGACAGGTAGGCAGCAGTGTGGACGTGAAGAGAAATGGTAACTCACAGAAAGAAGGTTGAGCAGAGCTGTTTGACACGGTCAAAGACATCAGATAAACTCTTAAGAAGTTGTTGTTTTTTATTGTTGTTGTTGATTGTTTGTTTGTTGGTGATGGCCAAAAGTGAAAAAAATTGCTATTATGCTATTTATCCATCTAGATTGTTTTGGTGTGAGTTGCCGAGTTTTGGAGATATCGGCCGTAAGGATGTCTGTGTTTTGTTTTTTAATATAATGGGACTATATGGCACTCAGCTTGTGGTGCTCAAAGCGCCAAAAAATACATTTGAAAAACTCAACAGCAACGTCTTTTTCCAGAAATTATGACCCGGTTACTCAAGATAATCCACAGACCTTGTTGTGAGCTGTTTAATGTAGGCAGAAAGAAAATACATCAATTATTTTAGCTGTTTCACCATTTATTCATTACTTTTAGCTAACTATTTCAACTGTTTAGCCATTAAATGTAGCTATTTTACCATTCATCCATTATTTTTAGCTATTTCGACTGTTTATCCATTACTTTCAGCTAACTGTTAGCTAACTTCTCTGCTTGCACACTAACTAGTGTCATGCACTGTCAACATATGGTGTTTTTATGGAAGCCCATTTCCGCCTATGTGATGAAAAAAAAAGATCTTGTAAGTCATTATAATGGGAAAAATAATGACTTATTATCTCAAAATAATGAGAAACTTTCTCAAAATAATGACTTAGTATTTCAAAAAATGAGTTAGTACCTCAAAATAATGAGAAACCCATTAATCTCATTATTTTGTGATACTAAGTCATTATTTTGAAAAAGGTTTCTCATTATAATGACTTACAGGATCTTTTTTTCATTACACTGGTGGAAATGGGCTTCCATATGTTCGGGTGTTACAGCTGACACAATAAGTGGATGTATTTTTTCAAATGAGCTACGCACAATCTTTTCATGTAAAGTTACTGCCAAGCAACTGCAGAAGCACCCTCGACCAGTGATTCCCAGCCCAACCAGCATGGCTGGTCGATCAACAGAAAATTAATCGGTAACTACGTTAATAATCGATTAATTGTTTAAGTAATTGTTAAAACAAAAATGCTAAAAATTCACTACTGTTGGTTCGGACTGTTGGTTGGTCAAAACAAGATATTTAAAGACAGTACCTCGGGATCTTTGTGATTGGCATTTTTTAATGAAAAAGGATTTGTAACTTCAAAATGACTAAATTGCAAATAGGCCTACTGCTACAAAGAAGGAACATATTGGGCTGTAAGCAAATTAGTCTAGTAGCCTATTTGTCCACCAAACCTCTTTATAGTCTAATAGTCCATCTTCTACTGTTCCTCTTTGTTGATGCCATTTGTCTGCATTTACCATATGTTGTAATTTTTCAGACTATTTCCTCTTTCATATGAAAAAGCATTTTTATTTTGACCAGTGGTGCAGATTATTTGACCTCATTACAGCTCTGTTAGTCATCTCATGTTATTTTCACCTATCAAGAGTGCTGATTACCAGACCTCCCTCTTCTCTTTTTTTTTTTTTTTTTTACAGCTGACAAATGCTCATAATTAGCATTCAGCCCCACTTGACCCACCTTTGAGGCAGTGTTTGTAGCTGTTTTAAAGTTACATCAGAGTTATTGTGCATGGAGTGTTTACCTTGTCTACCCCCTGCAGCCTGAGCATACACAACAACATACACAAGTGCAGTTTGAAGTGTCATCTATCTCTGTTATATGGTCTAAGTGGTGTTTGTGCTTTGGATTTTGTCAGCCTTGAAAGAGGAAATGAAGGCAGAAACATGGCAGAGTTTGGGATGCTGTCCATGATGCTGAATCACTGTGGTTTTTTGAGAAGAAGTTGTGAAGTAGGTTAGGTGTGTGTATGTGTGTGTTTGATACATTCTCCTAAGAATTTGTTTGAAACTTGAAAAAGTTGGATTTGAAACATGTTTTTCAGCCAACAACACTGTGACCTAATTCACAATAAGAATTTAAAATGAGATCTCACCATCCGTCCCTCTGTTAGCTACATTTCCTCATCCACACTTTCTCCTCTTTTACCTTAAGTGCTGTACTCTGCTGCAGCCTCTGAGCGTGATAGACAAGATCAGTAGCAATCTTCTGTTTTCTGAGATCTGCTTCATTTGTTTTCGTCCTGAGATTTGTAACAGTGCTACAGCAAGGATTTAGATAGCTTCTGCTTCTAAAGTCTAAAATAAAGAGTCAAAAAATAGCTTGAAAAAGAAAAACGTGTTCCTTTTTCTGTTATTGCAGTGGTTTTGAAGAGTGTTGAATTCAACAATCTAGAGCAGTTAGTTATCAGCTCATGTTTGCTTTTCTAAAGATATTTATTCAGTATATAATCTGGGGTTCTGCCAGATAGACCTCAGGAGAGTGATGATCAAATGTAATTTTAGATGTGATTACAGCAGCAGCAAACCTTTGAGACCGCAGTGCTGTTTGTAATATTTGACATATCTGTTTGACGAGGAAAAACAACAAGCTCTGCCAACGCTTTCAGTCAAATGTGACCTTTCTCCAGCTGTCCTTGCAACAACCACTCTTTTCTCCACGATAAAGCTGTCTACATTTTCAGCTGCTATTTAGACAGTTATTATCATTTTTCTGTTCTTTCCCTGCAAATTAACCCGTCTCATGTCCCCGGTAGATAGTGTTGTTGGAGGTGAGTGATGCCTCAGGTTAGATTTTCAGTGGTCAGCTTCCAGGCTTGTGTTCAGCAGCTGTCTGTGAACTCCCAAATGTCACTGCCCACATCTGTCCAGGGATCATCCATCACTCAAAGGTTCCTTTTCTCAAAGGCTGGCATGCATGAGAAGAAACACGCAAACAAATATACACAATATTGTCAAACTATTAGCCTTATTTAAACGCTGTCTTTCTCAGGCCCACATTCTCTTTTCTTCTATTCTTCTGCCTTCTGTCTGCAATTCCAGTTTTTTTTTTCAATTTACTGTGTTTATTAAATTTTTTTCCATTTAAAATCTCTTTATTATTCCCAACTAACTCAAGTCTTTCTGAGATAAACGTAGCGATATATAAATATAAAATGCATAAATGAAAATGTCACATATTATACAGGCAGGAGTTATGCCATAAGGGTCTTCTCATGTAACCACATTAAGTGCCGCTACAGTAATAATGTGGGCGAAGGGGTTTCGAGTGGAGTGGCCTCTTCCGGTATTTTCAAAAGCACTGACTCATGGAGGAGGTCGTCTATAAATTACTACTTCAGACCCTTCAAATTAAGAGAAGACAAAAAGGTGGGAGGGACGCAGAAGAGAGAGTGAGACAGACAAAGAGAGAGCAGAGCCTCCTACTTTGTTCTTGATTTTGTTTTTGTCTGCATTTTCAAAATCCAAAAGGAAAAAGCATCTATCTTTCTGTCGCTGTCGTCTGTCACTTATGATGCCAAAACCTCCACATCATCAGCAGAGAGAGCCCGACTACCACCTCTTGTTGCTTTCTCTTGACAGAAGATCAAAACAGAAAAACAGAAAGACAGACGGCGCGTGTCTTTGGGCTTTGTAGGCTATAAGACATGAGGGCTTCAGATGACACATTTGAAACACTTCCATAAGACCCTGTAAATACTGACATGCTGCAGCTCATGATGCCTGATGCCAAAAAAGACAAATCTGTGTTTATCTGCAGCTGATCCATCAGACCATTCCTCCAGTGTGTCACAGTGAATGTTTACATCTCTGTCAGGAGCTGCAGTACTACTGGAGAGGACCATGCTGCAACAGCATCAGTTAGGGTTATTCCTGTCATCGCAACGTTGCTGTGGCAACAGGCCTGCTCACGAGAGAGAAGGAGAGAGAGACTGTATTTCTAAAAATATTCCAATAAGCACTTCATTTCTCAAAATAAATAATTAATCAAATACTGCTTTGTCTTTGAAATCTTTTTTTCAGAGCTTCTTGTTGTAATAGGCGTGTTTTGATTTTTTTCCTTCCCAAAGCTCAAAAATAATTCATTTTCCGACAAACACAGTTAGTGCTTGTGTTATTTTAGAGCTGCGGGGAGGCGTGTTGGCATAAGAAGCTTATACTGTAGGAATTAAGACTGACTGCACGACGCAGCTACAGGTGTCAATGGACAATGGATCATCAGAGGATCATCATCCCAACCTGGATCAATCCGTCCGTGGACACTTGGAGGTTGGACACTTTTGGTAGTGATGCCGGGCAGAGGTAGGGCCACATGGAGCAGTGTCCCTCATTATGGGTTGCCTGATGTCAGTGGAGGGGAGCTGAATTGGAAGCGAGGGTACCACACTGTGAGAAGTTTTTACTGTTATTATTTCTTATTTTATGTTATGCAATATATTCACAGATGAACGATGGAGGAAGTAAACAACGTGCACTCGCTCTAAACAATTTGATAAGCGCACCCAAAAACTGCTGAGATGCACAGGAATGCCTACGTGTTTATTTATTTATAGTTACAAGAACTTGAAAGCCATTTATTTATTTTATTCATGGACACAACTGCTGTTATATTAAGTAGAGCTGCAAAAGTGTCAGAAAATTGGGAATAATTAGGCTACACACAAATTGAAATTAGACCTACTTGTTTTGTAAATAAAGTGTTTGATATTAGGGCTGCAACTAACAATTATTTTCAGTAGCAATTAATTTGCCAGTGTTTTTTCTCAATTTATTGATTAATAGTTGGTTCTGACATGTCAGACAATGGTGAAAACTGTTGTTTCTTAAAGCCCAATGTGATGTCTTCCTATTGCTTGTTTTGTCTGACCAACAGTCCAAAACCAAAAGATATTCAGTTTACTATCACATAAGACAAAGAGAACCAGAAAATATTCAGATTTCAGATGCCACAACCAGTGAATTTTTAGCATTTTTGCTTAAGAAATGAATTAAAAAATTAATCGTTTTTAAGAATAGTTACCAATTACTTTTCTGTCAATTGACTAATCGACTAATCATTTCAGCTCTATTAGGGCTGCGACTTATCTTCCCATTGCTTGTTTTGTCCGACCAACAGTCCAAAACCCAAATATATTCAGTTTACTAACACATAAGACAAAGAATACATAAATTATTAATCAATTAATTTTCTGTCGATTGACTAATTATTATTATTATAATGAATCAACTAATCATTTCAGCTCTCTTTTATATGGTGTCAAAAATATTTTCACGATCATTGCCAAACTCCCTGGTTTTATTTGAAAGTTTTTGTATTCAGAGCAACACGTTTCTTTCTGTTGATGATGAACACCTTGAGGTAAACTGATTTGATAAAAGTAGACCTGTTTCAGAGCTGCAAAATGATTGTACTTGCAGAACTTGCTCAGCCGCAATTGGTAATTTTAAAAGATCTGATTACTCCCAGAGCTATGCATCTTGCATTGCCTGAAACTCTGAAACGCCAATGTGACACCGCAATATGACTAATGTCAGACCTCTTCAGCTAGTAATTGTGTGCTCAACAGGAGCTGATTAAGGGTCATTACTTGCACCATTATCTGTGTGTGTGTGTGTGTGTGTGTGTGTGTGTGTGTGTGTGTGTGTGTGTGTGTGTGTGTGTGTGTGTGTGTGTGTGTGTGTGTGTGTGTGTGTGTGGTGGGTGGGTGGATGGGTGAGACATAAAGACAGATAGACAGAGAACAATCTGTAGGACCCTCATATGTCAGCCAGCTCTCAGTTGAAGTGCCTTTACCTCCACAGCTCATCTCTGCCCTGCTGCTGGCCAGATGTGACAGCTGTTTTCAGATCGCATCACAGAGGATTTCTCTTTTCAGTGTTCTCTGTTTCACCTCTGAAGGGTTTTCTTCACTCTGTGGTGTAGTTTTAGCATCATGAAGTAGTTGTTGCAGTGCACACTGAAGGGATGTCAGTGCATCGAACAACCCACACTGCCTTTTCCTTCCCACGGTGAACCTTTCAGCCACAACACTGAAATTGGGATTACTGCAGCAGCTCAACCTCCCTCAAATTCTCCTAATCTCTCTTATGCTTGCCCTTTGTCTTTTTATTTTTCCCTGTCTGCACTCTCTTCTGAAGGCAGCACTATGAAGATTATACTTAATAATAGTGTAAAGATTTTCCGTCTGTTGCCAAGCTACCTGCTATATGAGTTGTACTTATTCTCTCAAACTTAGAAAAGATAAAATGTAAAAGTTGAAATGAATAATTGAAAGAGGAAAATAAAAACATTTGAAAGAGAAAAATAATTATTAAGATATTAAGTTATGCTTTTGGGTTTTTTTTCATTTTCATCCCCTCTTTCTGCATTTGCCCTTTTCCATTGAACATTTAACACTTTCAATTGTCTTTTCAAGCTGTATGTAAATGAGGAGGCGTGGTCTGAAGAGTGGATGGAGAGTAGCAGAGAAAACTTGCTATTTCACAATATCAGTTTGTCATTTCATTATTTAATGTCCTTTTTCATTTTCATTTAATTATGGCCTGATTTTCCTGGGAAATATAATAATAATACTAATGTGTATACAATTCTTTCTTTTAACTTTTCATTTTCTCTTTTCATTTGAATTCGGGGTAAAATGATCCTCCATACTGTAACAGCAGCTGTTTGGCTCCTTTGGTTTAAGCTGCGTGTCCTACAGTAATCTTGTCTTGTAATTGGGGAACAAAATCAGAGACAGATAATGACCAAACTCTCCTGTGGCAGATGATTAGAAAAACAACATTATGAATATTCATGCTGTGTATAATTTCATACTGTAAAAACTGCTTCGAAAAACATCTGCGTGGCTCCTTCTGTTTCTGCTGCTGATTCTTGTGTGACAGTTCCTCTCCTTCTCTTCCCTGTTAGGGTGCAGGTAGAGTTTTATGTGAATGAAAACACCTTCAAAGAGCGTCTGAAGCTCTTCTTCATCAAAAACCAAAGATCAAGTAAGTAGAAGGTGTAGGCCATCTTCTCACGTCCCGAAACTGGTTGTTGCATAATTGAAAGAGTTCATTAAAGGACATTGCAATAAAAGCAATACCCACAAATTCATGCCTAATGAGACTTGCATATAGAAAACCACAACAGCACTGGAAAATCCTAAAAATTTCTTTCTTAGCAACCACTGTGCTGCACTTACTGTAAATCTACACACACGTGTAAGTGCATAAACACACTGATGTTGCTTAAGAGTCACAATAAATCCCTTATTTGCTGCAGTGCTATAGTGTTGTTTGTGGTGAGTATTTGTTTGGAAAATGGGTCCCTTTCTCGCATTTAGGTCTTAGGATTCGTGTGTTCAACTTCTCCCTGAAGCTGCTCACCTGTCTGCTGTACATCATCCGAGTGGCGACAGACAACCCTGGTCAGGGCGCCAGCGCCAATCACACCGCAGGACAGCAAAACGCTCCCAGTGGCAACAACAAATGGTTTGTTCACACTGAGAGAAAAGTGTCATAAGTCAAGTCAAGATATATTTAAAGCACTTTATCACACAGAAGTGTCTTAAAACCAGTGGTGGAGGAAGTATTCAGATCCTTAACTTAAGCAAAAGTACTAATACCACACTGTAAAAATACTCTGTCACAAGTAACAGTCCTGCATTGAAAATGTTACTTAAGTTAAAGTATGTAAGTGTAATGTGAAAGTGTGAAATGTAGTTAAAGTATTAAAAGTACTCCTTCACCTGTGACTGTTATAGTATTATATATTATATCATTAGATTATTATTACTCATGCATTAATGTAAAGGCAGGATTTTACTGTTCTAGTTGGTTGAAGTGGAGCTCATTTTAAACAATTTTGTGTAGGACTAATGATTTATTTCATTTTGGATCAATCTGCTGATTATTTTCTCAATTCATCGATTGATTGTTTGGTTTGTAAAAAATCACAATTACCCAGAGCCCAATAGTACAAACCTCACAATTATTTTTTAAAAATTAAATTAAGTAAAAGGAAAAGCAACAAGTCCTCACATTTGAGAAGCTGGCACCATGAAATGTTTTTGCATGAAAAATTGATTATTGATATTGGAATGATTATCAAAATAGTTTCTAATTAATTTTCTGTCAATTGACTTTTCAGCTGTACTTGTATTTCATATTGTCACTAAGCTGCCAAACAATTGTTGTAATGAGGTAAAACATTTCCCTCTGAAATGTAGTGGAGTAGAAAGTAGCATGAAATACTCAAGTAAAGTACCACAGTACCACAGTAACAGTACTTGAGTAAATGTACTTAGTTACATTCCACCACTGCTCAACATACAAAGTACAGTGAAAACAACAGAACTAACATACATTACAAATTATAGATTATTGAAAGAAAAAAGTAGAGATAAAACATTAAAATAATGGTAATAAAATGCCAACAGAGTACAAAGAGATGATTTAAACAAACACAGGTGTTTTAACTGTTTTGCTTTGAGAAATTACACAACCATCAAGCAACTAAACATCTTTAAATAAATGTTTTTAGTTTTTTTTTTATCAGTGTTTAACATAAAAAAAGTAGGAAGACATCCAGTTTTTAATTTCAGACAGGCAAGCGTAAATACTTAAGAGACTGATGGATTTACTGGGTTGAATGTATGTATGTATAGAATCTAATGAAAACACTGCTTAAAGTGCATAATTCTGTATCATTTTGTTCTCTTTTCCTTACCATTTTCACTTTTCTGCAGTGTTGACTGCCAGTGGAACGGATCAGTGCAGGACAGAGAAATTAACTGGTAAGCAGCAGAAGGTGTGGCTTCTGTTAATATTATGTAGTTAAGAGCAATATTCTGTGTGTGCACTTTCAGTGTCTTACTAATTTCCAGCACTCACCTTATTACTTAACCTGGCATGAGATCAGTGTTTTTCTTATGAGATCAATGTTGTGGATTGTTAATTGGACAGAATGTCATATCTGTTATCTCTTACTCCATTAATACACATCTAAAGATATAATATTACAGTCTTATTTTGACTGTGTTTATCTCTCCCGGATGGTATAAAAACAGATAGTAATGTATTTCTTCTCTGATGTAGACGATATTTATTGTTAACTGTTAATAAAAGAGTTTCTGTTGTATGCTTTGCGTGACAGGGGGTTAATCTTCTGGGTGGATAGAAAGGTTCCTGTCTGGGCCATTCAAGTGAGTATATATATACAGAGAAGAAGAAGAATTAATTTAAATAAGCAAAACTTTTAGAAACTGAAGTATATGACTTGAGGAGATCAAATATTTCATAAACTACAGATGCTTGACCATCTAAACAAGTGTTAAAACACTGAATTTATGAGTTTGTGTTTATTATTTTCTGGTTTGGTTTGCGCAGGTAATTGTGGCCATCATTAGTTTCCTGGAGACTATGCTACTGATGTATCTGAGCTACAAGGTAACACACACACACACACACACACAGACTACAAGCACATTAGTATGATTACAGAATACAGTCTGTACAATTAGTCACTTACAGTCTGTAAGATTGACAATCCTTAAGTGGCGTAATTAGTCATTTGTCACGGCTACGTTAAGGATAGACAGTGATTACAGGATCTGGTTGATGAGAAGGATAAGGGGTCGTGGAAAGTGACTACAATTAAGAAATGTATCTCTGCAGTGATTCACTGTCTACAGTGTGCTTACAGGTAAAACTTGTCTGTCTAAAAGTCTGTGCATGTTTTTAACTTTAGGGGAACATTTGGGAGCAGATATTCCAGGTGTCCTTCCTTTTGGAGATGATCAATACAGTTCCCTTCATCATTACGGTAAAACTTTTACCATGACAACACTAAAATACTCATTATCTTAACTATCTCCCTCTAGTTAACCACATACTTTTATCTTAAAAGAAATGTTTACTCTGTTTTTTTACTATACTATTTCATATTATTTACAATGTTAGTCATATGAGGCCATATGAATTATTGAGTCAGTCTCTGTTTAATGGACACAGAAAAGTGAACTATACACATTCAAACAGCTAGAAACCAGAGACTGTACAGCTGCACCACAGTTGTTTTGGGTGTTAGGTGTTATAATAGCAGGTTGCAATTTGTACAGGTGAAAAATCTAAATTACAATACATATTTCCCATTAGTGTGGAGTTTTTAGACACGCTGCTGATGGTCTAACACTTTGGTCCAGACTGAAATTTCTCTGGATGGATTGCCATGAAATTTTGTACAGACATTCGTGTCCCTCACAGGATGAATTGTAATCACTCTGGTGATCCCCTGATTTTTCTTCTAGCATCACCATTAGCTTTTAATTTGTCCAATACTTTGGTTTATGACCAAATACCTGCAAAACTACTTACATTCCCATCAACCTCAGCTGTACTTTGTGTTTACTGCTAATTAGCAAAAAAATAGCATGCTAACACGCTAAACTAAGATGATGAATGTGGTAAACATTATACCTGATAAACATCAGCATGTTAGCATTGTCTTTGTGAGCATGTTAAAGTCGCATGCTGACATTAGCATTTAGCTCAAAGCACTGCTGTGCCTCAGCCTCACAGAGTCTCTAACTTAGCTGTAAAATTAGTCTTGTTTTCATATTTGCACAGTGTTCGAGAATAGCAGCCATAAAAGGTATCATAAAAGGTCAGACTGAGCTACATATAGAAATGTAAATGGTTGTACCCCTGCACCACAGTAATTTTGGGTGTTAAAATGTTAGATAATAAGAGCAGGTTGTAATTTTTTCACAGGTGAAGCATTTAAGCCACAATGCATACAGTATTTCCCATTAGTGTGCAGTTTTTAATGCGTAACTGACATGGTTGAAGAAAGGTTTAATTCTGAAATGTTATCCATAAGTGTCTCACTTTCTCCTCAGATCTTCTGGCCCTCAATAAGGAACATCTTCATTCCTGTGTTTCTCAACTGCTGGTTGGCCAAGTGTGCTTTGGAGAACATGATTGTGAGTCAGCAGCATTAGCTTAACTGCTTCTGTTAATGACTTGCTTTTAATCAACATTTTAATGACTTTGTTAAGGCAAGACACCCTGAGTCACAGTTACTGCGGCTGCAACAACACATCCTTCTCCTGCTTTGGTTCTGCTCTGATTGTGTGCACCCTAGAGGTCTTCCACTGGGGGATCATTTGCAGTCGTCTCTGTATTTTATCATTTTGTTCTGTATTTGGAAGCATCCAACAGTAGAACCCTAATGCCATTCTCTATTTGTAATAAATAGCTAAACTAATGATGTGAGAACTGAACTGACATCAATGATCAGAAAAAACATTTAATAGATGCAAGTAGATATCTTTATTTTGTATGAGTTTGTAGCTTCAAAGTCTTTAAAGTCTGCTGTTGTTATTGCGTAGAATGATGTCCACAGAGCAATCCAGAGGACCAACTCAGCCATGTTCAACCAGGTCCTGATTCTCATCTGCACCCTGCTCTGCCTGGTCTTCACTGGGTGAGGCTGCCTCTTAAAGAATCTTTTTTTTTTTAGCTGTTTGTAAGGTCATGTGTATATTTAAATTAACAGGACTGGATGCCAAAAATACTTATAATTAAAAATATATAAAATACTGTCTTATGTAAGTTATAATATAAGTTGTATCTAATGTAATAACCAACACCTCTCTGATGCAGTCTCAACAAGAAATTTACATTTTAAGCTTTATAGGTTGCAGAGCTTTTGTATTATATAGCATTACATTGGAAACATGTCTATGGTAGTGTACATTGTTGCACAGTGATTTGCCAGTGACCATCAGATAGTAACTAGGCATATGCCAATCTCAGCGTCATAAAAGCAACAAGGAAAATTCATCAATGTTGTTGAAACTTTCTTTTTCGGGAGAAAACAGAGCGTGATCACTTGGTACACTTGCAATTAATTCCAAATAATAAGCTAGCTGAGATTTATGGTTAGTTCACTGCAGGTTAGTTGAACATGAAAAAATGGGACTTTTTATACAGGCAAACAGGCAATTTTCCGAATAGATATGAATAGAAATTAGTAGATATTTTTTTGGTTTAAAAGGAATAGCCCTTTAAAGGAAATTCCTGTGGAAATCAATGATAAATTCAACACAACAAATTGAACTTACTAATATAACAGTCTCAGTACTTTGTCTATCTTTCCAGGAAACCTTTAAGAAATAATTAGTAAATAATAGACCTGTAAATACATATAAAGGGAATTGATAAACCATTTGTGCAAAAGAAAAACAGGAAAATGATGGAGTTGAGGATAAAATAAGATAAAAATAATACTAAAAACTAATCAAGTTTTAATTTATTAAGTGACTGTAGGTAGAGGAAGTCAAATCAAGTAATTTTTATTTATATAGCCAAAAATCACAAGCAAAATAAACAAAAAAATAGAAAGCGTTTCATTTTTTCCAACTGATCGTAAGTTCATAAAGCTTTTAATTTCTTTTTGCAATGCATTTTAAATATGTAGATAACTGTATTATTTATTAATATCTTCCATTATACTTCTGACACATCAGATACCCTATTATTGCTTTATGTTGCTGAGTTCATAGTGAATAGTACATCATAAATGCTGGCATCGGGTTTCTTTGTATACATGGTTTATCTAACCTGTTCTAAACAGCACATGTGGAATCCAGCACCTGGAGCGAGCAGGCAAAAACCTCACTCTCTTCAATTCCTTCTATTTCTGCATCGTCACCTTCTCCACCGTGGGCTTTGGAGACGTCACTCCCCGCATATGGCCCTCCCAGCTGCTAGTTGTCATCATGATCTGCGTGGCTCTGGTGGTGCTGCCTCTGCAGGTAGGAAGATGTTGAAATAATCTTTGGTAACTTCTGAGTCTTCCTTTGTGAGTTTTAGTTTCACTCACAGCTTGTTGTGTGTCAGTTTGAGGAGCTGATGTACCTGTGGATGGAGAGACAGAAGTCAGGAGGGAACTACAGCCGCCACAGAGCGCAGACAGAGAAACATGTAGTGCTGTGTGTCAGTGCACTGAAGATAGACCTGCTCATGGATTTTCTCAATGAATTCTACGCCCATCCAAGACTGCAGGTATCAGGGTACACATTTAGGATGTGATAATGGATTGCATGGTGTCTTTCTAAGGATATTTAAAGGGAAAATACTTCTTATGATTCAGACAAGACTGACTAACTGAGACACAGAAGGAAATTTGTAGCCAGATTTTGACATTAACGTCTTCCACATGGTTCTTCATGCATTCCACAGTAGATACTAAAGTTGTTCTTGTGTAATATTAAAGGATTACTATGTGGTGATCCTGTGCCCAAGTGAAATGGACCTCCAGGTGCGGAGAGTGCTGCAGATCCCTTTGTGGTCTCAAAGGGTCATCTATCTGCAAGGATCTGTTCTCAAAGACCAGGACCTGCTAAGAGCCAAGTAAGTGACAGATCCTAAAACCTCTGGGCCCAGAGAAGGACAACTTTTCACAGTTTTGATGATGTATTCACAAACAAAATAATTACATAAATAATAATAATTAGAAAAGAAACATAAAATTATAATAAAAATTATAATAAATAAAAAGGGGAAATAATAATAATAATACGGTTATGGGGTCTTCCTAGCACATTTTACTCTCCATGCACTAAAGTGACAGCTTCTCTACATGTTCCAGGACAGGGGACCTTATGTGTATTGTGTTAAATTTAGCACCTGTTCCACGCAGATAATACTTTATCTTTTCTGACCTCGAAAAAGACAATGCATCCTGAAGCGAGTGTAAGATCAGATTTCTTCCAATGTCGCAACATCAGACGTCTTGCAATTAAGGTCATGAAAGCAAGATCTAATTTGTGTCTGGGTACACCTGTTGCCTTAAGAGAGCAGTGATTGATGATATATGGATTGGGAATCTCACCACCTCAATGACGATTTAAAAACAGACTTCCAGTACAGAGTTATAGAAGGACAAGACCAGAACATAATGTTCCGCCAGGCCCTGGTGGCATCGGCTACATGTAGGGTCAACTTCTGACTATATTTTAGATAGTCAAAGTTTTGTCCAGTGCACCCTGTGTACTATTTTGCATTGAATCCAGAATTAATAACTTTGGTGATCCCTTCACTTTCCATCTAGCGCCATCATCAGGTCAAAATGAAATTTGTCCAGTAGTTTGGTTTAAGACCAAATACCTGCAAAATCATTGGCATTCCCATCAGCCTCAGCTGTACTTACTGTGTTTAGTTCTGATTAGCTAATGTTAGCATGCTAAACTATGGTGAATATGGTAAAAGTTATACATGTTAAATGTCAGCATGTTAGTATTGTCATTGTGTTGTTGATGTTAGCCTTTAACTCAAAGCACCGCTGTGCCTAACCTCACTGAGCCGCTAGCGTGGCTGCAGACTCTAGTCTTGTTGTTGCTGAGACACTGCCAGACACTGGCTGGCAAAGACTTTTCTTTACCACACAAATCCAGCTGTTCTGAGAAATTACACAGATTTTTATAATTGCTATAATTAAAGTTGAAACAAATCATCTAATTTTGATGTCTCCATTACCAATAGGCCTCCTGGAAGGATGATAGATCTTAGTGATTGGTCTGAACAGTGTCTGTATCATTTATATGAATATATGATATTCCTGATGCTTCAGGAAAATAAAGACAACTTCATGGATTCCTTTGATAGTCAATCTGACTTTGCAACATGCACCTGCACTAGCTGCACAGCTTTGTCTCAGATCACATTGTCTATAGTGAATGCTAACATTTTATATTTTGCATTTTGGGCAGGTATAAATAATTTCCGCAAACCATCAGTAGGATATGAATCTCTCTTGTCCTTCCATTCCTTAATGTCACCCAGATATTCTCTCATTCCTTACTCAGTAAATAGGCTTGTCAGAGCTATTGTGTTGCTTCATATTTAAACTACATTGTAATTATTCATTCAAGCTATACCCATTTCTTTTGAGACTCAGCTCTTAAATGGACCACTTACTCTGAGGAAAGCAAAACATGATCTGTCTCAATTTCTTCTGATAATTTTAAGTCATGAAAGTGTTTTGAAAAATGGGGGAAAATTTAACACTGATGAAAAGGACTGAAAAACCTGCTGTCAATCTGTCAAGTTTATTTCCGTAGCCTTAATCACATGCATGTTTCTAAGTACTTTACAGATATACAGCCAAGCTTAAAGGGTAAATCCAACTGATTTTACACATACAGGTCAGTTTACTCGTCATTGGTTGTGGTACACACACTGTGAAAACAGTTAATATCGTATGTGGCTCTGGAGCAATTTTCTCCAGTCTAAGAAAATAACCCTGGCGATATCATCAGAAACCCTGCATTACCAGGAACTAAAACTCCAGGATATCTTCGCCTCTCCTGCTTCCATTCTTTCTTCTCTTTTGAGTCCCCCAAATTTATAAGTGCAATACTAAAACAACAAAAAGCAAAGATATTAAATGGCATGTCAAAAACAATATCAGTCCTGTGCAAAAGTTGTACCATAAGGTATGGAACAACTCACACCAAACAAAGTATTACTTTGATGAAATCGGTTATATAACTTCACTGTATACATTTGGCAAGGTTGTGATAGAGCAATTAGAAGTAGAGGACTGGGTGTGTGTCGAGCTTACATCCTGCATCTGGCACCGTTTCAAATCCTCCCACACTTGTTTTGCAGTCTGCACTTTCCCGGCTGTGTTAATCGTATGCAAAAACAGTTCCACATTCACTGCACATATACAGTACAGAGCATTTTAGATTAATCTTTGTGTGTTTGTTTATATGCAGGCAATGCTGCCTTTGTTTTTCATGAATTTTGACTTGCCAAATTGTCTCGCTGCTGCAGAATGGATGACGCAGAGGCTTGTTTCATTCTAAGCAGTCGTAACGAGGTGGATCGCATGGCTGCGGTAAGAAGAACAACAATGAATTAACTCTCTGCAATAACTCTTTATCAATTATGAGTTGTCGTTCATTTGTTTACAAAGACTCAAGTCATTAATGCTGTCAGTCATAAAGGCAATTACTAATTAATTAAAGGAGATTCATTAGAAAATGCAAGAGTGAAAATGTAAATCTTTGACTGTTTCCCCACAGGACCATCAGACTATCTTGAGAGCCTGGGCAGTGAAGGACTTTGCTCCAAATTGCCCCCTTTATGTCCAGATACTCAAACCTGAAAATAAGTTCCATGTAAAATTTGCAGGTGAGAGTTTCTAATCGCCATTCGCTTTCTGGCCGAGAGTTAGATGAGAAAATTGCTTCCTCTCTTATTTCTGTCCATTAAAGATACAATAGTCATTATTTCTATGTTGATGATGGATCACATGACTAAGAGAATTATCACAGAGAATTATCAGCAAATCTGCAGTTCCCCCAGCTCTACAGAGTCTGTTACATCATAAGGAAGACCAAGCAACTAGTTGGTGAACATAGTGGAACACTTAGCTGCTGAAGAGCCAGATATTTCCCTCAGGAGTTGGTGGAGACAAAAACAGAGTTAAAAGGAGAGGGAATATTACATTATATATACATTCATCAGGCAGCCAGAAACACGACTCCAAATGAATTCTAATGTTGCTTTGTATTTGCTGGATGTGTAAATAGGCAACTGTTTGCTAACAAGTTTGCCATATGAACTAAAAAGGTGATAATACATCAGTGTTTGTGTTCACAGCTTGTTCCTCTTCTCCCAAATGGCCAAAAAATCAACAGGATTAAATATGAGGCTAGAGCTGGAAGTCAATTAGCTTAGCTTAACATAAAGACTGTAAACCAGGGGAAACAGCTAGCCTGGCTCTATCCAAAGGTAACAAAATCTGCCTACCAGCACCTTGAAAGCTCCCTAATTTATATGTTATACCTTGTTTGTTTAATCTGTTTCAAAAACAGAAATGTTTAAACAATAAGTTGTGGTTTTACGGGGAGTTAGGTGCTGCAACTCTCTCTGGGCCAGGTAACCAGTGAAGACTCCAGGAAATCACTACACCACGTAACTCCACACAACATTTTCAAACTTTTCAAACTTGATTTTTCTAAGGATTAAACAAACACAATATAATGTGTTAATTAGCTAGCTTTAGAGGCGTTGGTAGGTCTGTTTCTGAACTTTGGTGAGAGCTAGTCTAATTTAAGATAAGATAAACTTTATTGATCTTATGCTAAGCTAATCGATTCTAAGCACTAGCTAGCTTCACACTTAACAGATGGATAAAAGAAAGGAATCAATCTCCTCATCTTACTCTCGGCCAGAAAGCAAATAAGCATATTTTCCAAAATGT
This sequence comes from Siniperca chuatsi, assembly GCF_020085105.1. Lineage (NCBI taxonomy): Eukaryota > Metazoa > Chordata > Actinopteri > Centrarchiformes > Sinipercidae > Siniperca > Siniperca chuatsi. The sequence goes on from NC_058059.1 coordinate 8,241,971, forward strand.
CTAAAAACTATTCCTGTAAAATTTGTTTTCCACCTTTCCAGTGTAACACATGATAATATAACTTCTACTTCTTGGACAGCCCCTCTGATCAGCTCATTTGCTTCTTTTCAGATCATGTTGTGTGTGAGGAGGAGTTCAAGTACGCCATGTTGGCTCTCAACTGTGTGTGTCCTGCCACCTCCACTTTGGTCACACTCCTTGTACACACCTCCCGCGGACGGTCAGTCATCTTGCATAACCAGGGGCCTCCTCTGGCTTTTTCATTTCTCCTTAGTGTGATTGCAATGTTCAAGTTTCTTCACATGTTCATGTCTGCTCTTATACAACGTCCATGGAACTAACACAAAGAGGTGAATAAGCCCAAGCAAAAGTCTTAGTTCGTTGTGGAAAACGGCAGGAAGTAATGAGAGTGCATTACACCAAATGAAGAGAACAGGCGGCACCTAAATGGATTTTTTAGGATACTCTTTAAAATAGTGTGAAAAGCTCTCTGGTGAAAAATTATTTTTCACAGCAGGCAAACAGATCACTTTTAAAAGCTGTTGTCAATGACTGAGGGAAACTGCATTAAATGGGAATCAATTGGCTAAAGCACTTACTGTGTTCCTGACAATTCTTTAGAAAGTGAAACTTTGTGTATTTTTATTAGACAAAGGCCTATGAGCTTTGAGATTGCATACATTAGCCACAAAGGTGTATATGAATGTGTATTATAGTTGATTATAGTCTGACTGTGTATGAGGGAGCATGTTTATGCAAAAGTGCACTTTATGTGTATTGCATGTGTAGACGTCATTGGGTGCACAAGATTTAGAGACATGCAGATCACAAAGGATGTTCAGTGGGAAATAAGTTTAAAAGCGACCAGGAGATATTGATAATAATTAGCATATTGTTTTGTCTTTTACGATGAGTTACAGTATGGAAGCCAGAGAGTGTGAAATAACATTTAGAAGTCATGTTATGTAAATATTAATAGTACTCAGTACTAAAAAACTATTATGTAAACCGCTACCTTGGGGTTGTTCTGAGCATCTCTCGTAGCCCATTAAACTCCATCAAAGCGCTTGAGCAATTACAGTAATTACCGGAAGTCATTGCAAAGAGCATATTAGAGCCAAGCCGACTGACTGACAGATGGATCAAGCTGTCTGCTTTCACCAGAGAACCCAGGAGACCCAGTGCACCCCTAAGGGAATGAAGGGATGTGGAGAGAGGAGATAAAGAGTTTTGCAAATTTTGTTAATGATTGTTCCAGAATAGATGTTCTCAAAAGCAGGGTTTCACTGTTCAGAGTTTGTCAAGACTGCATAAAATAATAGCATATGTGGTAAAAAATAAAAATAAAAGTATCAGGTTCACTGATCCGTCATATGTTTGATTGTATTTTCCCTGAATGAATGCAGAGAAGGACAGCAGTCGCCGGAGCAGTGGCAGAGGATGTACGGATGTTGCTCCGGCAACGAGGTCTACCACATCCGACTATGTGACAGCAAGTTCTTTGGAGAGTATAATGGCAAAAGCTTCACATATGCCTCCTTTCATGCTCACAAGAAGTGAGTTGACATGTAAGCTACAGCATCTTCTTCAGATGCTGACAAGCTGAAAATGTGCCAAAACATTTACAGGGGTTGTTACATATTTCGCTACCGCTCGTTTGTCTGTGTGACCTGGTATAATCTTGTATAATCAAGTACAACAGTAGTGCACTACTATTCTTTTGCCTGATCCTAGTTTGATACCTGTTGTATGCAGATAAATAAATGCAAAAAGAACAACATCTAACTTTTTGATTATACTGTAGATGTTTTTTGTCAAATACGCTGCAGACCACAAAAAAAATTTCAGCTCCCTGCTACAAAAGTTAGCTAAGTCTATCATAAAGACTAAAAACAGGTGGAAACAGCTAACGTTAGCTTGTTTCTTTCTGAAGGTAATAAAATCCACCGAGCACCACCTAATTAACACATTGTATCTCAAGTTTAAAAATGACAAATTGGGTTTTTTTTATGGAGAGTTACGAGAGTTAGTATTTTGGGGAACGCTTAACCGCTTTCTTGCCGAGAGTTAGATGATAAGATTGATACCCCTTGTAATGTCTGTATGCTACATGCTACAACGAGCAGCTCGTTAGCTTAGCTTGGCAGAGAGACTGAAAACGGGGAAACAGCTAGCCTGGCTCCCTCGGACAGTAACAAAATCCACCAAGCAGCACCTCTAAAGCTCACTAATTAACACGTTAAATCTGGTTTGTTTAATCTGTATGAAAACCGAAGTTTAAAAAATGCTGATTTGTGGTTTTACGAGGCATTATATGCCAGACTGTTTCTTGGCTGGACACAGTGACTTGTCTTGACTTCGTCTTGTCGTCATGATGAGGTTGCCAGGCATATAATGTGTTAATTAGTGAGCTTTAGAAGTGTTGGTGGTCTCCAGTCATTATACTAAGCTAAATTTATTTAATTCTCTGCAAAAAAGCGAATATGTGTAAGTGTATTTCCCGAAACATCGAACAGTACCTTTAAGCCCCATGTTTTTATGGCTTTAAATGTAATGACCATATTCTGCTGTCAGATATTTTCCTCAATTGTATGGTAACAGAAGGTATGTGACGTGCAGGTACGGTGTGTGTCTGATCGGTATAAAGAGGGAAGACAACAAGAGCATTCTGCTGAACCCTGGCCCGCACCACATCATGGCTGCCACAGACACCTGCTACTACATCAACATCACCAAGGAGGAGAACTCAGCCTTCATCTTCAACCAGGAGGAGAGGAAGGGCCGCACTGCCGGGGGATTCTATGACGGACCCTCACAGCTTCCTGTGCACAGCATCATCGCTAGCATGGGTGAGAGAGGATGTAGACTGCTCTTGTTGATGTAAGAGGTCTGAAAGGTACTGATGAATTTGGATTGACTGTGGAGACACTGGTTCATTATGTGTGATTTAAAGCTCAGTTGAAAATAATTTACAGGCACTGTTGCCATGGATCTTCAGAATACGAGTCCACCTGACGTCTCAGGTGGTAAACTGGTCCCACCTACAGTGAATGGAACAGGGAGCCGCCGGCCGAGCATCGCTCCAGTTCAGGAGATCGCAGACTCCTCCTCAATTCTGCCATGTGACCTCCTCAGTGACCAATCAGAAGATGACTCTGTCTTCACAGATGAGAAAGGCCACTCGTCTACTGAGTAAGGTTTCTGTTTCTCTGTGTGTACATAAATATCCATACCTTAAGTGTCAGTCTATATGACCTTAAGTCACTAAACTGGACATTGGATCATTAACATCACTGCAATACTTGAAATATTGTGCAATATTCTCTGTTTAATGCTCCTGCGCATAATACTTACTATATACTATTTACTTTGTAAATAAAACTACAAATGTAGTTTCTTCAGATTACTTTGCGCAATAGTTACTAATTTGTCTCCTAGAATTAATGACCCTGATATTATAGACAGGTTGTCTGTATCTTCTAGTGATGGAAAGTAACTACATACAAATTTGACATACTTCAGAGGAAAATACAAATTTACTTAACAGCTATAGCTACTTGTTACTTTGCAGTTAAGTATTTTATACAAAACATAAGATCAGTTTATAAAATATGATACATTGTTATAAATGAAACTTTTCAGCAGTATTAACTGTAAAGTGGTTAAAATTGGCTCCATCTCAACAAACTGCAACAGTACAGCTACTTATTAATGCATATTAATTGAACATATAATCATATAACCTTCACAAGGGGCCATTCTTCTGCACAATTACTTTTACTTTTGATACTTTTAAGTATATCTACAGTATATATCTACTGTATATCTGTACTTTTACTTAAGAAAGACTTTGAATGCAGGACTTCTGCATGTAATGGGGTATATTAACATTGTGCTATTGCAACTTTTACTTACTGTAAGTACCACATCACCACTTTTGTATAAACTGGTCATTTAGTTTTTGTATAAAGTCAAACTCAGCTTCAATCAATTCATTGAAGGTTGAGCCAAACATAATTCGAAACTACAGTCATTTAATATATGCTAAATCTGCAAAATGCAAGATGCAAATTAAGCAAACAATCGTACATAATCCAACTGAGTCGAGTTTCTTTAAAACTATGCAACTTCCCGAAATATGCAATAACAAAATATTTTCCTTACCAGTTCTGTGAATAATTTACCCAGCATGCAGTTGAACATGAATGCTAATTTCACAGGTAACATGAATAAATTTGTGATTTCTGCATATTCAGAAAATGACCTCTAAATGTTCTCTTAACTTCCAAATGGCTTATCTCTGGAAAACATTTTTTGTTACAACAAGAAATTACAACAAGAAAACCTTACCAATTTTTTAAACACAGTATGTTTCCATGAAATGTGTCATTCATGCCTTTTGGATTTGTTGCCAGGTACGTGAAAGGTTATCCCCCTAACTCTCCGTACATTGGGAGCTCGCCCACCTTGTGCCATCTGTTGGCTGAAAAAGCCCCGTTTTGCTGCCTACGACTGGACCAGGTGGGCAGTCACTGTTCCTCCAACTTAGTCACTCAATTACTTACTGCCTCCATCATTCCTTCCATTCCTTCCCTCCTCTCTCTGTCCTTCACTTCATAAAAGCAAACCTAAAATACCTGCCTGTTTTTTTGGTCTCTATGCAGGGTTGCAGGCACAACAGTTTTGAGGATGCTAAGGCTTATGGTTTCAAAAACAAGCTCATCATTGTGTCTGCTGAGACTGCAGGGAATGGTCTCTATAACTTCATAGTGCCTCTCAGAGCTTATTACAGACCCAGGAAAGAACTCAACCCCATTGTCTTGCTGTTGGATAACCCGTGAGTTCACTTTAACACACACACAACACACACATCGTTCTTTTCTCTCCCCTTCACTCTTTTCTTTCACCATCTCACGTCAGCACAGTACTTAGGACAAGGCTGTGGAGGTGGAACTTAATTGTCGGTCCTGATGTTAGGTTACTGCTGCTGCTCACAGTGACAGTGTGTTTTGAGCGACAAAGAAAATAAAAACGCTGCACTCTGTAGCTCCAGACAGTAACCATAGCAACTTGCTTTGCCTTGAACCTGAGTGATATATATTGCTAAAAGGGGAGAAAAAGATGAAGAATTATTTCTTTGGAGAACACCAAGCAGGCTTTCATTGACAACCCTGATGTGTCCCTTTTCAGCCCCCACATGTGAGCTCTCAAGACACTCATAGAAACGCACACATAACAATAAACTCTTTCCCTCCATGCAGCCTCCTCTCCCTGCCTTCCTATCACTGTTGCGCATACACAAATACAAACACCCACACACTTGGATACACCATTCAAGCACTTACGACAGCCTTGGGTCTCTAATCAGCAAGACTGTGCAGATGCATAATGTTCTGTCAGGGGTGGTGGTGGTTGAATACAAGCAATAATAAAGCAACTAAATCTCTCTAAGCACGCTCAGTACCGGACGGACCCATTCCTCAGCCTAAAGACACATCAAGTAGGGACATCAGCCATAACATTATATTTACATTTACGTTACATTGCAAGTAACGTGTTTTAGAGCAACATTTCAAATAAATTGTGCGGCAGCAGAAGAAAAGAAACGCTACAAGACTAAAGTTGATCCTGATTCACTTTTTGTAGTCATATTGAAGGCTTTTTCCTTGAATGACTAACTTAAATGTTAATTGTGTGCATTGTCCATGTTTACAAAATCAATTTCTTTTTGTTTTATCTTACTAAGCAATGTATCGTGACATTACCATATATCATATGTTTCCCGTAGGCCAGATAATCACTTTCTGGAGGCCATCTGCTGTTTTCCTATGGTCTACTACATGGCTGGGACCATAGACAAGTAAGACTGTCACATAACCTTCTGCTTTTCATTATAAATGTATTATATATTACATTTATTTGCTCATTAAAATATATTGAAGAGGAGTTTGGAATTCTCTGAGATTTAATTGGTTATACAGTTATGTTCCAGGTAAATTAGCATCTGCTGTTATTATGCTCGTTGTTTGTGTCTGACTGTTTGCGTGCCTGTGTCTGTGTGTGTGTGTTTCAGTCTGGACAGCCTGCTGCAGTGTGGCATCATCTACGCGGATAATTTGGTTGTTGTGGATAAAGAGAGTACAATGAGTGCCGAGGAGGACTACATGGCTGATGCCAAAACTATTGTCAATGTACAGACAATGTTCAGGTAATTAATCAGATTATATTCATGACATGGTCTTTAATTTTGTAACATCACTTTATCATTAAATTGTTGTGTGTTTATGAGCAGCTGCATTGCTACAAGGCTTTTGAAAGTTTAGTAATAAATTGTGATATTTAGTCTCATCCTCTGACTCTGGTTCACCTGTTTCCTCTTTTTTAATCACTTTGTTTAATGAACATCCTTCTCTCTCGTTGCAGATTGTTTCCCAGTCTCAGTATTATCACAGAGCTTACTCATCCATCCAACATGAGATTCATGCAGTTCAGAGCAAAGGACTGCTATTCACTGGCCCTCTCCAAGCTGGAGAAGGTAAGACATAACAAGAGGGCTTACAGTGAAGTGTGTAGTATGAAAGATGAACATGAATTGTAAAGAGAAGACGTAGAATATAGTATTTTTTATGTGAACATTTTTTAAAATTCACACTGTCATCATGACTTTCTCCACTGTCAGAAAAGTGACAGACTTTTAAATGATGTGGACCCTGGCTCTCCCCCACAGAAAGAGCGTGATAAAGGCTCCAACTTGGCCTTCATGTTTCGCCTACCCTTCGCTGCAGGCAGAGTGTTCAGTATTAGCATGCTGGACACCCTGCTGTATCAGGTTGGTACAAACCTACAGCTAAGCACCTCAGATGACTTTTTTAAATACCATGTGAAACAAATGAATGTGTCTTACAGCAGCAGAGAAGCAGTATCACCTGAAGAAACAGAGCAGCATTACCATCACAAAGCAAAAGTGCCCTCTTGTGTTCAGTCATTGATAGAAAACTCACTTAAGTTTCTTTATGTCCACTGTTTTTTAAGCTGTTACAAAGTTATAAAAGTGTTTTTTTCTGTGATTCCATGTCAGTCTTTTGTGAAGGACTACATGATCCTTATTGCAAGGCTGCTGCTGGGGCTGGACACCACTCCAGGATCAGGATACCTCTGTGCTGTGAGTTAGACAGAAGAAAATAATCTGAAAGAAGAAAGAAATGATCTGACACAATGCCTTACTCCAGTTTATCTAACTAATAGTATACCCATGTATCACTTGTTCCAGATGAAAGTAACCGAGGAAGATCTGTGGATTAGTACTTATGGCAGGCTGTTCCAGAAACTCTGCTCCTCTAGTGCCGAAATTCCTATTGGGATCTATCGGACAGAATCCCATATTTTCACGACTTCTGAGGTGAGATCTCTGACATGATACAGTTGTATCAAGCTAAATATCCATCTCGAATGCAAGAACATGTTTATTATAAATAAGCTTGTAATCTCTGGTTTGAAGCAAAATCTTGAGACAAATAATGTATTAAAGTATATAACAAGACTAAGGGTCTATAGCCATGCTAGCGGCTCTGTGAGGCTGTAAATAGGCACAGCAGTGCTTTGAGTTAAATGCTAACATCAGCATGCTAACATGCTCACAATGACATGCTAATATGCTAATGTTTAGCAGGTAATGTTTACACAAGAGGAAAAGTCAGGGGATGACCAAAGTCATTAGGCTTAAGCCTTTAGGGACCATAAATGTCTGTACAATATTTCTTGGCAATCTATCCATTAGTTGATCAAATATTTCTGGACCAAACCGACATTGCCATCCCTAGAACCATGGCGCTAGCAAGGCTAAGATCTATTATTTACCTCACCTGAGAATTAATGTTTCAGTTTTTCTTAACTTATTATGATGAGCATCCTGGCCGTAAAGTTAACTTCCTGTCTCCCCACCCCAGTCGCAGGTGTCAGTCAGTGTTGACGACTGCGAGGACAACAAGGACAGGGGGGACGAGTCTCGCAGCAATGACCAATCAGATCACCCCCTTCTGAGGAAGAAGAGCATGCAGTGGGCACGGCGTCTGAGTAAGAAAAGCGTGAGGTGGCAGGGAGTGAACCGGGACTCGAGCAAGGACCACGCCCAGCGCATCGCTCAGCAGCGCCTCAATCTCTACCGACGCTCTGAGAGGGAAGAGCTGTCTGAGCTGGTCCGCAACCGCATGAGGCATCTGGGCCTCCCCACCTCCGGATATGGTGAGGATGGACACATCTTTAACTGAGAAAGCCAACTGCTCAGAGCTTTCCTTTCCCAAACTTTCATGTCTTCTTCTGCTTAAAAGTTTGTCTGTTTCATGTCTAACTGCTGTTTGTAGAAGACCTAACTAATCTGACAGCCAGTGACGTCATGAACAGAGTCAATCTGGGATACCTACAAGGTAAGCATTTAAGTTTCGATCCTATGGCAGGCTGAAATTAGATCATAACACCGCTGATTGAGGTGATTTTTCTGTTTCAGATGAGCAGAATGATCACCAAAACACCCTGTCCTACGTCCTGATTAACCCTTCTCCTGACACCAGGCTGGAGCTCAATGACATTGTGTAAGCATTACTCCTTTATTTTGCTCCCGCTGTGTGTGTGTGTTTGTTTTATAATAAACAGACGTGCAAACCCATTGAATAAAATGTATTTTGTGCCTGCACAAAGGGTAATTTGAGGTGTCCCATTGCTGCTGTTTATTTTTCAGTTTTCTCAAAGCTGTCTTATTTTGTAGATGTTCTTGCATGTGTATTACTGTGTACATTTTTTTAAATAATTTTCAGTTGATAGTAACATTGCTCCATGTCTACTGGATGTGTAAATAGGCAATTATTTGATAACACATTCAGCATAAGAACTTTATAAAATATGTCATTGTTGTCCTTACAACTTGGTCCGCTACCCAGTAGGCGATTTGTTTGTGTATTTCTAACAGGGGAGACGGAGGGTTTCCCTGTTCGTTTCATTCACCTGCAACTAGCAAACCGACTCATGGTACCCCCACCCTATATAGTTTAGAGAATATTATAGATCCAAGACGAAACTGACAGAAGGGCGGGACTGAGACAAAAAGTCGCAATTACAAATCCTTCTGCTACTTCAGCACCATGGACAACGCCATGGTCGGGACCATAGATTCTAATTTGCACAAACCTCAGTCAGATAAAGGATCAATGAGTCAGGCAGACTAATGGAAATAATATACAATCACAAGGAAACAACATGAATTATAACACAACAGCTGAGTGAGCAAGGCACCTATCAGTATCCATGGCGACGGCTGTTTCCTGTTCATGATGGAGAGTGGCGAGTGCTTCCCACAGTTTACTTGTTTATTTATCTCTACTTTTAATACAGAGTGCCCTTCATGGCTAAGAGTGTGACTTCTGTAGTGAAGGGTTTGCGACTAGGGAACGGTTTAGGAAAGTGCCTGAATGCTGAGCTCCCAGGTGGCAACTCGTAAAAACTGATGGACATGCTTATGTTCTCTCTCTCTCGCTCAGGTACTTGATTCGTTCAGACCCTCTGGCTCACGTCCCAGAGGAGCCTCCTGTCCACAGCAGCAGTCTGAAAGAGAGACATGAGTCCAGCATAGACACCAGAGAGGACACCCAGCTCTGATACGATGCTGACCTTCACTGGTACTTCATAATGACCCCCTTCAGCTGTCATGGGGGTCTGACTGCTTCCATGCAGGTCCAGTCTGAAAGAGGACAATTTGTGCTACAGTGTTCCAGCATTGCAGTCTACAACTGTATTATATGTAGGGTTGGGTACCTTTCACATTTGAACCGATAACAGTACCGGTACCTGGAATTCGATACCCAACGGTACCTTTTTTCTGTACTTTACTCTCTCTGTAGTAACAAAAATGTAATTTCAGTTCAAACTTCTCAATTTCAACATTGTTATTTATTTAGAACATTTTACCTCACTGCCTCACTTAACGTCATCCATGGAGAGTAAGTTAACTTCTCCCTGCTGGCGTGCTAACATTAGCTGCGGCTGCTGCGGGGGACTTGGCTTTCAGACTATCAAACACAATACCCTCTTCAGCTTTTAGATATATTTTGTGTTTGACCAGGTGTTTCCTCAGGTTAGACGTGTTGCCCTGGCCAGCTTATGCAGTGAGTGTTTTCTGCCTTGAGTTTTGAAAAATGTAACCACACTTGCAACCGCTTTCAGCTCGCCATTGCCCTGACTCAGTAGCCCCCCCCTTTTTTTTTTTTTTTTTTTTTTTTTACACAGAGATCGTGCAATACTGCCGTAAAGAAGAGCCGTCATTATGCCTGCTTTGTTTTTTTTACACTGAACCAAACAACGCAAGTATAATGCTGCCCCAGTGTGTGATTTAGATAGCGGAAAGTCAACGTAGGCGGAGCTGATCGTCATAACTACGCTATTCCAGCAGTTGGGAAACAACAAACAAACACGGGAGCTTTACTTTGGTCTGCTGCCTTTATTCACTGACTGCTTACCTTTACTTCTGCACCACTCGCATTCACCGTCACTCTCTGCCGCTCGCTCTCTCTTGTTCAACCAGCCTCACTAGGCACCCACGTGTCCCTGTGACAGCAGGGGTGACGTAGTCTCACTCTCTCTCTTTCTTTCTATACTTTACTCTCTCACCCAGATGCGCTCAAGTACCAAAATTTGGCACCGATTGATTTAACATGAATCGGTACTCCGTAGTACGGAGTTCGGTCGGTAACCTTAAAGGACAGAGTTCGGTACCCAACCCTAATTATATGAGTGCCTACTGTTTGGCAGATGACATTTGACGTCATCTGTGACATTTTCATCCTCTTGCCACAGACTGTGTTAAGAACAGTGTATTCATGTCTGTGAAAGCTCTCTCAGATGAGCAGTGATGGACAAGCTTGAAACTTTAACAAATGTATTCAGCTAACAGTGTTCCCCTTGGTAAGAGTTAATCTGATCACAGGACCACCCTTATGATTTTCATTGTCATTGAAACCTCATGAGTTTCGGAGTGAATTGTATATTTTGTTTCTGCTCTTTTTGGTTCAGGAAAAGTGCAGGTTGAACATCAGGATCAGATATTTTGTAATGCGGAGGTTAGTGGCCCAGAATGTATCCATCTTTTCTTGACTTTTTGAGATTTCCAGAAAACAGATGCACATATTCTACATTTCCCCTGGGCCATACACTTACCTATTTACCACCAATAACATAAAATCAAACTTAACCTTCAAGACACTTCAACACTATGTGACTTAAATAAAATATGTGCATTGAAGCTTTCCTTCCAAGCTTATTTTTGTAGCTGAACCATAGAAGTAGTTATTCAGTGGTGTAGAGGTCTTAATTAGTAAATCATGTACAAACAATGATGGTTACTTAAATGTTTGCTACTGTACATTTCTTAGTTTGGATGAGGTGTTTGCACTCCAATAGCAACCCTTTAAACTATATGCCATGCCTTATATTCAGTATTGTGCCATAAAGGATTTATTTGATTTGTACTATATTAGTAATCAGAAAACCTCATTTTACTTTCAGCGTTGGTCAGTGAAAGAATTAGCTTATTAAGTCACATTTGTGGCTGTTTGGTCAAGGTATGTATTTCTAAACTGCTACATCCTGTACACAAGAATGTTTGACTTTGATTCTTTGACTTCATACATATTTAAATGTTGTAAATGAGTATTTGAGTTTCATTTTATTTTAATTTGCACATTAAAGTGCTATATTATGAAAAAAGCATGTTAAAACTGTTTTGAGTTGTCTAATAATTTTGCCTTGGTGTTGCTATATGTATTTAACCTAGTAATGGCAATTTAAAAGGAATAGTTTGACATTTTTGGGATTTGCAGAGATTTCGATAAGAAGATTGGTACCACTCTTGTGTATGTACGCTAAATATGAAGCTACAGCCAGGAGAACAGTAGCTTAGCATAGAATAAAGACTGGAGACAGGGAACTGGCTCTGTCCATAAATCTGCCTACCAGCACCTCTAAAGCCCATTAATGTTGAATATCGTTTGTTTAATCCGTACCCAAACCTAAGTGTAAAAACGACAAGTTGTAGTTTTACTGGGGATTATGCATGGATGTATATATGTGCTGGACTATTTGTTAACTTACAGGAGTCTATGGTGGTTGCCTGGCAACCTCACGATGACAACACTCCGGGAAGTCACTCCGGGAAGAATAAGCGTATTTCCCAAAATGTCTATTTAAAACTAAAACTAAACATAATATAATATATGAAACTATTTATTTTACTGGATGTGGATTATTCTTATAATTTTAAAATGAAATATCTCAAATGAATTCTCTCTGACATTGTCTTCTCTACATTTAAACCAGACGTAATTTGAAATATATGTTCATTATGGTTAGAGAAAACAAAAATTTCAAGATGACTCATCAGGTTGAATAACTTGAATTTGAGTAAATGTCTGTTTTGTATTGTTTTTGAGTTGCAGTGGGGATTTAACCTTAAAACACAGTGATGTAGACCTCTTTGCATGATGTAGTCTGAAATCAGACAGTAGATTATCCAATGCAATATTTATATTTACACTCACTTTCTGTTCATCTGTCTTCACAATCAAGCAAACAATTACCACATGATATATAACGATAAACATTTAGACCCACTTACTTTAAAAAATGCTTTCCTTTATTTGTTACATAGGTTAAACCTAGTTATTAATGACTGATGAACACTGATGACTGATGGATAGAGAGGCGCCACGTTTTTACCTTCATTGCAGAGTAAGTCTTAAATTCTGTTAGAGACGTCAGTGGGTTCTTGATTAACTTCCTGACCACGACAATTGTTAGTCTCTTGCTCACCTGGGGCACGTTCCATCTGAAAACGGTTTGCACAGTTTTGCTACTGTTTCCGGGTTGAATGACATGTTTCCTGGTCGTGTCTAGATGGTAACCCTGGATTTGTGAAACTCTCGCGAGATTTGTACGCGTTGTTTCTTCTTTGTGCGCGTTCCTAAACCTAACCAAGTCGTTTTGTTGCCTACACCTAAATCTCGCGAGAGTTTCCGCAAATCGGGCTTTGAGGCACGTTTTCTCTCGTTTGGTGGGTGTGTCAGAGGTGTTACCCAATCACAGCGGCGTCTACATAAACCCACCGTATTAAAAAGGGAGTGGACAACAGGGTGTTTTGCTACATTTGGAAACTGTCAAACTACTGTTTGTATGCCTCACCTTGCATTTTCAAAACTTTTAACCACATGCCTAACCACGTTTACTTTAAAAGTTCAACTCTGTAATTTCAGATTTCAAAGAGCTAAATGACCTCTCAAAATTAAAAATACTCCTAGAAGTGTGTGTGGCCACAACCTGAGGGACAATGAGTGACCTAGACACACACACACACACACACACACATTTACATTCATTAAAAAAAAATAAATGTTGCAGTGTTTATATAGTTCTCTCATTTGTATTCTTTTTTTTACAGCAAGACTATACATTTATTATCTTATTTTATGTAACAATTCTTCTGTTTATGCACATGTTTTTATTTCACACTTGCTTTGGCAATGTAAATGGTCTGTTTCCCATGCCAATAAAGCCCCATTGAATTGAAATTGAATTCCAGTGAGAAATAGCAGCTACTAGTACCCTTAATGCTAACTAAGACTACACACCAAGTTAGCTCCACAAGTAATGAGAAATTAACGAGTACCCCAAAACATCAACTGGCAGCATAGGTTGAAAGCGCAGAAGACCCCTCTCACACGTTAGCGTAAAAAACAGTAATGGTACAACTATGAAATTCCTGCTGTTTGCAGTTAAGAGCACATAACTTTCCTCATTCTGGATATTATATTTTTAATGTGTGAAAATCATGCTGTTTCCTCAAAATATAATAGACACTAGATATGTCAGATATGTTAACATTAGTGCAAATACTCAGAAGACTGCAGTGTGAACAGGCAAAACATCACTCATAAACTGTCAACTTCTGTCAGCTGTCACCAAGTCCCACTGAAACTCTAAACACATGTCAAACTGATTACCAAAGCATTGATCAGAGAGACTGACAAACGCTTGCACAGTTTATTTAGCACCATAAATACACAGTGTATAGCTGTCATACCTTAAAACGAGTTGACATTCCCGTCAGCCTCAGCTGTACTTTGTGTTTAGTGCTAAACATTACCCCTCCCCCCAAACACCAGCATGTTAATATTGTGATCATTATCATTGATCAATTTGAGCATGTTGAGCATATGTGAGCATTTAGTTCAAAGCATGGCTGTGCCTATGCTTTGCAGAGCTTATAGCTACAGGTAATTGGCATAAATTTAGCTCTTCTGTGAACAGAGCTCTGTGGGATAGACAGGTGTGGGCCTTTCTACGACAGTCAGGCAGTTTAATTTGGCACACAGCGTGCTAGTTGTAACAATGGATGGTCAAGGAAACAGTTTGAGCTCAATGTAGATTTGTCAAAGTTAACGGCCTAAATGAGACAACAAAGCTCTGTGAAACTCAGTTCTGTACTAAGAATACTGAATGATAAAATAGCTGGTGAAAGAAAAGGAGATGTTAATGGAAAACAGGAGGGAGAAACAAAGAGAAGGGTGAAGAAGTGTTGATGTGAAAAAAGAAGGAAGGAGCTGCATGACTAAAGTAATGGGAGTCACAGAACTAGCATTGGAGATGAGGTCTAATCACACAGCTCAAGTGAAAACACCTGTGCTGTTTTACTGTGGGTGTAGGGGCTTGATATATTGAATGTAGACGAATTAACAGCAAGAGAGAGAATAGGTGAAGCAGTATGACCTGTAAGAGCAGAGCTGTGTCTAAAATCACCTCTTATTTACTATATAGCACTCTATTTACTGTCTGCCACTTTATTTGAGTGTGAATTTTATGCTCTATGTAGTGCTCTCAAAAATGTCAAACGAAACGAAAAGTAGCGTCCATGGTATGGACAGAGCCATGGTTAAAGTGGCCATAATCAATATCTTTATAATAACAATGTATCAAATGATGTGAAAACAATGTGACAGGAGTCACTTGATGAACCTACAGAGAATTATCACCTTAACTCCCTCAGCTTTACAGAGCTTTATATATATATATGTGTGTGTGTGAGTGTGTGTGCAGGACTGTTTCTTGGCCAGGAGCAGTGACCTCACAGATTTACAAACAACATGTAAATTTGTGAGCTTTTGAGGAGGTAGGTAGGAGTTACACTTGTGCTTTTCCTGAAAAACGCCTATACTGGAAGGAAAGAGTTGTTCTGCCTTAACTGTGTTGTAGAAATTATTTATGGCCCAAACAGAAGTGTGAGTGAGGGTATGATTGTGCATAATAGTGTGTGATAATTTATGTGTGAGAGTAAATATGGTTTATGACCTAAACAGCCTTACAGACCTTTCATAAGCACACTTTTTACCTCTATCACATCCGGAAGAGACAGAGAGAGTGGGAATAGAGAGCAGCAGAAAAACAGAGCCAGAGACAGATGTGACTAAAAAGAGGAGAGTGAAACAGGAAGGCAGATGGTCAAAGAAAGAAAAGGGGAGCAGGAAGGAACAGATGCACATACTGTATGCACGCAAAAATACCCACAGACCACTACAACTTTAGCAAGCACACACATTTCATCAGAAAACATACCTAGTTGCATTTTATTATATCTCTTCAAAATAAATAAACAAAGGAACAATATAACACAATGAAATAAGACTCATAACATCTCTGAAAGCCTGTAACAGAATAAACCTCAAAATAGTGCCTGCTTTTTAGTAAACATAACTTGTACATAATGTACAAAAAATACTACTCAAAAGTGTACAAAATGCAGCAGACAAATATCAAGTATTGTGCAGTTCCCCCTCCACATTATACCAGCTGCTGACAGTCAGTCATTACAGGGAAATTACTAGTGTTGAGCGCCAGAGGCTACATTAAAATCGTACGTCTCAATCAGAATCCAGTGAGCAGTTAATGAGCAGCAAACAGCTCAGTGGCATAGCTGAGTTCATTTTGGTTCAGCAATATGAGCCAGTCAGGGATCTCAGATGGCTCATTTGGGTGGTGGACTATAAATATGAAGTTAATACAATATAATGCACTACTGAAAAGGTATAATGCACTGAGTTTCAAAAGCGCTTCCTGTTTAGAATAAATACTAGTAGAATTTCCCCTACTGTAAAAACATTATTTCTCTTTCACTGTAACAGCAGCACGCAGCTCCCAAACTAGAAAGAAAAAGTTTTGTTGCTTTGCTCTATTGTTCTGTTGCATGACAGACGTTTTAAAGCATAATCAATAGAGTGAGAGAACACATTCAGAGCAGTATGCACAAGCAGTGCATTCAGCTCTCCCCTTCCCTAACACAAAGACTCACACACTTCCCCAAACACACTAAACAGAAAACAAGACTGGACATAATCACTCACTAACATCCATTCCATACTTAGATAAAAAAGTTTGTTCAAAGCTCCCTCTCTTCTTGAAAGCACTGACCAGTAATAGCTACTGGTGAATAATAGGGGCTCTGTATGTGGAGCCTGGATTAATCACAGCAGTAGGGTGTTTTTTTGCCAAGCTGAAATAGCTTTAACTTTACAAGACATTATCAAGTGACTGTTCACCACTGCCTGTCTGTAGTTGCACTTGGTATCAGCAGTGTGCTTGATTCTGAAAGTAGATTCAGTAGTATTTGACTCGAGAGTCCATCTCCTCTTCAATGCTACATAAGAATCAGTCAATCATCAATAGTGCTTAATTAATGTAGGACATACCCACATTTAAGTATGACATGCAAAATAAAAAGCTAACGAGACAAAAAGAAAAAAGCATTCAGTTGGCAGGTGTTTCATATTCTCGCACTGCCAGACTGACATCTCCATTAATGAGAACATCTGATGACCCCCCACCGTCTAATTACATGTCACATGATCACATGTCAATCATCTCAGAGATTATTGGGTCCTGCCCAACAGTAGTAGATAGAACAAAAATTATAACAAGTGTTATTTTTCCCTCCTCCTCTTTCTCACTTCCTCCGTGCACTCCCTGGTCTCTTAACCTGCCAGAGGTGATTGTGGATGGTCAGGGCGTCAACGCTGACCGACACAGACTTGGCGGGGATGACGGTGAACTGCTTGCGGTCCGAGCTGTATTTGTAGAGCTTGTCAATCATCTTCCGGCTGATAGCACGCGGCCCTGTACCTGTGAACTTGATGATCTCCTCGGTGTCCGGTGAGTACGAGTAAATGGCGCGGAACTGGCACCCACCGTCGCGGAAGAGGATGATCAGGTGATTGGACTCGCACTTTTCCAGCTCCTGTGATCAGTGAAACAGACACAAAACATAATTTCTGAATATGGCAAAACATGAGTGAAAAATGTAATGTATGTGAGAGTAATAAGTAATTATAAATAACAACTTACTTTTGCCATGAGTTCACTGATAGCTATATAGGCACAGCTTCTACATATTCACAATAAATCCACCATCAATAAATTCATTTCAAATGATCACACTGACCTCCAGAACAGCATTCTTCTGGGCCTCATTAACCCTTCCAGCCAGACAGCAGTGAGCGATGGCATTGATGATGATTGGCTTGTTGGACTTGGAGCTTGGCTCCTTGAAGAGTTT
Source organism: Siniperca chuatsi (assembly GCF_020085105.1). NCBI lineage: Eukaryota > Metazoa > Chordata > Actinopteri > Centrarchiformes > Sinipercidae > Siniperca > Siniperca chuatsi. The sequence goes on from NC_058059.1 coordinate 8,259,612, forward strand.
AGGACCTTTTAACAAACATAACAAAATGATTAATAAGATAAATAAAAGTCTGTAAGTGTTTACAGGAATAGTTTGGGGGAAATACCCATACTTGCTTTCTTGCCAAGTTAGATGAGAAGATCGATACCACTCTCATTACTCTGCATTAAGTATGGAGCTGAAGCCAGTTTAGCATAAAGACTGGAAGCAGGGTCAGGTGCAGTGACTTCCTGGAGTCTCAGTTAGTTTAGTTTTTTTATGTATTAAATAAACGTGTTAAACGCTGAGCTAATCGGCTGCTCGCTCTGGCTTCATATTTACCGGACAGATGTGAGAGTGGTATCGATCTTCTCATCCAACTCCCGGAATATTTCAGAAATCAGAAATATTTTTTATCTTTAGCCTTGGCTAGAAATGTTTCCGCACAAATGATTGCTTTGTGATGGTTAAATAAATATTTACTCTTTTTCTGCATTTCTGCTCACCATTGTACTCCACTGAAGTGATGGAAGAGGCTATAGAGCCATTCTCCCAGTCCCTCTCCATATTCCTGCTAGACGCCCTGCTCAGCATAGGGAACGACTCCATAGAGCACACAGATCCAGCCCTGGAAGACACACTTATAGGTCAATCAAATGACTACATGGATACACAATAGAGATTATCTCCTCTGCTCTTACACACAACACTAATCTCTTTTATTTATTTATTTATTTATTTCATTAATAAAATAACAATACAGATTCAGTATACAGAGGATAGTATACAAATAGAAGAATAACAAAAGAGCCAGGGGTATATCACGCTAGACAAAAATATTATAAAACACACAGATATTAAGTGTTATGATAGCCTTTTTGTTAGTTGAATTAGAAAGTAGTTTCACATATTGCTCAACATCCTTCCGGAAAACAAAAAAAAGTTTTTTTAATTGCTAAATTTACATTTATTAATGAAAAATGTCATCAAAAACATATGGTGCATATGTGAGCTGAGATATTTCCTCAGCCTTAGTAAGACTCTTTGCAACCTCTGATTCAATTTCTTTTGAGTTTTTTGAATAATAGGAGTAAAGTTTAAAGAACAACTTGATTTTTGGTCTTTAGAAATAGAGAGCCCCAAATATATTCTTCCCTTGCAGGGTTTTTAATAGTTAATAGTGTATACAACACAGTCAGCTAACAGCTAAAAGTTCACATTTTTTTATATTCAAACATAGACCAGAAGCCTTGGAAAAGTCATTAATTATATGAAGTGCAACAGGTATCTATCTGCCTTGCATCTTTCAAAAAAAGTATGTTAGGAAGTCTCACCTCTGTGACTCTGCCCCTCCAGAGATGACACTGTCTGCCTCAGTCGCCAAAGAGAGCGTCGATCCTCGATGACTGCAGCTCAGATCAGCTGAAAATGACAGAGACAAAAGGGTTTAGTACCAGTTACTTTACTAAACAAAATAACATTGTTGTTTGCCCATCCCCCACACCTATTCTACTGTATTTTCACATGACAAGCAGTGACCCAAATTGATAATGTAATGTTACTCTAAATACTAAGTTTACAACCTCGTAATTTAAACAAGGGACAGAAGCTGCATAATAGGCAAGACAACAAAATGACAAATGGATCATAGATAAGTCAGCTACTCTAAAAAGACTGATTGATGTTCCTAGTATGTAATACATAGTTGACACCCCAAGGCTTTGTCACTATTTTAATGGGCTGCGTATGGTTAATATCACATCATGCAGAGCAGGTTAGAAGGTTCACCTCCCCTGCAGCCTGCTGCTGAGCTCTTCGCTTTGATCAACATGGACACCTCAGGAGAATTACCTGCATAACACATGTACACACTAAGAGGATGACGACGAATGTACACAAAAGTGAACTAAACTGAAAATATCGTAGAAAAGGTTTCAGTCATATCGTAGAAAAGGTTTCAGTCATAGTCATCTGGACACTGTTTTCAGAATCAAGACGTTTCGACTCCCATCTGGAAGTCATTCTTAATTGTAAAAAATGGACCGGGAACTCAGAAATTTAAGCTACTCTGTGTTACTTAAGCCCTGCCCTCAGGAAGGAGTCTTCCTGAGTATCTGCTGATTACTCTGCCTAGTTTCACCTGAAACTGACCTAATTGTTTCCATGATGGCCCAGTAATCAGTAATCAGGCCTATTGTTTTCTGGCTGCACCTCCCTCATCACTGTTAAGTACCTGATTAGCATATGCTAATTTTTCATAATTGAGATTGACTTCCGGATGGGAGTCGAAATGTCTTGATTCTAAAAACAGTGTCCAGATGACTACGACTGAAACCTTTTCTACGATAGAACACTCCTGGACGAATGAGGGACTACACTATCTAAACTGAAAATACACGCACAAACACAGCCTATCAGCATGCAGACAAACACACTACTCTAAGTTGACAACAAACATAAAGACAACATGAAACACTAGACAAAAATAGTACTAAAGGTGTTCTTACATGTGGTGGATCCTTTGGAGAGGCTGTTGGACTCTTCACGGTGCAGTGATTTAGGCCTGCTCCTGCGGGATTTAGTCCGTGGGCGAGGCTTGACCAGACCCTGCTCTTCCATCAATGCTTGCTGCTTCCTCCGCAGGTATTCCTGCTTAATTAGCTCTCGTCGTGCCTTCTCCTCCTCCTTACGAACACGCTCCTCTTCTGCTTTGCGCCTTGAAGAAAGGGAAGGAGAAATGACAAAGATACACCCTTGCACACACACCTGCAGACTTAGACAATTCCTTATCCTTATAATCAATTTGTGAGCGTGTGAAACCAAAACTTACCTGGCCTCATCACGTTTGAGCTCACTCTCAGCTTCTTGCTGTTGTTTGCGTAGTCTCGACTCTTCAGCTTTGCGTTGCTGTTTGAGGAGGAAGGCAGCACGACGTTTAGCCATTTCATCCTCTGCTTTCTCTTCATCCTGGAAGATAAACAACGGTGGTCATTGATCATTGAATTAGTAGTTATGCTTCTCAGAGGGTACTCTTGATATTCCAAATCACAAGTTACGCACACAAGAAAATGCAGAAATGCTGAATTTTACCTTAAAGAAGAAGCCTAGCACATTCTTCTGCTCGCCCTCTGCTGTGCAGTCTGTAACATCTGCACTGCCATTTTCCAGTGGATCCTTAAGCTGACCTGATAGGTCGACCTCAATCAGTTGACCCTTGAACCTGGTATTCTCATGTCCACCCACAGCCTCTTGCCCTGAGTTGGCAACATTGTTCTCCTCTTGTTCTGTAGCCTGTGTCAGCGACATTGGGTCCTGTGACTTGGTTTCGTCCAAGAAGTCTCCAGTTCCCTCTCCAATGCTGCATTGGTTGGGGTCATCATGGACTCTGAAGGTGGTGTTTCTCTGAATGTTTCTCTCTAGTCTGGAGCTCTCAACAATACTCCCTGTCTTCTGGTCTTCAACAGAGTTTTCTCTAGGAGACTGAATAGTAGACTTGATAGAAACCATCTTGCTGTTGTCTTTACTCTGTTTTTGCTCCGAAGCTTTGCTGCGTTGGCTGGAGCTAAACTTGGGAGGACGGCGAGCAGGGGCAGAGTTGCTGCCACTGATATCTACAAAGTGAACCGCAAAGGATTTGGAGTCTGAGGTAGAGGATGCTGATTGTGTTGTGTTGGGGGTTGTGCTAGGGCTTGATTCTACCTGTTCTGGAGGTGACACCACACGCTTCATCAGCAGGTCTTGCTGTAAAGAGAGCTGCATCATCTGGTGCTGAATGGAACTAATAGCTTCATTGAGTAGATCTATGGAGTGGGAACACTCATTTAAGTCAGGTTCAGCCATATTATCCTGGGACAGGGTGTTCAACCTGTTGTCTCTGTTCATCTGTCTTCCCACTGTTTGACCTGCCTTTGCCTGGACCTTCAGAGCATCAAGACAAGAGTCGTCCTTGCACGGGGTCTTCACTCTACTCCTGTCAGCTAGTTCTGAGGATTCCTGGGAGGGTTTCAGGGGCAGGGGAAGTGTATCACTCTTTCCTCCACCCTTCTTAACAATGTTCAAGAATGCAGCCTTCCCTAGCTTTAGTCGCTGCCGTGCTGATAGGGTCTCCATCTTCTTCTTCTGATACTCAATAGCACGTCTTTGCTCTTCTAGCTGCATGTGAAGTTGCAGCAGCTCTGAAGGCACTACCGGGGGACTTACCACCATATTCTTCCCCAACACAGAACTAGGCTCCTTCCCTATCCAGCTAGAGGTGCAATCACTCCTCAGTTGCCAGGGAGGGCAGGGGGCAACCTCAGAGCCATCTGGTGTGGTTTTCTGAGAGCTGCTGGTACTTGAGAATCCATCACGGAGGCCAAGTTTAAGGAGCTTTCTCTCTGCAAAGCTGGTCATCTTGACACTAGTGCTGCCTGAAGCACTGCAGCTGCTCACCCAGGATATGGTACTGAGGCAAGGGCTTGAGCGTCCACTGCAGTCTTCCTTATCGTCCCGCTCACAGTCTTCCTTATCGTCCCGCTCACTAACCTTCAAATCTTCTCTCAGTTTAGCTGACTCACCCTCTCCAAATTCACACACCTCTCCCCCCTCTAAGTATTTTCCCTTTCCTCTCTTTACCACCTCTTTAGTCAGCTCCATCTGATCGTCCTCCTCATCATCTTCCTCAAGGTCTGCAATGTCAGAGTCAGAGTCTTGCCCTACCTCCAGCGTAGTGGAGAAAGGACTGTGGCGGTCTGGCTCTCCTGACGAATGAAGGAAAAAGCCTTGGGACTGTTTCTTCCCAGACTGAGAGATGTCTATCGACCCCTCTGTGGGTGGCCTAAGAGTGCTAGGGACTGATTCTACCACAAGTATGGGTGTAAAGGTATTTCTGTTTGACTCGGCCGCTGGGGCTTTCCTCTGTGAGGTGCTTGGGACATTGGTGGCTGCTTTCCTGGCAGCAGCTGCTGCTCTACAGCAACTCTCACCACTCTCCTCCTCCTTGTTTAGGCTGATGCTCCTCTCTTTGGCTGGCTTAAGGATGGCAGGCATCAAAGGCTCCAGATAGTAGCTGTCAGCCTGGCGGTCGGGAGTTAAGGGACCCATGTCGAGGCGGGGAGAGCAACGACTATTAGAAACCCTTGAGGTGGAGGTTGCACACTGGATTTCCAGCTCATCCTGCTCCATGTCGCTCCCAAGTCGACGTCGAGAAAATGCAGAAGGGTGGATTATAGAAACCAGTTCTTCCTCCTCTATTTCCTCCTCCTCATCCTCTATGTGCATGTGACTAAGCAGGCTTTGACCACTGAGTCTGTGTTGAGGCAAATGAGGACCTGACCCCAGCATGTGTTTAGGGGTGATGCTCATTATGTTGGAGGCCAAGCTGTCTTTGCTGATGGAGCGAGCAAGACTGATACTGTCTGCATCGTCTTCCAGGGGACAATGCAGGGCGTACGGTACTGGCTGGGATAAAGGCCTGGATAGGAACAGAGGGAGGAATACCATGTATGTGAGCTAAGTATAAGAATCATGGAACAACAACTGTCTGTTATGTCTGTACCAGCTGATACATTAAATTGAATAAGTGTAGTCTGCACAGTAATTGTGAAGGTTGTAATCACACTGCTCACCTTGGTCTCCTCTCTGGCCAGGCCAGTATTGAGCCCTGATGCTGCCCGTCTGTATGTGTCATAGAGTTGGACCTATTTCTCAGTTCTGTAAAAAGAAAATATAATCCACATTACAAAGAGAACTTCTCAAACATGCTAAATTAATTGTGGACGATTTTAATAATCTACACTTGGGGAATGAACTCTCTAGATAGAATATAAAACTGACTCCAAAAAATATGATATAAAAGAAGTGTACTACTTGAAATGTTATTAACACTAAATATTCCCACGAAATGCTTTAATTAACTTATCAAGTGAGGACCTTGTTGTTTTTGTTAGAAGTGGACATGCAAATAAGGAAAGATACACAAACGCAACTTAGGTACATTTCACCTTCAAAGAACAATGTTCTTCAGTTCAGTTCAATGGGGCTTTATTGGCATGGGAAACAGACGTTAACATTGCCAAAGCATGGGTGAAATAAAAACATCTACATAAACAAAAGAAATGTGCTATTACAATATCTATAGATAAGTAGGATAATATAATAATAAGAAGAAGAATCATTATTATTATTATAATGAGAATTTAAAAACAATGTAGACTTGCAGTTAAAAAAATACTGAAATAGTGAAAACCACATAAACACTGCAAAAAAAAGTAGCTTTTTTTAATGTGTGTGTGTGTGTCTAGGTCATTCACTGTCCCTCGGGTTGTGGCATGTTGATACATATTGGGCAGCAAGATATGCTCTATCTCCTTCTCCTAGGAGTATTTTTAATTTTGAGGTCATTTAGCTCTTTGAAATCTGAGAATACTGAGTTGAACTTGTTAAAGTAAATGTTTCCTGTGGAACAGTGACCACATTTTCTGTTTTCTTTTGGTTGGCAGGATTTTTTGTGTCTTCCTTTTTCGACTGCCAGTTTGTGGTCACTGAGCCTGTACTTGGTTAGGATCTGTCTCTGCTTTCTATCTCTGACAGTGGAGAGATATTCTGCCACTTCATAATCTCTTTTTAGGGCCAGATAACATTCTGATCTACTTTGGCTTTAGTGTCGTCTTTCCAATGTTCCAAATAGGTTTCTTTACATTGCGTTATAATTTGGTTTACTCTGATTGGTGTTTGGAAAGCAGTGCTGTTGTGAGACTGGTCAGAGTGTGTCTGAGAGGGGCCAGTTAGTCTCATCACCAAATGACATAGGGGGCTCTTTTCTGGGTTCTTCCTGCTGTCTATCTTCCCTGTACCTTTTCAGTGTTTGAAGAACTTTGTTTGTGACTTAAGCCAGCAAAAACTCTGCACTGGAGCAGGCGGAAATTACCTGAAGTGCTCTCCTCAGCCACTTTCTGTTGTCTCTGTCTCAGAGGCAATAAAGAGTGAGATGGGCTTAACGTGCTTGGTTTAGTGCTGTAAGGGAAAGACAGAGAGGTTTGAGTTTTAAAATTAAATCTGGTTTGATTTTGGCTGCTGAGATGTTAAAAAATGTTATCATATAGAGAAAGCTTCTTTTCCTCGAATAGTGTATATCCAAATTAACACTAATGATTTTACACTTAAAATATTTGTGAAGCACCACACTGTATGTTAAAGGTCCAGTGTGTAACATTTAGGAGAAGCTACTGGCAGAAATGGAATATAATATTTATAAGTATGTTTTCATTAGTGTATAATCACCTGAAAATAAGAATCGTTGTGTTTTCATTACCTTAGAATAAGGCGTTTTTATCTACAGAGGTCGCAGGTCCTCTTCCACAGAGGTCACCATGTTGCACCACCATGTTTCTATAGTAGCCCAGAATGGACAAACCAAACACTGGCTCTAGATAGGGGCGTTCGTGTTTCACGGCCAATGTAGTTTCTCCTACACACTTGGAAGGGGATGGTGAGGCAAGTGGTATTCAAATGATTGCAATCTGCAATTTCACCACTAGATGCCACTAAATCCTACACACTGAACCTTTAAGTGCAGAGGCATTTTTAATATTACAGTTAAAGTGCTGTAATGAACTGTGGGAATGAAAAAAAAAATATTGATACTAACACAGAAAATTACCGACATACTTCAGATTTAAATGTACGTCACACATAGAGGTTGTTCATATTTGTGACTTTTACCATACTAACTTGTGTATGAGTAGTGAGAATGTATCATATAATTCTCTTTAGTACTGTGTTCTATAGTACGTTTTACATTACAAACATAAAAATGTGCAAATGGACAAATGTCAATAGAAAGAACAAAACAAGGTTTAGGCATGAGGCATTTCTCAGAACTCTTATGTGAAAATAAAAACTACAGTACATTAATCAGTAAACCTGTAACTTTAAAGTAAAACTGTCTGTGTGGTGTTGCTGGAAAACACAGTTACTGGATAATACCTGAGGTCAGGGCTCGGGGGCGTGGTCAAGATGTCGGCAGAGTTTGATGAAGTCAGGAAACTACGTTTGGTGACGTTGGAGATGGGAACATGGGGTCGTGAACTCTTAGGCTGCAGCAGCAATCTCACTACAAAAATAGTAGAAGGGGTTAACCATTAGAAGGGATCCTATAACATAGTACGCCATTGTTTAAAAGAACCATTAGCAGTTCAATAAATGACAAGAAAAGTAGAGAGTGTGTTATACCATCTCTGATTTCCTGAAGGTCCCTGGGCTGTACAAACTCTGGCTTCACACTCTCAAACCACCAGAAGAGCTCAGCAATGAAGACCATCACGTTATTCTGCAAGACACAATGATCAAGTTCAATAGAAAGTCATGACAATGTCGTTTGAGGCTGTTTTTTGTAATTTCTGGTTGTAAAGTGTTTGCGGGCTCACCTTTAGTACTGGTGGAGAATACAACATGTCCTCAGGCTTCAGATAGAAGCATTTGTTCAGGTATTCATTAGAAAACTCCTTTAGTAGCTGGATGTTGTACACACTGTCTGCTATGGAGGGAACCTCCTTCAGACAGATGTCTGCACAGAAGACAACAATGGTCATTATTATCAAGTTAATACTGTATACTCTAATAGCTAAGTGGTAAATCAAGATCAATACCACTATCATGTCTAAATATGAGGCTAAGGCCAGCAGGTGATTAGCTTAGTTTAGCATAAACACTTGAAACTGTGAACTTTAGAGGTGCTAGTAGGCTGATTTGTGTACCTTACCCTTACAGCTAGCCAGACTAGCTGTTTCCCCCTCCTTCCAGTCTTAAAACTGAGCTAAGCTCCTGGCTCTAGCTTTATATTTAGTGTCCAGACATGAGAGTGGTATCGATCTACTCATCTAACTCTCAGCAAATAAGCGTATTTCCCAAAATTGAAAACTTAGGCAACATCATATAACCTTCGACAACATAGTGGTGGACTATGGCTCCAGGGAGTGAACAACTATAGTATCTTGTACCTTTCTTCAGAGGATCTAGCAGTCCCATGCTACCATACCTTCCAGTCTAATGAGTTCTGGGCAATAGAAGTGGATCAAAGCCAGCAGAGCCGTGCCGTCAGACATATCCTTCAACAGGTCATCCAACAGAGGGAAGTGCTGAAGTGTCCGACCTGACAGGTGATCTCTGCGGTAACGCACCTACACAGCAAGAGAGGGAATAAGTTTAAACAAAGTACCCAAATGTATCTAATCAGAACACTGAGTCACATGCTCACTTGTCACACACAAACACAGCATTTCTCACTACCAGTAATTCTCTGGCTCTCTTTAACACATATACTGTAGAGTAGGTATCTGTAACTATTTATCTGGTATCAGATTATGTCAGGTGTAGCTTTTCAAAGGCTTAGAGAGGAGCACCTTGTGCATCTGACCTGTCATGGATGTTAACCACTTTCAGGTATAATAATTTAACTAAGACTAAGGTGGGTTTAGTAGTTGGTTTATGTGATAAATGATTAAAAAAAGGGAAAAACAATAAAGGTCAGGATGAAATTAAGACAAGGGTCAATGGTCAGTACATTACCATGTGAGAGAACTCCACAGGCTCCAATAAGCAGTGGGCCAGAGCATGCAATATATCAGGCTGGTGAGGGAAAAGAGAAATGATTGGGAGGAAGTTAATGAAATGAAGCAAGCCGTGACTGGATGAGTGGACATTTTTAAACAGTGGACTCCAGACAGATTACTTTATGGCAACAATGAGTTAGAACTGCCTGGTAGTTCACTTCAGCTTTGGTGGATAAAAAGTGAAAGTGATGAGAAAAAATTGATGAATGTGAAAGCTCAGCTGAAAATTGAAGGAACTGCTTAAGGATTTCATGCAAAGTAAAAGCAAATGAGCAGGGAAAAAAGTCTTATGAACTTGTTATTTCTTCCTTTGCCACCAAGGGGCACTGTGTCATCTTCATTGTATACATCATTGTATTTATACAGTACATCACTGCATTCTCTGTAAAACTGTATTTAAACCATGTTGGGCTTTTTTTGCTGTGTATCACATTAGCTATTATTTTTAGTTTGGCTCCTTTTTGTGCTGTCTGACACACACACACCTCAAACAGACATATACATACGCTCACACAGGCGGTTGCGAGCGGTTGCACTTACAGGTACAAGCTTCCAGTACCATTTGGAGGGAGACTAGTATCCAAGAAGCAAGAAGGGGAGTAAAGTTTGGGGAGACACAAACAGGAAGAGCAGCACACAAGTCAAGGGTCATTTACAGTGACAGTAAATCAGATTATCCCCTGTTACCATGGAGACAGATCTGATCTTAAAGACAACTGGAAAGGGGTAGACAGACAGAGTCAAGAATGTCTAGTTTTACAGAGAAGAGGCAAATGACGAAAAAAACTACAGGCGTTTGTGCATATTGTAATTAAAAGTTCACTTTGTGTTGTCACATTATTTCAGACTAATGCAACCCCATTACCCTCTAAGAAGCAACCAAACAAGACACTGTGCTTACATTTGTCTTTTAACAATACGCCTTTTCTGACTGGTTGATTGGAAACAAGGCAAATCAACATAGTGCAGAGGTTTTCAAACTGTGAGGCGTGCCTCCCCAGAGAGGTGTGGGAGAGTTGAAGGGGAGGCGCAGAGTCATAACTCAATCAAAAATGAACACACAGACATGACAAACATATTTTTAGATTCGCATGACTTACACTTCCCGAGGATATCACTATCTCTAGCTCCTTATGACTCCAGAACTTGCCTGAGAATCATCATGTTTTTAAGTTTCAGTATAAAGTAATCCTGTGATAGATGCAGGAAGAGGAACAGAACTGCTAATAACTAATTCGGCATACTTTTAATGGCGCTAATTTGGCAAAATGTATACAAATATAGGCTAAAAACACAGGGCTCAAGTTGTAGCCCACAGCTAACTAACTAATTCCATTGCAACATTTTACCTCCTGTTTTCATCCCAAAAAGCCCCCAAAGTATGGGAGCTGTAGTTCCAAAACTACAGTTCAGTAAAGTTTAATTCCATTAATATTAACTTTTTTCATGTTACACTATCAATATTTTTTGACACTGCTAAGGCTCAGAATGTCTCAACAACATGGTTCTTATATACCTGGAATACAGACATTCTCCTCTATCTAGAAATATACTTGCCCTGTGTTGAAAACCTGTGGACATATAGACAAAAAGTCAACAATTTAAAATTGCACCTGGGGTGGGGTTGTCTCAATTTTGTCCTGGGGGGGAGTACAGTGTCAGACTTTGAAAACCCCTGACATAGGGGGTCCACACAAAAGACAGAAACGTCATCACAAGGTGATGTGAGGTATTCATCAGATCACAATGCAAGCAAGATCCAATGACTAAACCTACACACCTGACAGTTAATGTACCCAGTGAGGAAAGAATGCATGCGTATGAAATCCAAGCCAGAAGGACAATAAACAAAGGCAACAACATCACTAAAGAAAGACACTATTCAGCAGAGAGGAAGCTTTCTTTCTGAAGCAGTGAGAGAAAGAGACAAAGTGACAGACAAAGAGAGTGTGATACAAGGCTATACAACAAAGAGACACATAGGGTGTTACCTTCTGGTGACCAGGTGACTCCAGCAGATGTTGCTTAATTTTCAGCTCTTTTTCCATGATCTCCCTCATCTTTATGTTCACCTAGAGCGACAAAGATACTGTAGGTCAACACCATAGACTGTAGGTCACCATGTTGCGCTGGTTACATCAGTTGGAGCCAGAGTCTGCGCAGTAGTGATTGGAAATGGAACTGACATGTCGTCCATCTATATATACAGTCTATGGTCAACACAGATAGACAAACGCACAAATGTAAACATTAACACCCCTGTCTAGTTCTTACCTTGTTGATCCAAAAGACCATTGCATCTTCCAGGTCAAAAGGCAGCTCCTTGGAGGCACTGAAGTTGGAAAAACGCTTGACACTGGACACCACCTTCTCTATGCTAATCATCTCCACTGTATAGGCCATCATCAGAGCATCAATAAGGTGGATGTGGGAGCTCTGGAAGAACACGGATTTTGAGCTGTCTTTGAACATTACATCAGAAACATAATTATGGATTTGGCAGGCACTATGTTCAAATGACATTTCCTGCCCCATGTCATGATAATCAATCTCTGCATTAAGTAAAATGTCTGATGTGTACACCGTAAATCTGTATTAGAAACCGTTTATGTTGTATACAATTATTGTACTGCTTTAATAATAATAGTACATGTGTGTGCTTTTCTGCTGACAGTGAAGACAAAGCTGATTTTACAATCACAAGAGATGCTCCATCACTGAGTTGCCATGGAAACAGGGCAGAACTTCTTGACTGAAACATGCAGAGTTCTAACAGCAAAATGCTTCTCAGCCTACACGTGAGACGATCAGAATCAGAATCAGAAATACTTTATTGATCCCCGAGGGGAAACTGTCATCATTGTATGACTCACACACTGTTTTATATGTACAAAAAGGCCAGGGGTGAGCTAAAGCTGTACAAAATGAGTGTGTGTGTGTGTGTGTGTGTGTGTGTGTGTGTGTGTGTGTGTGTGTGTGTGTGTCTTGCTGGAAGCCTGGCATATGGATTTCTTTTTACTTAAAAATGTCATTTCAATATAATGGGAAAGATAGATGTCACCAGATAAACAACTCATTCTCAAACACTTCAAAAGATGACAGTTGGATAGACAGTCTGATTAATGGGTGTCAAAGAATCTATTACATGTAATGATGGTCTCAGAGTCGCTTCAGTGTCTCCACTTGAGCTTAGTACAAATCTATGTAGCAAAGAGCAAAGACTACATTCATATACTGACACATAAACACAGCAAAAAACTGCTGTGTCTCAGCCAGCTTGTTGTCTTTTGTGTTTTGACACCTGTGGGATATGACTAATACCTCTGAAAAGTGGGTTCATATTAAATGACAAATGCTGAGCCTTTGGTTCATTTTACTTCATGAATATTTTAGTTTCACAATCTAAAACCTGCAAAACACTCACATCCACTTGTGCATTATTTATTCCAACTCTTGGCTCATATTTGTCTCTGGAAAGCAAAGTCACATTACTGTAGCTTGTTACCAGATGGCAAGTGTGGGTTGCCAGTTCACTGGGTTATACTACTGCAGAGAATGCACCCTAATTTACATAAAAGTGAACATTTCCTGACCAACTAATTATCTAATAATTTTTAAAGCAGTGTTCATACTTTTTTTTGCAACTTGCAAGTGGAACAAGCTGTAACCCCAACATCGACATATTATCACCATATAAAGTTGTTAAAGTGAATGTGTTGGCAAACTGTACCTAATACACATTCAGCAGAAACGCCGCAACACTGACATTTATTTGGAGTAGTGTGTCTGATCACCTGATGAAAGTAATTCCAACATTCACTCTCCTTTTAGCTCTGTTTTAGTTTCCACTAACTCCTACGGGAAATATCTAGCTGTTTAGCTGCTTAATGTTTCACTTTGTTCACCAACTAGTAGCTAACTTTGTCAATCTAGCGTTTGGTGCTGGGCAGGTACAACTAGATATTGTTCGAAAAACGGTTTTGGCTTTTTAAGATGCAATTAACGATAGCATATATTAACGTTAAAACAAAGTTTGAAAGGAAGGAAATCAAATATAGCCTATAGACAGATTACAGGTTTCAGAATACATTAGGCTAGGTTAAGATACAAAGTACTAATATGCTGAGTTAATGTTTGTCTATAACTACATTAAGATTAAGATACCAACCATTTTGATGGGAGCCGAGCTGAGGTCCAGATCAGAGACAGGTGTGTTGTCTGTCTGCAGGACATAGATGCCTTTCCTGGACAGGGCCTGGATAACAGACTGGTGATTTTGGAGAGAGGCGGCATGCTCAGCGTGTAGGATAAGCCCACACACCCGGCAGTACAGCTCTCCAGACAGCAGCAGGCGGATGATGGGGGGCTTGATGTGTTCTTGCTCATACTGGTCGGTATAGAAGGGGTCCCGCAGGTCTGCAGGGATGTGATCTGGAAAGAATGACAAGCATGCATGTATTATTATATTAATGTCTACTTCATGAGACATTCAGGGTTAGCCAGTGAGGTTTTTTTTACCTATTAAAGTTGTATTAAGTCAGAAATCACACCATGCATCCACATTCAAACTATTTTTGTGCAGACACGTGTCTACCAATGCCTCACTATGTTATGTAACAGAGAAGCTTCCAAGACACAGACTTTCAAGGTATTAGACTGTCTAAGAAGAAACCAGTGCAAGAGGAGAGCACTGAGACAAAGTCAATGGTTAAACAGCATGCTAGGTAGCAACCCTGAAGGCCAATAGGTGGACCAGAGGCTTTAAGCCAACAAGCTAACAGGAATTAGTGGTGATACTTAAGCTGATGGTGTTGTCCCAGCCAGCCTGGTGTTTTCCTGTTCATGGACACAGACATGGGGCAGCTATTTTTATATGCCTTGGACATGTTAATCCAGAGTTAAGGCCTGAAGCACTCATGAAATTTAGCTTCTAGCACTTTCTGGGTAGATTTAGGCAGGAATAAAGAGGCTGTCTGATAGAGTTAGCAACTGGTATAGTTATGCATATGATGAGGACAAAAGAAAAGACAAAAAGAGAAATTGGAATTAAAATAGTTTTGTCCACCACAACAGTCAGTATTGATTAGATTTTACCATCCTGATAAATTAAAGAGATATAGGGACATGCCCACTCCAGTCAACATAGCTTGAAGGAATAGTTAAATATTTTGGCAAATAAGCTTATTCTCTTTCTTACCAAGATTTGAAAAAAATTAAAATATCGATACCACTCTCATGTCTTTACGCTAAGTATGAAACTACAGCAGCCGATTAGCTTACAAGACATAGTCACAAATTGCCATTTTTACACTTTTGTTTTTGTTGTGAGTAAAACAACTAGACATATAACATGTTAAATAGTGAGCTTCAGAGGTGCTGGTTGGCAGATTTTTTTTAACCTTTGGTCAGAGCCAGGCTAGTTTCCCGGCTTCTTCTAGTCTTTATGCTAAGCTAGGCTAACCGCCTGCTGGCTCTAGGTTCACAGTTAAAGCATAGACATGAAAGTAGTATTAATCTTCTCATCTAATTCTTGTCAAACTATTTCTTTGACAATAGAGCAAGCCACATAGGCAGCCAGACTGTTTTAAACCTCCATTAGATTGTGCTGTGCTACGTTCTGGTGCTACTTTGACCTACCATAAAAACTGTAGTTGTGCACACACAGTGTTTTATAATGCATAATGGCCATTTTGTAAACATTCACCATTGGTTTCACTATCAAAATAAGTGGTTTTGAAAAACTGGGTTGTGTCTGTCAAAGTCATGAGTCTCAAGATCTCAGAAATGACACACATTAATAAAAATGTATCTTAAATGATAAGAATCAAGACCAAAACTAAGGAAATAAGATGTAGGCTTTAGAATACCCACATTTAAAAAGAGGATAAATGATGACACAATAATATTCAACCACTTAACAACAGCATCTTTTCTCATTTTGCTTCACATAGAAGCCAGCTGACTGAGACTAAATAAGAGATCCATTAGTGGAAAACACACACACGCACACACAGCAGGCTCAGATTAGAGCTACAACACACTGTGAAAACCTTAGCTTTCACAACAGACTGCTTGCTTGGCACAGTCTACCTACAGTATCTATCTCACTCTCTGCTGTTGTATAGTGCTGCCATATGGCCATGAGAATCCCAGATCATGTGAGAAAATGCTTGTTATACATCCTTCCATGTCTGTCATGAGCTTTCTCATTTGTGTTTCTCAAAAAGCAAAACAAAAGCAAATCTTGCATGTCTTCCTCCCTTCCTCCCACTTCCTCAGCCTCAGCTGTCCCAGAATGCCCTCTCATCCTCCCTGGTTGCCATGGAGATGGTGATGGGGGATGCCAGCATGGCCGGAGGTGGGGGCTGGGTTGCTGTCCCATCCCCTCACCAAGGCATGCTCACTGGATCATTTTATAGTCCCTGACATCAGGAGGTGGGTGTGTGTGTATATGTGTGAGTGGCGTGAAGAACTGGAGGGGGAGGCAGGAGCTCCTCTCCAATCCTAGTTGCTAATACACCTTAGATATTTATTATCCACCTGATCCAAGCGTTAAAGCCCACCCTGGTGTGCATGTGTGTGTGTGTGTGTGTGTGTGTGTGTGTGTGTGTGTGTGTGTAAGAGAGAAATCAAGAGGAGGGGGTGCAGGGAAAGCCTTTGTTCCTATTCTTTCAGACTGATCAGCAGAGATCTTGCTGACAGTCAGGGCAGGGATGTCAGACTCTGGGCTCTGCAAGGGAAAGACTCTCTCCAATAAGAAGGCTTAATGGAGTATCTTGGGAAAACATAGCCTTTAAGCCAATGCACCCTATGGGCACACTCAGAAGTCTGACCCTGCAGAAAAAATAAAGTCTTTATGCTTCATATTTTAGCTAATGGTGTGGTTATTATTCTAACAATAATTCTAAAACATAATTTGGGAAAGAGGAAAGTTTGGCAAAGGTATGTGAAATATGAAACAGTCAGGCTGATCAAGCTTGTCAATATATTTGAGAGCTTCTCACAGCTGTTTGAATGCTTAAATGACAAACTTAAAAGTACAAGAATTTATTCCATCTCTAATCAGAAATAAAATAAAGATGAAGTAACTAATGGCCCTGGTTTCTGGTAATAACATTTAGAAGAGATTTCAAGGTTTCTCCAAAGGCCATCAATAAAACTCATGAGTCTAAACAAACAGGCTGTGTTGAACAAAGAAGCCACAAGCCTTCAGGTCCAATCCCATTAAACATTTAAAACATGTGACTGGCTGACTTTCACACCAGCACACACAGACAACACAGTCCTCCCAGCACTGCTGTGTTGGTTGGTTTGCATGCTAATCTAATTAGAGTGTTTTGGTTCTTCTGACCTCCACACTGACTGTCAATGACCAGGGATTGTATGACAGAAAACAAACATAAAACAGACACATTGTATTTCAACATGAGATACTGTTTCAAAACAGGAACACACCACTGATAACTGTTGGGCTGTTTATTGTAGATATTATAGGATTAACAGGAATATAGCATTCTAAAGCTTTTTAAGTATATATAAAATGCAATTCTGGATTCAGTGCATCAGGTGTCTGTAGGCAGTTTGCCCAAATGCTGCACAGTCCCAGTTATCTGCATTACCTACTATAGACTCAGGATTACCACATAATTCACCAATATGTTGCGAAGAACAGATGAACTAAAATATATTCATAAGCTCCAGTCAATTAACTGTTTTACGGTATCATAGCCTGTTAACCAAAATATTTAATTCCTGCCTAAACCTAAATTCCATATCTGCATCATTGTGATGGTAACACTGAATAAGCAAGTAAGATGTGAGAGAAAGTTGAGTACTAGTCGTGAGTAGGATGCACCAATCCAATATACCGGAATCAGTATCCGCGTTGGTACTGACTGATCCACAGAAAATGCAGTTTCTTTGTCACTGACATTATAAAATTCAGTGTTTCCGCAATCAGTTACATTCATTTAATCATGGCAGGCCGCCAAGACATTTTGACATGCCACAGTAATCCCTGGCCTCATGTTAACTCACATTAAAATTATTCTTTGCAGTGAGGTATACAGAATTTAAATGTCGGAGAAAAGAGCACTGGCATCAGATCGGTACTGGAATCAGTATAAAACGTTGGATCTAGAGCTGTAACAATTAGTCGATCAACAGAAAATGAATCAGCAACTATTTTCATAATCAATTAATTGTATCAGTCACTTTTCAAGCAAGAATGCCAAACATTTCCTGATTCCAGCTCCTTAATTGTGAGGATTTGATGCTTTTCTTTGTGTTATTTGATCGTAAACTAAATATATTTGGGTTTTGGACTATTGGTCGTACAAAATAAGCAATGTGAAGACGCCATCTTAGGCTTCAAGAAACTGTGATTTTTCACTAGTTTCTAACTGGTCTAATTTTGTAGACAAAGTGACAAAATAATTGGCAGATAAATCGATAATGAAAGTAATCATTAGTTGCAGCCCTACACAACATTAAGATGAGCAGGCAAAAAGTCTGAGTAGCATCACTGGCACCTCCAAAGGAAATCAGTGTGAAGCAGGAAGGACTGATAGCTTATCAATTTATTCAGTATGAAGGAGGGTTGCGGAAGGTAAACAAAAATTCTAGTAAGGTTAGGTGAAAATGTATATCTAAAGTGGTATCTACGTGTATTCAAAAAAGCTAAGCTACAGTGCAAAACTAAATGTACTGTACCATCTCTACTCTATGAACTTGTTAAGAGTTATGATAATTGTCAAATCATATAACACTAGTACTGTATTTTCTGTGTGAAAAAGGAGATAGTGTAGTTCGTGCAAGAAATCAGTCTCTTGCTGTAAAAGGCTTCCAGGTGTCCCTGGCACACTGACGTCAGGAGGCGCCAATCAGATTAAGGGAAGCAGGAAGCTAGATGGGGGAAAAGGTGATGGTTTGGTGTTTATTATGGGCATCTGATCTCTGCCCTGGAACAACATAGTGTTGGGTAACAAGAGAGGTAAAGCTTTGACCAGCAAGACAGCGCTCAGGGTATTTTCAACATCGGGGTTAAGCATAAATATGCTCCAGCTGTTTGGAGATTAATGTGATGTCACTCATGCTGATATGGTGCAATACTGGTAGTGGATATTTAAAATTTGGGAAAGTTACATTTAAAAATGAGGTGTGTCTCTGCTGCTGTTTACCTCACCACGTTACAAACTTTGAATTTTAGGGTTTTGCTCCGCTCTCAGTGTCAATTTACTGAGTCATCCACTGCAACACAGGAGACAGCACTGCAGGGCAGGAAACACTTACAGTATGTCCGGCTCATAAAATGGATATGATGACAAAGAGTTTTTCTTTACTGAATCACTGTCTCTGTGTGTCCTTCCAAATGCCTCATTGTCATACTGATAATAAAATCACGGAGACTAGTAGAGGCTTGCATGAACAGCACAGCTGACCCCCTGCTCGCACTCCCCAGAGAGCAATCAGTGAATGACACAAAAACCCACATTCAAGAAGTAATTTCCAGACATTTGCTCACAGCCTGGTGATGTGGAGCAATCATTTTTAATGTTTTAGTAGACCTCATCAGAGCTGTCTTCACTCACAAACATGAAGGACTGGACAGCGGCTATGCTGTCATGGTATGAAAACCTTTTTGACAGTGAAAGACAACAAAGCAAATGGCAATCTGAATGATACTCAATAAGTTTGTGATGACTTATAAATCTATCAATGTAAACAGGAAGGAAGGTATTTCTAAATCACATTATGCATAGTCACATGCATTTGACTACATTATCTACTGCAAAATGGTTTTCATTGATACCAAACTGATGTTGATAGCAGGGTTTTATATCTCACCTTAAAACAAAGACCACTACATACACTTTTATAAAATAAAACATTCATTATTACGAGAGAAGAGCAGATGCACAATTTCACAGAGCAAACTGCATCTATTTAATGAGTGAGCTGCAACTCACATTCGAGAAGCTGGTACTAGGTAAAGTTTGGCATTTTCAGTTGAAAAGTGACTTGTTGTTGTTGTTTTGTTCTTGGCTTAACATTATAAAGGTGTGTTGTTTTTGTTGCTCTCCCAGGCAGCATGCCAGAAAAAGAACTGGTGCAATTGTTCAGGCTCAATTAACAGGACTTGCATCTAGCAAAGTGTTCATGCAACTACAGTACAAATACTACTATACTACATATACTATATTACACAAATACCATACATGTGTAGTAGCTGATATTTTATCAGGATATACACATTTACCCTCTCTAAGTGAACCAGGGCTACATAGCTAGACTAGACAAACTGTCTGAGTTCAGTTCATGCGCATTAGATGTTTGCTCCAATAAATAAATAAATAAAAACACACCATAATATGACTACCATAAGAGAACATGATTCAAAGTCTCCATAGTAAGAGGAAAACACAGAGCAAGCCTTACCTGTACCATGAGCTTTGGCAAACAACCAGCGGAGATTTGCGTCTATTTTGGCTCTTGCAGAGTCGTAGAGCTCCAGCGGCACGACCTGAGCCTCCATGCCCCCTCCTCCTGCATCATCATCTGCTGCTGCTGCTGCTCTCCTCCAGGTATTGTCCCTGGCAGCACTCACCTCCACATCCATCCTGCACGGAGGGACACAGAAACATTACTGCCAGTGGCAACCAACTACATTACATCATCGATATGAAGAACAACAACCAGGGCCTGGCTCGCTGACAGCACCTGCTCTGGTGATTATATGAAATATTACACATAGACTCACCTCCTGCTGGTACTGTAGGTGTCTCTGCTGTCAGTCACCATGATTCGTATGCCTTAACCATATGTATGCACTTTTAAATCCCACACAAACACCATCTATTTGCATATTGTAGCTAACTGATGATCAGCTGATTATGTGTTAGATTGGAGTGAAAGAAAAGCAGCACTTTTGGACATAAATGAGAGCTGCTCTAGGTTTAGTAGCTACCAAAAATTAAATAAAATATTAGCATCTTTGACAGCCGCTGTAAATTATTTTCGAGCTAGGTCCAGTCGAGGATGGACAGGGTGACCAATGAATGACCTGACATTAACCTAGCACCATTAAGTTCATAGTATTAACGTTAGCTAGGTTAGCTAGCTAAACTGCGCACACACACACCCCGAAATTTCAGCCGACAAACATGACAAAGACTCACCTCTAAGAGTGCATTGGGTCCTCTTCACAGCTTTATGTTTGAGATGGACGTGTTGTTAAAACGCCAACATGCTGGCCTGGCTTCAGCTTAACGGTGAAATAACAGAGGACTCCTCCCTGCCCAGCGACACAAATCTCCGGCCTCTCAGGATAAAGCTGCGGCTGACGGCTGGTGGTTAATCCAATAATAAAAAATCTGTTTGGCAACCATCCGGAAGTCTGTTTTCGAGGAAATTATTCATATCCAAAAGCCGGCTGTTTCATATTGACGCTTGCCATCGCCTCCGAGAGAGGACTAGCAGGTCTAACGGCGCACGAGCAGCCCTGTAGTAGGAGCCTGTCTCTATGGGGACGACTGTCAGATCGGCTGCAACACACCTGTTCACCTGCTGGGGGCGCTGTATGCCCATACAGAGAGACAGACAGTTTTTCATGTTTATTTCTGACCTACACCAAAATGCAGGCATTGCATCTGTATAGAACATACAGGAATTTCTTCAAGCAACAATAATCTATAAAATAAATACAACAATAATAAATTAATAAAATAAAAAATAGTTTGTGAACAAAGAACAATAGAAAAAGCAAAAAGAGAGAAAGCAGAAAATTTTGTGGGGGTGGGTGGATTTAATTTGTTGTTATTGCATAATCAAAATCATTGGTGGAAGAAGTATTCAGATATTTTACGTAAGTAAAAGTAGCAATACCACAGTGTGTACAAGTAAATGTTCTGCTTTCAAAATTTTACTCAAGTAAAAGTACAAAAGTCATCAAAATATGCTTAAAGTACCAAAAGTAAAAGTACTCATTATGAAGAATGGCCCATTTCACAATAACGTATGTTATATTATTCGATTATCATTATTGATGTGTTAATGTGTACATCACTTGGATTATTGTCCAACAACAATGGACAACAATTGCATTTTATAAGATGATCATATGTTGATATGTAAAATCTGTAAAGTAACTGTAGCTATAGCTGTCACTTAATTATCGAAGAATAAGGGGATAGAGGGGATACTGTATAATCCATATTCGAGTGATATGGAAGTCCTCCTGAAAATCTGTGAAGGCTGATGGGATATTTTGAGCCCCAAGTAAGCTATAAAAGGTGCTATACAAACCACTAATTACATTTAACACCACCCCCTTTCCCATACATTGTGAATTTCAATTTCAGCTGAAAAGACTGTTAAATAAAAAGCAATAGCCTTAATCAATGGCATGTTTAAGCGATGAATGAATCAAATCTATTGGTTCTATTGTTATGTCTTCTAATTAAACAGCACATATAGCACAGATTTCTGTGATGTGCATGTGCTCACAGCAAGAGGTTCACACAGACTAAGGTCTAGTGGCCCTGGGTTTTCTCAGTATGATTGGAGAGTTGCTCTAAATGGGTTCAAGACTCAAATTAAATTTTAGCTGTACACAATTAGATGTTTTAAATACAATTATACAATCAAGATTCCAAATAGCCCATGGCTTTAATCCATAGATAACAATGCAACCTCAGACAAATATGAAATGCATATACAGTAGCTATTCCAGGTAACCTAAACAATGCCATTTAGTGTGGAGAAATGAGCATGAATGTATATAAAGTATGTCTTTGGGGCTCCATGTGTAGACTCCCATTCTAGCATTTGTTCTTTTCCAGATCAGTCTGAACTAGCTATTTCTGTCTTTTTCCTAGGGATCAAGCACACATCTTTAGAACCACTGAATATCTGCTTTAAGGTATATTTTGTAGGCAAAGGATATCATAAACAGACTGTTACTGGTCGACTGGCTATGTTTTTTATGGTGGCATCCACACATTAATTCAAGTCAAAAATTTCAACTGAAATAAACTGGAATGATTTTCAGCAACAGCAGTGACTTTGTCTTCTCTGTGGTACTATCAGGCTATCACCACTAGAGGGCATCAGACACCAACACCTGTAAGTGATAGAGTGAGTTTAGCTTAACATTAATGCAATGGATGTTGCATTCAATTTGAGGAACTACAGATGAGTTGGCGATACTGTCAGGCACATAATATTTCAGGAAATAAAATTAAAACAAGAAAGGAAGCCATATCTTAAAGCTTAACAGCAGCTTTTATTGAATCAAGACAATTTTTACAAAACATTTTTATCAGGAAATACTTCTTTGCAAACTACAACTTTGCATGAACATTGATTTTGAATTACATCTTTTCTTAAAAACATCTGTATCTCTGAATTAGTTTATAAAACATGACATTTAGACACTTAAACCACACTCCTTTACAAAGTACAGGTGATGTCATTAAACACACAAACATAGGTCACCATTTCTTTCACAATGTTCTCCACCACGAAGATATTTTTTATACAAGAAATCTCACAAATACGTTGCTTTTCTTAGGAAAATCGAAAATCACACTGGCACTAACTGTGGCGAATGTAACATTTCAACTTTCTGCAACAGGTCTGCAATTTAACACTTAACAGGTTAAACATGGTAGCCATAATCACTGATTTGGGATACAATACGAAATAAAGAAACAGTCCTTGCATCATAAATGATCACAAATCAATTACACAGCACCAGCCCAGACCATTATTCAATAAAAAATAGACTCAGGTTGATTTAGATGCATTTTCCACTCATTCTGAAAAGCATCTCTCAACTGATAAGGGATATTTGTTCTGTGCTTTAAGGTCCCAAATCTCAGTAAAGTAAGTAAATTACAAGTTCTCTGTTACCTTCGCTCAGTTACTCTCTTTATCATTTTGCCAAGAGAGGACAGTGTAGCAAGCAACATTATGAAAGGTGACATTTTATATATATATTTGATCATCATCTAACACAGACTCAGTGATAAGACTTAGTGAAATGTAGTTCAGTAACAAAACCTGCGTCGCTTAAAAAGACAAAGGTTAAAATATAATTAATTAATACTGAAAATTTTAAAATAATCTATCAAATTGAAAAAAAATCTGTACAAACATAATGCAATAAAAATCCCAAAAATAAAATTTGGGAAGGCCAAGGCATCAAAAGATCAAAATAAATCCAGTGAATATAGCAACATAAGACACAAATAAATAGCCAGTGTACACATCTAGGAGTCTGTTTTCTGATATACACTCCTTTTAAACAGTTTCTAATCTTCCCATACTTAACAGAACAAAAAAATAAAAAAGCATAAATATAAAAGCATCTTCTTTATATTTCAGGTCAAAAAAAGCACATAAATAAATACAAAATTACTAAAACTCTTATCGTTAGTATAAAAACTGATAATAAAAAAGGAGCATATTCAGTCTTGAGACAGGTTTGTCACTCTCTTTCTGTATGAAATTTGTTTGTTTATATATTTTTTCCACTAAAGAGTTCTGTCCATTTTACAAGTCTCTACTTAAACTGGTCTGGGATCAGATTCATCTGCGAATGGATACTTGTAGGTGGGCTGGAGATGCCTTCTGACCAATCGGACATGTTGGAATGTGGGGACGAGCTGGACCACTGGTCAGGGGAGCCAGGGGAGGGAGTTAGAAACGGGTGGTCAGGCACCTGTAGTTGGTGGTTAGGTGTGTTGTCCATGGGGCCAGAATAGCTGTGCTGGGAGGGAGGGGTGAGAAATTGGGTGCCGAGGATCTGCGTCTCCTGGGGCATTACAGTGTGGATGGGCATAGAGCAGCCGTTGTTTTGCTGCATGTCGGAGCCGTTCAGCTCGACGTTTGGGAAGCTCTGGTTGAGGGACTGCCCGGCTGTGGTGGAGTTGGAGTTCTGGTGCTGGAGCTGCCGCGAGTGAGCCTGCTGCATCATGTGTGCAGATGAGCCGAGGTGGCTGGTCTGCAGATTCTGGTAGCCCATGATGTGAGACAGAGTGGCAGTGCTGACGCCATGCAGAGCACCCATCATGTTGTGGGATATGGGTGGCGCCTGGGTGAAGCTTCCTTGCTGGCCTACACCTGGGTGCATCCTGGAGACCCAGCCACCTATGGATGTTGTGCCCTGGTTGCTGGGGCTGGACACAGGCAGGTGGGAGAGACGGGGTGGGTTAGGGTCAAAAGACATACGTCCCATATCCTTACCCATGCTCATCTGGCCCATATGGGAGTCTCCATTGCCTTGTAGGTGATTTAGAGACATAGGTGGGGACTGCTGGAATGGCGATGTCATGGGAGGAGAGGCCACATCAGACAGGTAGCCATGCGGTGACTCGAGGGAATCAACCGGGGAGAGGACAGCTGATGTGTCTAGCAAATTACCCTTCCCATCCAGTGACTTTTTCTTCTTCACTCTATTATCTTTGCCCCCATCCTTCCCTCCTTTTCCGCTGGAGCTAAGTTTGCGAACCTTCTTGACAGACAGGGTGGGCTTGAGGTTACTAAGGTAGTCATTGGGAGAGCAGAGAGGTGGGGAGAGGCTGGAGGTGCTTAGGGGGATGCTGTGAAGCCCGGGACTCCTAACCACGTTGTACTCATCCAGAAGGCGGACAATGTCATGGTGCATGCGTTCCTGGGCGATATCTCTTGGCAGCTGGTCGAGATGGTCGGTGATCTCACGATTGGCAAAGTGCTCCAGAAGTACCTTGGCTGTCTCGTAGCTTCCTTCACGGGCTGCAAGGAAGAGTGGTGTCTCTTCCTAAAAAGCAAACAAAAAAGGAAACAGTTAATACACTAGGTATACTACTATGAATGTGTAAATACTTGTCAAACAGCTCAATCACAGTCACATCATTTCACATACCTTGTTATCTTGCATGTCTTTGTTGGCACCATTTTTCAGCAGCACCATAGCAGCCTCCACATTGTTTACAGCAGCGGCCCAGTGAAGAGCAGATTTGCCTGCAGGGAGAGTGAAAAGGGAGAGGGTTGATTATCATAACAGCCCAGAACACTGAGGGATCTTTATGGACTGTGGAGATGATAAAACGTTAGCTACCAGAATCATCGGTGGCGTTAGCATCAGCATGGCAGTTGATAAGCTCTTCCACCATGCCCTCAACCGCCAGTCGGGCTGCCAGAATCAGCGGTGTTGTTCCGTCATGCATGCGGGCGTCAAGATCAGTGGCGCGGTTTCGGATTAAAATCTGCAAGGACACAGACTTGTTTAGTTAAGTGCTTTTAAGCTGCTGGACAAACTTTATCAGAAATCAAAGCCTGGAGATATATGAGACTCCTCTAGAGGAAGCAGTTACCTGGAACACTCCCTGTGCATCTGCAGCCACAGCAGCGTGAAGCGGCGTACGGCCCATGTTGTCCTGAACGTTGGCATCGGCGCTGGACTCCAGGAGGCGTTTGGCAGCATCGGAGCGGGCGTACCGAGCGGCCAGATGGAGGGCAGTCTCGCCTGTGCGGTCAGTCTGGTTGTGGAGGTTGGCGCCTTGGTAAATGAAGTCAGAGATGATTTCTGCTGAGGGATCCTCTTCCTCTTCACTATTACCAGTCTCCAGTCCTCCACCACTGCAGGAAGCGATCATCAGGGGAGTGAAACCATCTGAAAAAGGAAGGAAGAGGATTAAAATGTGTCATGTGTCTGTCATTGTTCATAGAAGATTCCAAAATCTTTTAGGGGGTTTTCATGGTGACGACTGATAAATTGGGGTGCACGGTGGCAGAGCGGCTACAGCTCCTGCCTCCCAATAAGGAGATCGTGGGTTCGTGGGTTCGATTCCCGGACCGGACCAACATCACACAATCTCTCTGGGTGGAGTCTGCATGTCCTCCCCGTGTTACCGTGGGTTCTCTCCGGGTTCTCCGGCTTCCTCCCACCGTCCAAAGACATGCATGTGTAGGTTAATTGATAACTCTAAATTGCCCGTATTGAATGAATGTGTGAGTGAATGGTTGTCTGTCCTTGTCTGTGTCTGTGTTCGCCTCTGCGACGAGGTTGGCCACTGTCCAGGTGTGTGCCCTGCCTAAGGCCCGAAGTCACTGGGATAGGCTCCAGTCACCCGCGACCCCCTAACGGGGACCAAGCGGTAGAAAATGGATGGATGGATGGATGGACTGATAAATTATTCTGTAAATCATCCAATGGCAAGTGTACACACCTGGTCCTCTGACATTGACATCCATGCAGTCATTCTCTATCTCTCCCTGAGGAGGGGTAGGAGCGATAGATGCAATACGTAGGTCAGCTGCATCCAGATGCTGCTGTGTCCATTTCCTGTGGTCAGTATGGTCACTCAAATCCAACATGGCTTGTTCCTCAAACTGAAAGACACACCAATCATCACAACGTCAGCATCAGGTAGCGCACATGAAAATGGTTGAGAAGAGACAGTTTGGTAAAACATTTATTTAGACAAGAGGAGTCTCATAACATTGTTTGTCTTACCCTGAACCGCCTGCAGTCTGGATCCTCATCATCCCATTCATTTTGATTGTCATCCATAAGATTGATGTCAGAGTTCTTCATAGGCCTGTTGAAAAGAGGAGGCAGGTTAGACTAGTTACATGACATCAAATAGAAAAGACACATAATGCAGTTCGCTGTTGCCAATCAGGGCTTAGAAAACACCCAGTTGCAGGTTGACTTTAAAGCATAGTTGTCTTCGTATTTCACTTTCAAAGTCTACTTACTTCAATCCAACAGAATCCTCTCCCAATGGCTCTCTGCGTTTCTTTTTGCTGGGCTCTGACACTTTGAATCCCTCAGGAAACCAGAGCTGGCCATGCTCTCGCCGCCGTTTCCGGGACACCAGAACACCAAGGCAGATGAAACCCAAAGCAGCCAAGCCCAAGAAGACTACGTACATGGGGTAGAGCTCTGAACTGGAGGGAGTAGGTCTCACACCTGGGAAGATCGTCAAATTCACTGTGTGTTACTTAGGAGTTCAACTTGGTGACAATTTGTAATATAACAAGTTGAATATATATATATGAAAGGACTGGAGATGAGTTACATACTGGTGACAGCTTCAATATAGGGAACGTTGAGATTCCCACTGGAGGCCAGTGCTCCAAGGAATGCAGCTACATCTGTGGCACTCTGGAAGCATTCACTAGACTGCTGGTAACACTGACGGTTGTCAATCTCCAGGTACACCACTGACCTACAAGCAGAAATGGGTGGAAAAATTAACATTCAACACTTTTCTGTAACTTAAATGCAAATAATTTTATTGCTTAAAATATTATAGATATGTTCTGCTATTGAAAATACACAAGAATTGTGATTTCTTTGTGGTGCCTACCCTTTGACTTGAACAGGATCCAACTCTCTGCGTTTCCGAGGGCTGACCATGGCGGACACGCTTTCCTTCATTTGACCCAAAACATTGGCTGGCATCGAGGCCCACTCAGGCCAGCGATCTGCAGAGCGCTTCAGCACGTTATGTTTAACGAGGTCCTGTTCATTGCCATAGTAAGGGAAGATCATTGGTTCTCCTTTGGCGTCACGGCGAAACACCACGTTGGTGTGGAGAACGCTGCTGAGGTCTCTAAGGAAGGCTGAAGAATGATTTTTAAGCTGCTCTGGGGGAATATGGACAACCAGAACTAAGTGCCCGTCTGCCAGCTTCTCTGGCATGTTGTTGGCACAGTCCAGGCCGTCCCATTCGCATTCTGCATTGTTGCAGCCCTGGTCACAGTGACCGTCAGCATAGTGGTCTTTACAGTACTGGTCATACAGCGGGCTGGAAGAAAGAAAGGAGATTGGGTTAGTATTCTGACTGGCATTTCTGCAAGAACACAAATATATGACAAATCCCAAAATATTTCTACGATACATGAGCATGTTTCTTTGTTTTCTATACTTACTTGCATTGTCCTTCCTGTCCCTGACAATCAAAGCCATCATAGAGACACCCAGGGCTGTTGCACTGGCCATCACACTTCCCATCGTTGAAGTAGCGCCAACACTGCAAGGCCGCGGAGCAGTTTTGCCAAGGATCATCAAAATTAAGTGAGCAGTCTCCTCCATCCCAGCCGCAGGCGTGGTTGTTGCACAGCGAGTCACAGATATGGTTCCCTGCCCACTCGTCACACTGAGGAATCTCGCAGCTCACCTCCACTTCCGGAGGTGGGGTGATGTCCCGGCCAAAGCCTCCGACAAAGGAATAGTCCAGGATGTGGCATAGCAGGCCGTTGAAATTGCTGGGGCAGCTGCACTGGAAGAAAGGCACGTCTGGGGTGATCTGGCAAGTGCCACCATTGTAGCAGGGGTTGGAGATGCAGAGGCTGTCAGTGGGGGTCTGGCACTCAGGCCCTGTGAAGGTTGGTGGACACAGGCAGCGTGGGCCTAGGTGGCCTGACACACATGTACCTCCATTCCTGCAATTCAGACTCCCACAGGAGCGAGAATCATACTCGCAAGAAGAACCGGTGAAGCCCTAGAGGGACAGAAATGGACTGAGGTTATGATCATTGTGCTACACTTGAGAAAAAAGGGATATCAAAAGTATCTCTAAAGACGCAATGGTCTAACTGGATCACACGGCTGTACTCACAGGCGGACATTTGCAGATGAAACCATGAGGTGTGTTACTGGCAACGGCACATGTTCCTCCATTCCTGCAGGGTTTTCCTTTACAGCCATCAAACACCCTGTCACAACGCTGACCTGGAGAACAGAAGCAAAATGTACGTTTCACCATTTGTGCACTATTTAGACACCATTTTATTGCAGTCTTATTACGTGCTGCTAGCTGCACATCTGTACCTGTATATCCAGTGCGGCATTCGCAGCGGTAGCTGTTGGTGAGCTGAATGCAGTTGTAGGACCCTCTGGGGTCACAGGGGTCTGACAAGCACTCGTTGACATCACCTTCACAGCGCTCACCTACGTAGCCTGACGGGCACACACATTG
Source organism: Siniperca chuatsi (assembly GCF_020085105.1). Classification (NCBI taxonomy): domain Eukaryota; kingdom Metazoa; phylum Chordata; class Actinopteri; order Centrarchiformes; family Sinipercidae; genus Siniperca; species Siniperca chuatsi. Next base: position 8,289,130 of record NC_058059.1, read on the forward strand.
GTAACCTCCAATGCGGTCCACACACTTGCCATTGTTAAAGCACTTGGGCTCGTTGGTCAGTGGGTCAGTGGAGGGAGTGCAGTCATCCAAATTAATCTCACAGTGGACACCTACGGGAGACAGAAACCTATTAGACAATATCCATATCCTAATTTTTCTGGTTATATTTGTTTTCAAATACATTTTTTGCCAATGTGAATGTGCTATGCAGGTATATACCTTGTGTTCCTCTGGGACAGGAGCACTTGTATGTGTTGATGAGGTCGATGCAGGTGCCTCCATTCTGACAGGGCTGTGACTGACATTCATTGATCTCTTTGGAGCAGTTTACACCATGGTAGCCAGGGACGCACTGACAGAGAAAAAGAAATTATAGTTGTTATAATTTGTCATTTAGTAATTTTTTTATGATCACATTTTGTACAATAACTCTCAACTGTACAATAATCTCCCATCATATCTGTAGATTTCCATGCGATTTATTTCATTCCAATTTAAATCAACCTACCTCACAACTGTAGCCTCCCAGATAATCAGTACAGGCAGCGCCGTTCTGGCAAGGATTGGGTGAGCACTCATCCACTTGTTCTTGGCAGTAACTCCCAGTGTAGCCGGCCTGGCAGCGGCAGTAATGTGTGTTTCCAGCATCCAGACACTGGCCTGAGTTCCTGCACAGGTGAGCCACCTCCACCCCTGAAATAAAATGGGAAGAAGTTACAGAATGTACATATCACACACAGGACTTGTAGATTTAAGAAATTTAATATAAAAAGCTATATCCCATGATGGAAAATAACTTTTGTCTAGCTATCGTACCTTGCTGTTTGGCTGCGACCTCACAAGACACACTGGGGATATCACAATAGAGACCAGTCCACCCAGTCTGACACTGGCAGGTGTAAGAGGCTCCCTGCTGCCAGCATGAACCTCCATTTTTACAGGGGGATGAATCACACCAGCGCACAAGATTCTAACAAGGAAACAAAGAAATCAAATACTTAATAAACTGTCTTAGTTGAGACAATGCATGAAACCACCACAGAGCAATTAGCCTGACAAAAGATGATGTCACCCTACCTGACAATTGACTCCTGTGTAGCCATGAGGACAGGTACACTTGTATGTCCCATAACTGTCAAGACAAGTGCCTCCGTTGAGGCACGGTTTGGAGTCACACTCATTGATATCATATTGGCAGTAGCTGCCAGTGAATCCAGGTAGACACAGGCAGGTGAACGCATTAATTCCGTCCACACAGGTGCCACCATTGAAGCAAGAGCTGAAGAAACACAAGAAAATCAAAATGTAGACTTGCTTTGGGTTGATTATTCATCATAAGTACAGTCAATATTTTTGACAAAGTGAGCTACCTGTCAGTGCAGTCGTTGGTGTTAATCTCACAGTTGATGCCACTGAAGCCAGGTGGGCAGGTGCAGGTGTAGCTGTTGACACAGTCGGTGCAGTTGGCGCCATTCCTACAGGGGTTACTCTCACACTCATTTATGTCCTGCTCACATCTGCCGCCACGAAACCCGAGCGGGCAGGTACACGTGAAAGTGTTGATGCCATCATGGCACAGACCACCGTTACTGCAGGGATCTGAAACACAGAAAAGAGGAAATAAAATCACTGTTTCTACTGATGTTTTGATTTGTAAAAAAGGTGTGAACTTGCAATGATGTAAATCTATTCCTTACTTGGTTTGCAGTCATCAGTGTCTGTCTCACACTTCTGGCCAGTGTAACCTGGCTGGCACTTGCACTGATAGCCACCCATAGTGTTATGGCAAATAGCACCATTGCGGCATGGGCTCTTCACACATTCGTTGATATCAATCTCACATGTTTGACCTTGAGGGGAAGAGAAAGATTGTTAAAGAAAAGTTGATCACATTGTCCAGTGGATGGATAGATTAATGGTGACAGATTAAGAGGTGAAACAGAAATGGATGCATGGTTGGATGGATACCTTGCCATCCTTCAGGGCAGATGCAGGAGAAGCTCTGGTAGTCTTCAGCCTCCTTACATACTCCACCGTTTTTACAGGGTCTCGGGCTGCAGGGTGCCAGCAGGGTCTCACAGTTTTCACCTGGTGGCAGAGAAAAGAAAACATCAGTGTTTGCATTGCACTGGTAATATGGAGCAACTGCTTCAGACTTCAATTTCAAACACCAAGTTACACAATTAATTTTGAATTTCCATATGTTTCTAGAGCCCTGTGAAAGATTTCATTTTGAAGAGTGACATCAAATTCTAAATCCCAGTTTCAATCCCATTTCCTTATCCATTTCCATGATGACTTAGCCAAACAGGAAGGTCCTTCCTGTTTCCTGCTATTGTGAGATCACAGACAGGAAACAGGACGTGGCGGAAGTGGGAATAGGGCTTGGAGCAGGATCCAGTTCTCCGGCTTATATTAGCCACTGTGGCTTGTTATTCCAAAACACACACACATACTGTTATCCCTGCAAAGCAGACAGGCAGATCTTTCCACACATAGAAGCCAAAAACAGACATCTCTGTTAGTGGCCATTGGGTGATGTTTTCTAAAACAACATGAGATAGGAGAGGATAAGCCTTCTGTGTGGAAAGTAGAAGAGTGTCTTTACATTTTCAGACCTGTGCAAACAGCTGAGTCAGCAGCTAACTAAATTAAACAATCCATTTAGCAGTCTGATCCTTTGCGTTAAAAATAAGCAGTCATACCAGTGTAGGGCAGCAAACAGTTGCACTTGTATCCAGCCACATCATCAATGCAGGTGCCCTGGTTGAGGCAGGGGTTGGAGGCACACTCGTTGATGTTAGTTTGGCAGTTAGGTCCTACAGTGGCAGGATTAGAGAACACACTTGGCTTAGACAAAGGGTTACAGGACACACACTCACTCTCTATGAGCAGAGAAAAAGAAAGGGAGGGACAAAAAGCCATAAGGGTTATAACTGACCTGTGAAGCCGGCTCTGCATGTGCAGTGGTATCCGCTGGTCATGTCCTTGCAGGTTCCCCCATTCATGCACGGGTTGGACTCACACTCGTTGTTATTGATGTCACAATTTGGGCCACTCCAGCCAGAGTCACAGGTACATTTGTAGCTTCAATGCAAAGGAAATGTCAGGTCAGTGGTGTTTTTTTGTTTTTATTTAATGATTTTTGTCTGTGCCTCTTTTTGCGGCTCACTCATCTTAGAATTGGATCTGTGCTCACCCATTGATGAGGTCTTGGCATCGGCCATGGATACAGGGGTTGCTGCCACACTCATCCACCTGAGACAAACAGGTGGCATCGTTGTAGCCCTCTGGGCACAGGCAGGTAAAGCTGTTAATGCCATCAACGCAAGTGCCCCCGTTGTGACAGGGGTTGATGGCACACTCATCGATGTTGATGTTACACATTGCTCCTGAAATACAATAAGATATGACTTTAGGACAATGCAGCATGAATTCCTTTTGAAAGAATTATGAATTGATAAATATCTACACTGGTCATTATGAATACCCCACAGCTGGACACTTTGCTCTCTGGTGTGGTATTCTTTGAGCCTTTATAAGCTGCTAGCTGAGCTACAATGTGTGGCTTTTAGACAATAGTGAGAGCTAAAGACTCCCTAAACATTCAACATGCAGAAGCTGTAGCAGCTCCCATGTGTGCCTAGCCTGGCGGCCCCTGGAGGCCCCTTTGCCTCTCCTCCATTGATTGAATGGGGCCCTGTTGAATAGGCAGAAGGAGGGTTTCAGCTGGATCTGAGAGGGGGAGGTACTGCCAGATGGGGGGGGGGGTATAGCTACCCTCCCTATTCACACACACGTACCACCCCCCATCCAGGGAGAACTAACCTCACCCAGGGCTGTTTACAAGTACAGAAGGCCAGACCCATTTCACACACAACTAAGTAACAATTAAACCCCCCTCTGATCCCCTACCCAGCTCCCTCCTCCGCTGCTCTTCATCAATCAGGAGAGGAGGGCCCAACTGCCTGATCTTTAGTTACAATAGTCCTCTGTCCCTCTGTGTCTCAGTCCTGCCGTGCCCTCCACACTCACCCCGTCAGCACAAAAAGATGGAGGGGAGGAAGGAGGAGGAGGGATGCACAGAAGCCTGCACACACACACTTGTTCCTCCCTGCCCCCTTTCTAGCATAATCACACAGCCACTACCGGTCAGAACCGGCTCTGCTGGGCCATGAAAGGGAGGAAGACAAGAGCGGTCCACTTGTTGGGATAAGACTAAGTTTTATATATTAGTACATTACAGGTAGGCATGTGTCAGTGAAGTAAGCAATTAAATCTGAGCTATTTATGGGATTTGTCACGCAGTTACACACTAATAAACATCAGATATGCGATTAAAGGCCAGGCTCTTCCTTTTAAAGTATCACCTTACAACTCTTTCCAGGCTCAACGTCACAGCCTTTTCAAATGGCAAACAAAGTTAGTGCTTTGTGTGTGTGATTGTGTATCAGGTTGTGTTCTTTTCTCTATTCTCCCCCATCCCACACAGGCAATCTGACACCATTGTTCTGCAGGAGTGGACCCGCCAGCCACCTGTCGTGCCTGCCCCTCCCAAAGCTCAGGGGACCATCCCCCTGCACCTGTAAACTCCACCCCGTGCTCACCTGTGTAGCCGGGCTCGCATGCACACTCGTAGCCATTGATTTTGTCAATGCACCTCCCGTAGTCGCAGGGTTTGCTCTTACAGTCGTCCAGGTTCACCTCACAATTGAAACCTGTAGATTGGAACACATGTAAGCAAAGGATATGAGGAAAATCTCAAAATCTTAACTGGAAGAGTCCAACAGAGTTGAATGCTGATGTCTAAAGTCTCACCTGCAGTGCCTTTGGGGCAGGCACAAATATATGTGTTCTCCCTGTCCTGACAAGTGCCCCCATTCTTGCAGGGCTGGCTTAGACACTCATTGATGTTGGTCTCACACAGGCGGCCAGTGTAGCCAGGACGGCAGTAGCAGGTGAAGGAGGCTAGGCCATCCTTACAGGTGCCATAGTGGCAGGGGTCAGAGTAGCACTCGTTGATGTCAGTCTCACAGTGCTGCCCTGTGTAACCTAGACAGGAAAAGAGAAATATTTAATAGAATAATGGCAATGTTCATTTGGAGAGAAACTAGAAAAAATGGAAGAAAGTCGCAAAAAAAATCTAAAAGAATAGTTGTTTGGTTTACCTTCAGCACATTCGCAGGTGTACTTGTTGGGACCATCTGTACACTTAGCTCCATTCTTGCAGGGTGTGCTGGCACATTCGTCAATGTCCACCTGACACAGACTCCCTGAAAAACCTGCATGTGCATTGAACAAAATACAGAATTAAACTTTTCTTCAGATTATTATTACTTTAAATGTGTGAAATTTCCAAAAAGTAATTTTGCTCATTATGTTCTGTATATCATGGCTACCGTGTGCATAATGTGAAAATTGAGAACAAAAAAACTAATTTGCATCTGAAGTAGGTCTGCAGGGCACTGAAGGTCCTAACGAACCATTCCACAACACTCCTTCCACCTCCACCCCCCTCCTCCTCAGCTCTTACTGTGCAGTGAAATCTTTCTTTCAAACTACAACACAATGGCCTCCAGCTTACCAGCCAACCAATCCCTGCCCCCCAATTTTGGCGCTAAACTCTAACACAAACTCTCATGCCCGCCAAATATGCTAATGTTTCTGCAACCTGATCCACTCTGTCCTTTTCATCCGAAAACCCTTCAGTGACGAGATTAGAAGAAGTAAATCATTCACATTCAATCTGTGAACCATATACGGTGTGCTATACTCAAGTTAATGATCCACTCCTTTATAGCCTCTTCTCTATCCTTTATAGCCTCTTCTATATCCTAGGATCCAAGAACATATTCCTTTTACTCCATTAACTCTATCATTTTTCACATTCCCTGATATTTTCTCACCTTTGGGGCACTCGCAGTAGAAAGAGTTGATCTTGTCGATGCACTTGCCATTGTTGAGACAAGGTTGGCTGGCACATTCATTTGTGTTGATGTGGCAGAACACACCCTCATATCCTGAAATCCCAGACACATGAGGATAAAAGAGTTATTAGTCAAATCATGTTTATTTTCTTACCCTAGTCACTGTCCCATTGTTTAATAATGATTTAGATTTGTGCATTCAACTTTCCCCTTTCCTTCTCTATGCAATATAATCCAATGCTCTTACCTGGCATACAGATGCAGTGGAACCCTCCAATCTGGTCCAGGCAGGTGGCATCATTATGGCAAGGATTAGACATGCATTCATTGACGTCCATTTCACAACGAGGTCCTTCATATCCTTGAAGACACTTACACTGGAAAGAGCCTTTGGTGTTGAGGCAGCGACCACCGTGTTCACAAGGGTTGGCACCTACAACATTTCAGATGCAAGTTGTCATACATATGTGGTAATCTGTGCATAATAACTGTAAAGGATTTAATTTCTAAACTATACCAGATGAAAGAAACAGCTGACTTTATAACTTACCGAGGGAGCACTCGTCAATGTCCAGGTTGCAGGCTGACCCAGTGTAACCTGGGGGACAGGTGCAGATTGCCTTGCCATTGACTGGGTTGGTGTCACAGTTGGAACCCTTTTGACATGGATTGCTGATGCAGGCATCATCAAGGTGACACAGCAAACCTGTGAGCACCACAAGAACACATTTTCATCAAACTGTATCATTACATTTAATCACTTCATTAAGATCATACACTGTGCATACAGTATGTCTGGAACAGCCATGGATAGTCGTACCTGTGCGCCCATGAGGACACTCGCAGAAAAAGGAGGCTACACGGTCGTGGCAGGTAGCACCATGGTAACAAGCTGCACTGGCACAGTCGTCAATGTTCTCACTGCAGTCGTCACCCGTCCATCCGTTGACGCAAACGCAGTGATAGCTGCCATGAGTGTCATGGCATGTCCCTCCATTCTGGCATGCATTGGGCATCAACTCACACTCATCCACATTTTCTGTGCAATATTGACCTGAAAGATTTATAAAGAAGAAAAAAAAGGGCATAAGCACAGTGTGAGGGGCAGTTTACACTGTAAATGTTTTCTTTGTACTTTTCTGATTTAGAGTACGTAGTTATTCTCTTAGCAAAAGGTCACCTGTGTAATGAGGTGGGCACTGGCAATTGTAGGTGTTCACACCATCCACACACACACCACCATTCTGGCAGTTGTGGCCTGGACAGTCATCAATGTTGTGCTCACAGTGCTGACCTGTGAAGCCTGACAAACAGGGAGAAAACAAGACACAAAGACACAAGATGTGAAAAAGTGGGGAATAACAAAGATACAGAAAAAGATCTGGCAACATTTGCTTTTAGTTAATAATCAGACCCTTTCTTCCTGTCGTTATCACTGTGCACTTAAGCGAAAGATAAGCACTCTACATCCTCGTGGCAGATTGTTTTAATGCCCTGTAGATGACAGTGCAACTTGTGTCCTCCTCAAACATCAAAGGCTTGAGTGGGTGTTTTATAGCCACGATAGTCTGACTAACTATCAACCCGCAGCTCAGCAGGTGCATGTACAGCTTCGCTATCTATCCGCATTCCAGCACGGACACCCACGAGAGAGACACAGCATGGGTTAAACTTTAACACACAGTCCCACAATATCCTTCATTCATCTGCATATCTAAACAACTTGCTTTGTGCTGGTCATAAGTACTCAATCAGACAATAACACAGCCAGCTGAGAGCTTAAATAATGACCAAATATTGAAACGTTCAGAAAGTATAAATGTGCATAGTACGATGTGGTTTGGAGAGGTAAAGTTTCTTCACAGCTGCTGCCCCACCTCTAACAGCAGTAACCACAATTGCCCAAGATTAACCAAAGTTTTACACAACACTGCAACGGTTTTGGGAGCCAACACAATAAAGATGCCAAACAGACAACAGGCTGAATTTAGCTGAAAAACAAGATAGTTTTTGTGTGTGTGACCTCATGAATAGGGTGTGTTTATCTATACGTTTATGTGTATGTGCGTATCCCTGGTGTTTTGGGAGCTTGCTGGTGATTATCAGAAGGAAACGTCTGTGTGACTGCATCCTGCCAGGGCAGGCTAGCAGAGAGAGATGGGAGGGTGGTAACCAGAGACTACTGGTTACTCATTCCACCCATAAGATTTTACTACCATAACAGACATTTTATATTATATTTAGGTCAACTCATACAATAGGAAAACAAAAGTGTGTGTTTTGTTGCTGTACTAGCCATATGCAACTCCATATGTCAACAGAAAAGCTACTAATGTTCTGCTTATTTATGTGTATGTATATGTTTGTGTGTTACCTGGCAGGCAGCTACAATCATAGGTGGTGTCTCCCTTCTGGACACAGGTGCCTCCATTCTGGCATGGTGAGGGGCTGCATGGCATGTAGAGGGTCTCACAGTGTTGGCCAGTGTACTCTTGAAGACAGCGGCAGTTGTATGAGCCCACCTCATTCACACACACACCACCATTGAGACAGGGAGAGGGAGTCTGGGCACACTCGTTGACGTCTTGCTTGCAGGTTTGACCGTGGAAGGCGGGTGGGCAGGTGCAGATGTAGGTGGAATCGAAGGCTGAGCACTGACCACCGTTTGCGCATGGGTTGGAAGCACATGGATTGGCAAGCTGGCAGGTTTTACCTTGAAAACAAAACAAAAAGAGAGCTTCATTAATCATTATGGTCCATGGTGAAATGAGGGAAAGGAGAGTACAAAAAAGGTCAAAATTTATCTACATACCTGACCACCCAGGCGGGCAGCGGCATCGGAAGGCAGTGAGGGTAATGAGATCACATGTTCCTCCATTGCGACAAGGGGAGCTCATGCAGGCATGGTTGGTGGGGGTCAGGCATAGCCGGTCGGTGAAACCCAGGCGGCACACGCAACGGAAATCAAACGTGTTACCATGGGAAACAGCGCGGCACTCGCCACCATTGCGGCAGGGTGAAGGGCTGCAAGGACTTGGATATTGGCACCGATTGCCTACGTAGTCACTGGGACACCTGCGAGTAGACAGTGAAGGGGAAGTAGTGATGATTAGAAAACAGGTATCTTTTTTTGTTTAGGCCTAAATCATGGGAACAATTATCTAAACAAAAGGGGAATAAGGGGAGGGAGTAGTGGAGGGGGACTAAAAGTTTCCCGCCCAGGAAAAGTCCCACTGCAGCGGGACTGGAACGGCATGTTGTTCTAGTGTGTCTCTCTGGATTAGACTCCCTCAGAACCTTGAAAACACATTCTGCTGGGACAACAGACACCACAAAATAGTCTAACAGTAACAGCCCGTTCCTATCTACCTTTCGGCCCCATGCTGTCCACACTCATCCTGAATGACCGTAGAGATCAAAGGGACAGTGCCAGCTCTGGATGTCCTACATGAAGCTCTGCATTCAGGCCCTAAGTCCCTGGGTGCTTCCCTCCCATCCAGACTATGGATGTATGCTGCTACAGTCACACAGTTCAAACTGGCTGATTGTGAGGAGTGAAGACACAAGAAACTCAGGACAGAAACTCAACAAAGATGTGGACTGACCTCCCCTTTTGTATTGTCTGGGGAGTGATACGTTTTCACCCCCAAAAAATAAAAATTTAAGAAATTCAAGAAAGCAATACAAGAAAGATATTAATTTCCAAACTACAAACTGCTTAGACATAATTTGATTTGCAGCTTGTGCATAATGGTGAAGTCCTATCTGTCACATGTAGGAGCATTTAAAGTCAGCAAAAAAGTGTTTATGTTTGAATTGGGGCTTGTGTGAGTGTGTAGTTGTGCATATGAGCGTGTTTATGTGTAAGGGAGGGCATCTGTTGGCCTCTTAGTATCTCCACAGGGAGCAGGTGTGCATGTTAATGAAGGCAGCTGTTGGGCAGGACTCCTCCTTCTCCCCCCTTATCCCTCCTCCCTCCCCTCTGTCCCCTTGTCAGATGGGGGTGTCGACAAGCCAGCCTCTCCTCCAGGGACATAAAGAACCCATGTGAAGTCAGCTGTTGCAACTTCTGTCTCTTCACCCCTGCCTTAACCAACACTCATTCTTAATTCCGCTCTCCCTTACCTGTTCCTCTTTTGATTTCCTTTTTTCCACACTGACTCTTCTTTCCCACTAGTCTTTCACTGCTCTGGTTTCACATTTCTCTCCTGTGTGGACTTTTTTATAACTCGCAGTTTGGTTTTTACAGCATTCCCCTTATGTCACACAGGACTGCTGAAAACTCCCTTGTTGACTTAGTTAGGTGAGACCAATCATGTGCCCCACAGGGAGCCCAGACAATTGGCAGAAGATTGTAAAAGCATTTGGGGTGGCTTTGAAGTTTCCCTGCTTCCCATTTCACTTCACCATGAAAACACACTGAATAATCCCTAAAGGAATTCACTGTTTTGGTATAAAATCCTCAGTTTTGTACAGTATAATGAAACATATGTTATTAATGGCGTGTGTGAGTGTGCACTTGTGTGTGTGTCATCCCACGCTAACTAACTGTAATAGATCCTCTTTGTCCTGAAGTCAGTCCAGTCTGAGATAAAGATCCACCCACATGCTGAAAAGCTAAGCAGCACACACCACGGCAACAGGTCTCTCCCGGCAATGCAATGTCCCCTCAGGCCGGAGCAGATGCTTCCCCGACCTCTGACCCCAAACACTTTTGTGACTGTGGGATGGCCTCTTTGCCTTCTCTCCCTTCTCTCTTGTCTCCCTGCTGGGCCTGATCTACCATCTGCCACTCTGAGGGTGACTTTATCCTCTGACACAAAACCAGACCCACTGTGCGTTGGAAATGCCACTGCTGTGGAAAATGTTATGTAAATGGCTGAGGGTGGTGTACAGTAAGTATGAGCATGAGTATGAGTTTTATATTCTTGGTTTTTCTTACATGTTGTTTATGAAAGTATTGCATCACCATTTCTCTTCTCTCTCTGCAACACTAATGCCCCCCCTTTTCTCTTTAATTTGTTTCTGCCCTTTCCTCCTCATTCATTTTGTCTAGTTAGCTGATGTTCCCTTCAATGTGTCTAATCATTGGCCAAGGTCTGGCCCCTGCGGTCCACATCTGTGAGTAAGACCAAGAACAGAACAGTGAGGCTCTGCTAGAGGAAATGAGAAATGTACTTGGTCTGAAAGGCTCTGAACTCCCACCACAATGATTGATCTGCACTTTACTAGGATCAGTGGGTTTGATACTGCAGGAGGAGATCAACTAAAAGTATGTATAATAGCCATATATACACTAGAATAAGTGAATTATTGAAGCAAGTGAATGAATTCTTATTAAGAGTTCTCCTGTAAAACCATCTCCTCTCACAAGCTGTAATTTTCTAACAGTATAAAGTTTAAACAAAATGCACAGAAATCTTATTTATTTAGTCAATTCCAACAAAGCCATTTAAAACACACTCAGAAAGCCAATGGGAAATTTTAGTATAGTATAGTATTTCAAATATTGTATTGGCTTAGTGGAGTTAACTCTTGCAAAACAAAACAGTTTCTATAAGCAACGGTGTCATAGAAAACGAGGCTCATAAAGAGATCGTTTAGATAGTGATTGAGCTATTTGCTGTCTCACTCTCTAAAAGGAGCGAAGTGGGAAGATCTATGAGGCTCAGTCACAGTGACGAGGACTGAGCACCTGCTTGACTAATGACTGCAAGATCACTTTCACGCACAAAATACCAGTTAACAAACAGCAGGCTCATAACTTCAACAGTGTCTGTGTGTGAGTGAGCGATACACCTTGTTCTACTGGTGGCAGATTAATTTCAGTGGCCGTACTCTCCCAACACTGCGGAGACAAGGAAAAACACCTGCCTTGACACTCCACTTCTTATGGTGGTTATCAGTGACAACACATGTGTTAAAGTACCTCATGAATCAGGTCGCTACATAACATGTAACCACAACATCCTCAGTTTGGAGCTGAACTGGGACCATTATAACATGTAAACCCCCTCTCTTCTTCCCAGTCTTTTTTTTGTTTCTCGTAGCAGATATACCAGTTTGTAATATGGTGACATTACGGATAATGAACGGTAACTAACTGCCCTAACTAATAACATTTCCTCTCATGGAATTAATATTAAAACATAGCAAAGAAAACATGCACACACACGTATGCATCTAACCCATTTACCCCATTGTCCCATGCCCTGTAGTGCATCACTGACCTGCCAGAAGAGTTAGTGTTTCTACATTTGACAGCCTGTGCTGGTGCATGTGAACTTTCAACACCCACTAGAGCCAAATAGCCTCTTATCTCTGTGCTCTGACACAGCTTTGAACGCCCCGCTCTGAGGATCTCCAGACTTACAGGATCCTGATCACTCCTCGGTCTACTCTGAGGCCCCTGTCAATACTAAATGTGGGGAAATATTTTACTAGGTATGGAAGGTTTTCTCCACAATAGCTTTTTGGGGTTGTTCTTAAGACTGAAACTCAAAAGCAACATAAAGTTTAAACACTGCGTCCCACCAACCTCATTCACTGCTTTATCAGAGGAGGCCTGGCATCTAGGGAATGGGCCCGACCAGGGGAGTGGCAGCCTTGGAGCTTAAACTCCAATAAAAGCCCAACAGCAGCAGGCACACTTGACCCAGCCATGCACTTGCATGCTCCTGATTTGCTTAAGCCCACATGGAGCTGAGCCTTAACAGAGACCTGCCCGGTAATCCTATAGGAGGACAAATGAAGAGCAGCATTCCTTGAGGGAGAGTGGAACATCATTTTAGTGGTGCTACGCTCACTCTAGACAGTCTTTACTGGTGAGACATTTTATCATCAATATGCAATTCCAGACAGCTCTGTGCAAGGTCAGAGAGGTCTGATCACACCAACCACTGCAGCATTTCACTCAATTTCCTGTCTCGAGTCTACTCTGTCAGACGTCTTGCAGTATTTGAGACATGTAGCGAGAGAGTTGAGATGTTTTCTGAGTTTATTATTAACAGTCACCTCAGACCGAAACAGTGTCTATTTCAGCAAAGCAGCTTCGACAGTCAGTCAGTCATGCAAAGGCATGGCTGAGGGCAACAACCTTTCAACCTTGCAGTGCCCTCATTACTGTCTCACAAATGGAAACTAAATTTGACTCACACAACGCTGTGCCCTTACACGTTTTTAAGCTGCCTACATAATAAGACGACTACAGCGCCATGGGGAACAGGAAGCCAGACCTTCAGATAACCTCTCACAAATACATCAACCAAGTGCTTCCCCATCACGGTGGCTGGTTGTTTTTCCCATGTGTCTACCACCACACACTTTTATGTCTAGATGAGATTGTGATTTCCCCTGAAGGGAAGCCTGTTATGGATTAATCTCTTGAGTAAATATGATTTTAAAAAATAAGCATAGCAACTGTAAAAATAGTTAGAGTCAAGATAACAATGAGTTGAACAAAATTTCTAAAAAATTCTCTCTGTTCATAGAAATGTAAAATTTCAAAGAAAACAGAGTCAGTAAAGTGAACAGTAAAATTTGCTGTCACAAATAAACACAGCTAAAAACCAAACCATACAGTAAACCACACAGCTAGCTTAAAGCGACAGAGCCAAATCAACCTAAAGCTAGCTGATGAGATAGCCACTGCTATTTTTGGCTAAAGCTACATTTACTCTGCCTAGTTGTTTCCTGTACTAATTGAAATATATCCGTTTTGATGAACAAACATCTCAGTGGTTTGTTATCCCACATAAATACAGCAGTAGCAAAATCCAGTCATGGAGAATAAAAACAGTTAAAAACAGTTATTCTAAAAGGTAAGTAGCCTGGCTTAGCAGACAAACCAATGGTAGAAAGCTAGAACATGTTTTGTTTGTTGATACTGTCTCATTTATGGTCTATACCAATGTTTTTTTTGTTGTTGTTGTTGCTGTAAAATAATGAGCCTTATAATTCATAAAATGAAGGCATTACAAGTTGTCTGTTACCAAGTTTGCCAGACATGGAGCCTGAAAACTTTAAACCCTTTTTTCTTACCTTTAACTTTTCTATTGTTCGTGCTCTCTGTCTTTGTAGGGCAGATACAGGTAACTAGCCTACCCCAGAACAAAAGCTGAGCCCAATCAACCTCAGAGAGATAAATATACAGCAGTTAAATAAACGGGTCACAAACCAGTTCCTGTTTTAGAGATGATCCGTATTGAAAAGATTTAAATTAAGGGTGACTAATTTTAGAGCCAGACAGGACAGAAAACATACTTTCTGCAGGAAGGGGCAATGGAGAACCAGTTTTGTCTCAACAGAGGCTTAATCCCACTAAACCCATCCATAAGACATCTGATTACCACAGTTTACACCAAGCCTAACCTTGTTCTCTCTGACAACATGTGATTTCATTCTCTGTTCTCACACTCATGTGAACTGTGCTGAAAGAGGATTTAAATCTACCTTATCACTCAAATCTGTCACCAATCACCATATACTTACACAGCACTGCACAAACCACAACGCACAACTTGACTCACTAGTGACATCAAGAGCTGCATATGTGGGTTTAAAGCATTTCAGCATTTAAACCTTTGACGTTCCATTTAACATTGCGTGACAGGAACTTCATCTTAACCTCACACAACTCATGCCTAGTCTGAATTTGTGGTGTTGTTTTGCCTCGGTCATCACAGTGCCAGCCCCTTCTTCTTTCCCCAAGCGGACTTTCCATCTATGCCACCACACATTTCCAAACTGAACTTGCAAAGACAGTGTGGCACAAAATTCAAATCATGATGATAAAAACACAACCATTATTGGAAGCCCCTACCCCGGTATAGACGCTACACTCTGACCCCTGAGCACTGGTGCAGAATCTCCCAGTGCACCCCGTGACTGATGGTTGCTTGGCTTGGCAGGGGTGAATGATTAATGAGAGGAAAAGCAAGGAGGAAGAGAGAGAGCGGGTGGGTGAAGTGATGCTCTTATCCTGTCTGTTTTTAATTGGACTGAGCAGAGATGGAGACCACAATAACAGCTTTGTGGAGGAGGAGGGTGGAGGGAGAGTTTCTGTGTGCGAGTGTGTGCACACGTGTGGGGGTCTGTGCGGAGGTCTGTGTGTGTGTGGAGTGTGCAGATTAGATATCGTGAATTGGTGGCCCTGGGCTCGTCAACAGCTCCCCCTTGTCCCTGCAGACCGGAGAAGCGCCTGCCGTGACCACATACCCTGAGGGTAAACCAGGCCACCCCTGAGTGTCTTTAGAGATGGGTAAAAATTATGCCACAACTAGGAATCACAATTAAAATTTGCTGAGTTAAAAAAAACCCTCCTTTGTCTCCCCTTCAGGGCTGTCCATGAGTAAAACCTAAAAACTGACATCCTCTTTTCACCGTGTCTTTTGTCTTCTTGCATCAGAACATTCAATGTGAATCAGCAACCTCACAGACTTACGTGTAGGTCAGCTTAAAGGGAATATGTTGGCATATTAAGTGTCTCACCCACAAACTATTAACTACAGCCTAAATAAATAACGCACAATCTGCCTATCTGTCTGTTCCCACTTGTTTGCCTTCAAATTTCTGCACTTTATTCCAATTAATCTCACTCTCTTGACATCCAATCCAATTACATTTCACAGCCATCTGGCTTTCTAATGGAGATCATAAGCGGGTAAGTTGGGGTGGAGTAGAGGGGAGTGGGGGCTGGGGGTGTATCTATTCAGAAGGCAGGAGTTTGGTGTGTGTTGTGGTGTTTGGGGTGGCTGTGGCATGATGGGAAGCCCCACTCAGATTAGTCACACAGCATTATTCTGACTGCAGGACAATGGGCGACGGGCGGCAGGCGAGCCCCAGCTGTCGCCCATGAAAGGGCAGAAAAACAAGATTTAGGACTGGACGCGTCCTCTCACTTTGCTGGTGAAGGGTCTTGCATTCATTAACGAGCCTACTGATGGGGGTGGGGTGTGTGTGTGGGGGGCTTTTGTCCAGCTACCCTCTCTCACCTCTCTGGAACTGCACTCTTTTTTATTTCTTCACTTCTTAAACTCTTTTCTTTTTAGGGAATGTGTGCAGCCTCACAGAGCAAAGTGGCTCCTAGAGGGGTACAGATGCACACCAGCCCAGAAGAAACTCGAGGGCCTCTGGTTGCTGGGCACAGGGCCCGCTCAAAGGCTGGAATGAAAGGGAGAATATGTGGCCCCTTTTCTTTGAAAACCAAAAAGCACTTTCAAGTACCAAAATTACACTACACTGCACTTCTAAGACTGCAAAAATTCCAAAACACAGCAACAAATGACACACAACACAAAAAAACAAAAAACAAACAGGAAATGCTAATGCTTTGTGGTGGTCTGCAGTGCAACATCTGGTGCTTCAGATGTTGCTGAAGCACCTGTTACTTACTTGCATTCTCCATTTCCATTAGAGGTGGCTTCACATCGTCCTCCATTTAGGCATGATTCAGTGGGTAGGGCACATTTTAGACCTGTTGAATACATGAAGAATATTAAAACAACATCTTTAAACCAACATCAACTCACAAGGCAGCCAGTAGGCTATATGTGACATCTATACTGTTAAACAAGATGTTAGGATTAACAGGGATTAGGTACAGCTGAAATTATTAGTGGGAAATTATTCATCAGTGCGATTTTTAACATATTTATTCACTGGAATTACATTTTGAATGCACATGCGCGCGTGCACATCCTGATATTTAATTGATTTGTTACACAGTTGTCCGTGGGGGATATTGGGAAGCCTGGACACCGGTGAGGCCAGAGCGCGTGGTGCCTGGCTTTTTTGGGAGCTCACGCTTTTGCGGGGAAAGCGCAGCAGCTGCGGGGCTCAAATGCGGAACAAAAGAAATCAGAGTCCAGCACGAGCCATAAAACACTCTCCTCGGGCATTGTTTACCGGCAGACGGGAATAACAGCACCTACTCCACCCCCACACCCTCCACCCGCCACTCACAACACTCTCCCACACATGCAGACAAAAGATGCCCTCCCTCCCCCCTCGCGTCCCCCTGCCCCAACACATGCACCCGCTTCCATTATCTCCCATGTTATTTAAAACCGGTTCTCAGAACAATTTAAAAGTTATAAAGGCCTACATAACAAGATTTTTTAAACTGAGTATAACCAATTAAATATAGTTACAAGCCAAAACAGCCAATACAATTACGTGTTTTGGTCCACATAGTAGGCTAAGTATTTGATCATTTATTGTTGCATTAAAAGTATATAGCTGATTACACTAGAATGAATGGCCTGCCTGTGCAGACAAGGTAAACAGTTAACTTGCGTAAAATAACTCGCAAGCGTACACAAGTCAGCAGCCAAGCTCACCGCAGAGTTTGCACTTGTTTCCACAGTGTTGAATTCATTCCCACGACCAGGAAAGGCTTTTAAAGTAACCCAATAAAAGTTTCTAAGAGATTTACTAGAATTTTTCAGTTTCTTATCTTCAGCTTGTACTTATATAGCTGTTCTGTACTGCTGTATGAATACAAATGAATACAGTTATTACCCATCCACTAATAATTCACTAACTTCTTCAAAGCCCAATTTGAATTGTTCGAGTTTCCTTGCAGCCCCTCAGTCATGCGTTGAAGCCTCTATCGTGATTCTCTGCAACAAATCTTTTTTGAGACATTTTACCTTGTGAGATGACGATTGCAGGAATCAGAAATGTTAGTTTCACAAAGAAACGATACATTCCTCTTCTTCAACTTCACAAATGTGGTTGACTCCCACGTAGGGTTCGCATAGATCCGCAGTTTGGTTATACTCCAGGTGATGGCTTGAAATAAATATCCTTTGTTTAAAAAAGGTAAATCCAGCCGAGAGACAGAGCAATGGTCTTCAAGAGGACTCAGTTCATAGATGTTAACCTGGTGCTTTCCGAGTTCTCAATGAAATCTGCATGCAACTCTACAAGTTCCTCCCACTCCTCCTCCTCCTACTCTCTCCTCCTCCTCCTCAGGCCAAATAAAAGCTGTCCCCCTCTCTCGCTCTCTCCACACGCTGTAGAAGGAACAAACACTCATTCCCCCCTCACTGTAGAATTATTAACATTAGACAGTGGTGGAAAATAATAAACACTTCATCTAATGAGTCTTTCCTGTTGTCCCTATAGGCACTAACAATATGTTTAACACCTAATGAAATCTTTCAAAATACGATTTCAGTGTCATAATAAAATCTCATTTGCTGATGTAACTAAAAATAATTAGATAATTAACTTTTTTCTTAGTGAATAACTGAACCATCATTGCAGTTATCAATGTCACGGTTTTTTCGGCAAATGCATTAATATCCTATTAACTATAATTCAGTTACTGCCAACCCGAGTTTCTTTTCATTATCCTATCACTTAATCGCCTGTGTTTAAAGGCAGGACAGTTGTATATGTTTGTATTAGTAAGAGGATACAGTAAAACTGCATTATAAAATCATTCTGATTAAACAAGTCTGTCTTCTAAACTTTTGGCACTACTTTGGTGTTTTTTGAAAATTACTAAGCCATGTTTCTTATATTATAGAAATTAATTTTTTTGGCTATTGAATGAATAACTACAAAGCTCTTATTGAAGTAAAACCATTGTGTAATTTATTATATTCCATATTACATGTATGTTATATTAACCTATTTGTTGGATAGAGTTCATCATTTTAACACCAATCACACATTAATATATGGATACAGTGGTAATACAGCTTAATACAATTGGAAAAGTTGGACACATTCTTGATGTCTTACAGAATTTGATGTCTTTTTTGTGACGGTAAAGTAATCCTCAGTGTCCATACTGTAACGTTACTAAGGCAAATTTGTGATATTGGGCTATATCAATAAATACGAATTGATTTGAAAAAAAAGGAAAATAATAAGTACATATGCTCAAGTACTGTTCTTAGTTAAGTACAATTTAGACATAGGCCTACGTCATTATTTCCATTTTCTGCTCAACTTTATACATCTACTCTATTTTAGAGGGAAATAATGCACTTTTTACTCCACTATATTTATCTGACAGGAATAAATACATATTACTTTACAAATTAATATTTTACATTTAAGCTTAAGGTACAACTGTAGAAGCCAGTCCATACTACTTTGGTTTCAAAACTCCACACTCCCCATTGTATCTGATGTGAGAATCCTAATCTTAATGTATCTGCTTGAAATTTGATATTTTTGACTCAAAACCACAAAATCTCAATATCAGTACACATGTCAGTTCCTGTTACAGTGTCATTCAAATGTCATAACTGGCTGCATGGTTCCTTGTTCTGCAGAATCTTCACCACAATACTTATCTTTCTAGTGAAGTCTTTCCACAAGCATAGCATCATATTACACTATATTTCTATAGTATTTCACTTACTACATACAGTATTGTACAGACACTGAGAGCATGTCTGTGCCAGATTCCTATTTTCCTCATTTTTTTCTCTCTCTCGGGGCGAGTGAAACTGTCAGGGAGTAGCTGCAGAGTTTCAGCACCCCAGGGCAAAGATTATTTTATTATGAAGCCCACGCACATGCTGGTCCTTCTGTTGGTGTGACTGCCAAATGGACCAAAGCCAAAAGGGGGTAGGTCTCTTGAGGTGCATGTAGTGTGGGAAACACCGGGAGAACAGAGAAGGAAAGAGGGAGTGTAAGCAGTCAGCTACAAATTTATTGCATAACAGAAAGGCAAATGTGAAGGGTTGAGGGAAGGTGTTGGACATATGAAATTGAAGAGATATGTACGGGCATGTACTGTGATAGTAGGAAAACACCTGACCCACCGTGAGAAATGTCAAATCTATCAGGCACACACTCAGCTCAAGTCATGCCTGCTGTTAACACATGCCCTCCTGCATCCTCAATACACATAGTAAGGTGTGGTTTGGTCTTTAAATCACAAAAGTGCTGATTTGTCAGAAGGGCTGGCAGAGCATGCTGTCTTTTATCTGTCACGAAATCGGAGCTCATGTTTTTGCTTGTGAGACTCTTTCTGACTTGAGATACTTATTTGTTTTGGGGGAAAATTTAAGGCCATGAGAAAATGCTCTGTAATGGATTCACAAGGTTGAAGAAGGGAAGACCCAAAGCTCGGAAAACAAACTCTATCAAAGCTTAATATAGAAACAAAACCCGGAGAGGCCAACACAAAGTGCAAGTAAACAGAGTAATTTCATTTGAGATTAAATATAAATGCGACTGCCCTCTGCAGTATGAACCCTGGTCGCTCAGAGCTGCAGAGTCTGACCTGGAGCACGTTGCTATTCCTTTAACTCAGACTCCCTTCCTTCCTTCTCTGGGAGCAGGAATGGAGCGAGGCCAGAGGTTATGATAAAACGTAGCTCTCCTTGACAAGGACTACATGATGTCATCCTACTATCAGACCTCAAAGTCTGACCAGAGCTGAAAGTATTATTCTTGGTTAACACCCAACCAGTTGCAGCAAAGTCTCAAAAAAGCACTATGACACAGAGTATATAACTGGACAAAGCAGTCATTGAAAAGTGTTATTTAGTGTGCAGAATATTATGTAATTCTCTCTAAAACAATGTTTAAATATGGCTTCCAATTACATGAATAATTTAACATGGTTTAACAAGTTTTGCTTTTTTCTATTAAAGTAGAAATGAAAAAAGTTTCAAATTTTCTTTCTTTCTTCTTATATTAATATAGAATACATTTGACGACACAGATTTGACTTGATTTGATATATGAATGTGGCATAAATATGATTTTATTACAACAGTCTTTGTCTCATCACTTTAAATAACACTCAACTTGTATTTCTGTTTGTGTGTGTTGGTTTATTTGTGTTTCCTGAGCTGAACATTAAAACTGACCATAAAAATCACTGAATCACTGAATAAACAACTGAGTGGTTGATCTACCTCGATTATAGCAATATAAATATTGAGATAAGACTCAGGGAAAGTTGCAGGTTTTCTAACAGCTACTGATTTTCTAAAGGCAAGATTTTCTAAATTAAAGGTTATACAATTCCCCAATAATTTAAAAACCCATCATATCAATTTACAACCAAAAAACAATGCCTCTTCTACAGCAATGCTCAGAGATAAGAAAGGCTTTGTGCCTAATCTTGTCTCTGCCAAGCTGATGGCCCAATATTTACCCAAGAGTTTGAACTGAATTGGCTGCTGTTTGTTGGAAAAAAAACCCTCTGTTGGTTATTTTTCACCCCCCCCCTCCATCAAGGGTGGAGCCTCTCCTTGCTTTCTTTCTGGAGTATAGGTGCTGGAGAAGAGAACAGAGGTCCTCAGGTGTCCTAATTATCACCTTCCTCTGATGGCCTTCACATTCTGTTTTTAGACAGGCCTCTCAAGTGTATGTAAGTCATGCCTAGACACTCATTAATGAGAAGAGATCTTATCATCAAGGTGACAGTCTGAGACTAGTCAGACCCCACTTATCACTAATGTATTTTGCTGCATATCTGAATATTGTTAACATTTGAATGTGATGTTTAGAGATATGAAAAGAGCACTCCACTGATTTTGCATTGCACTCCAGTGATATTGTCGGACTGGTGATGTACAGTCAAAAAAAGGTATCAAAATGTTTATTTCAAGTGACATCACTTGAGGCAATTTATCAGATTTTGCACAGCTCCCTCTGGAGCCACAAAAGGCTTTATACAACTTCTTTCACATATGCAGTAGTACTCCCTAACACCTGTAAACAGACTTTGACATGTAAAACTGTTGGAGTTCATCTTAAATATTCATTGGCTACATGTATGTGTTTGCATGTGTAAGTGTCCGTATGTTTGCTAAAGGACAATGAAACGCAGGAAGGGCCTGGCCCCGTGCTGTCCTAGACAAGGCATACATACCTACACACACACAAAAGACAACACTGTTATTTTGGGTCCTTCCCCCACCTATATAGCCCAGAGTGAGAACAGTGCAGGAAATGGGCCCTCATTCACAACCTTGTGACAGAAAGGACAACTGGAGAAACACAATCACACACACCAAAAACAGAAATCAACTGTATCAGCAAATCACCAAAAAAGAACATAAATTAGATTTGCTGCCCCACTAAGCAGATGTACAAGGCCTTTAGAGGGGAACTTTGCCTGGTTTTGGCTGAGGACTGGAGCAGTGCAGCAGGCCATGCAGTTGGCCTTTACAGGCCCACTGATCCGATCCATAATAGCTGCACGAACAGGTCATGGTCACACAGTTGGAGGCCTGTGCTCTGCTTTGTGGCTCACTAGCAACCCATAACCATTCTTGTCTGTCTGCCTGTCTGTCTGTCCACCCAGTCTTTCATATCCACCTCCCCATCCCACCCCAAGGTCTCTCTCTGGGCAGTGTGTCGGTGTGGGTCTCTCCTGCAAGCCAAATGCTGCAAGACTGGAACAAAGATACTCGTTATCCTGCTGAACCCACAGCCCCCCACAACCCATCACACCAAACCCTGAGCCCCTCTAGTGCAGCCAGTCTGTAACTGGGTCTGAATCGTGTCATTCAGTTAAGAGAAATGAGGAGAAAGAGTGAGTGAGAGGCAGACAAGTGAAACAAAAGAGAAAATAAAAGAGAGAAATGAGAATGCGACCTCCATACTGATTTCCTGCTGTCGTGCTGCAAGTCCACAGCAGAGAAAAGACGTAATTTGAAGTCTCAATCTACCAAAGGGATCAAAGACAGGACAGAGCCAGGAAAACTAACTGGAACTGTGTGCCTGGAAGCTCTGTGTGTGTTTGTGTGTGTGTGTGTGTGTGTGTGTGTGTGTGTGCGCGCGTGTGTGTGTGTGTGTGTGTGTGTGCGTGTGAACACAAAGAGTGGGAATATTCACTATGAGAGGAGATATTTGTTCAGCCGAGGAATTTACTGATGAGATTAAGCGCTGGAGCTCTGGTTAGGGGGTTTGGGGGTGTGGAATGTAAACAAGAGGCAAGCGGAGAGAAAGACTTTAGGACAAGATTCAGCCCCCCACCACCACCACCACCACCACCACAACCACCATTATTCTTCCTCCCCCTGTGGCTCCAAAGACATGTGGGGTTCAGGGACTAGCCCCTGTAGCTTGTGTTAACTTTATAAAGTGTGTTTTCTGCAGACATTTGTGTGTGAATTTATGAATACACATATGCACAAGTGAGACGAGGGAGCAGGAAATACTAAAAAACCACAATAGCAACTGAACTAGAGTGGCTGTGCACAGTAATGATGGTGTAGTGACGATACAGCTGGACTGTGTATTAGTCTTGAAAGAGCTCTGAGTACAGTCTAGCTTTTCTTCTCTGTCATAACTAACTGAATGTTGGTGTTCTTCCTACACTTTAGAGAACAGTGACAGTGAATAATGATCTCCCTCTTTCACATACATCACCGATGTTGGTACTAATGGACACTAATGGATGCCAGTACGCTTTCTCCCTCTGTCTTTGAGAGCAGGCCAAGTTTTGGGGTACAAAGAGAGGGTTCATGCTGTCTCAGCCAAATGAGGATGGCAAATTCCATCATTAAAGGATAATTCTGCTGTATTACAACTTGAGTTCGTATTTTTGGCAAAGATAACATTGTACTCACTGGAGAAACACGGTGACATAGCAACAAGGTTCGAGAGGGTAAGAAATGAGCAGACAAGTGACCAGATTTGTGAAACTACTTTATTTGAAGGTAAAACTGAAAGTGAATGCACCCGAAATGTCAGAAATAGCCCTTATTGCACAGGAAAACTGTGTGTGTGCACATCTATGGCAGGTACAGTAGGTCAAAACTGAACCTGGGTAATAATTTTACAGTTCACCTTTGTTTTCTCTTTCCCAAAGCACAGTTTAGCTAAGATGGGGAAACCTGATTGTCTGACTGCTCATGCCCCCGCTGACTTCTTTTTAATTTTGCCGCTTTCCCAGATCTCAGCAATTAACTTGGTAAGTACAGTTTTACTACAGTAATACAGATAGAAGGATGGTCAAAAATACATCAAGAGTGAGAGCCTACAGCCACACTAGCACCTCTGTGAGTTTAAGCACAGCTCTGATTTGAGCTAAAGGCTAATGTGGGCATGCTAACATGCTCACAAAGACAATGCTAACATGTTTAGCAAGTAATTAATTATTTTAGCATGTTAGCTAACTAAAATTCGCTAATTTGCACTAAACACAAAGTACATCTGAGGCTGATGGGAATGTCATTGGTTTTGCAGGTATTTGGTCATAAACCAAAGTATTGGACAAATTAGAATGTTGACCCGATGGTGACCCTAGATGAAACATTAAGAATCACCAAACAACAATTCATCCTGACTTTAATGGCCGTGCCAAATGTCGTGGCAATCCATACAATAGTTGTTGAGACATTTCCTTTAAAACCAAAAATGTCAACCTCACAGTGGCATTAGAAGCATAAATCAGGGGATTACCAAAATCATTGTCATCATCAAATAAATTGTCTGAGAACCATGAATGTTTGTAAAAAATTGTGCCAATCCATGCAGTAGATGTTGAGATATTTCACAGATTAAATTAAAACTGTTATCTGGGCGCTGGTGGCAATATCTCTGGTTCAAAATTGATGCAGCAGAACCAGAGAAATAATTTTTCCCCACATATTCTTCTTCCTTGTAAAAACCTGGCGCCTACATTACCCACAATACAACTCGACCACTGACAGTTCAGTCGATGATTTGGGTGTGTTAGGCTAGTAGCGACTAATGTAGCCTTGAGCTGCTAGCCTCAAGCCACGATGAGGAATGGAATACAGACATCTGGTAAACTCACATGTTTCTAACTCCACACCCCCAGACTTTAAAAATGTTTAAACTTGTAGTCTTCAGCCCCAACCGTTGCTGACTCAAGTGACATCACTTGGGACAATTTATCAGACTTTGCACAGCACCTGCTGGAGCCACAAAAGGCTTTTCACAACAACATTTGCAGTAGTACTCCCCAAGACCTGTAAACAGACTTTGATGTGTGACATCAGTGGAGTTCCCCTTTGACCAAAAAGGTCAACCTCATGGTGTCGCCAGAGGAAAAGTCGGGGCATCATCAAAGTTGTAACACACCGGAATTATCCTTTAACAAAGACATCACTGTACATCAATACACACACATTTCTGTTCAGTCATTGAAACTTGAACATGTGACGTTCACAAAGAGAACATCCTCTACAGGGAAACAGAACACGCACTGTACACAACATATTATGTAGTATCACCCATTATCACGCTACTGCTCAATTCATCCCCTTTATATCTCCTGGAATCCACATGCTGGCACTGAAGGCGTGTGTGGAACTTGTTGGGTCCCATTTGGAGATTGAATATCTGGTGTACAGAGAGCCTCATCCCATTTCCCCGCTGTTTATTTTAGGGACCTCCTGATATGCAGCCTGACTGTGATGAAGGAGGGAAACATTCACCAAGGGTCTCTCATCGTGTCTCCGGGCCCAGGGTGTGCGTGGGTCCAGCAGGATGTATGCAGGAAAGTGACAGGGCTTTCCACAGTGAATATGATTGAAAGAGTTATGGGCACCACATGACTCTGTGGTTACAAGACAACTTCAAGAATCTGTTCTGTGGCCTCAAGATGTTGACTGTAGTGTGAGTGTATGTGTGTGAAAGAGAGATGGGGGAGAGGTAAAGAGACACAGATGCTGAGATTTCCATTTACCACCCAGTTCCACGTTCATTACAAATCCGTCCAGAGCAAAGTGAATGTTAAGACGCTCCAAATTAACCCTGAGAGGGACAGTAGCAGCGTCAGCTGTCTGTGGTATCACTTTCCATCCAAATGGTATGGAAGGGGGTCTGACAACTGTCACCCTGACCTTGCTTTGCTACACCACTCTCCCAAGACTAACTAGACTCTCTGGGGTGGGGTGGGATGAGATTACCAGCATTCACAATCTCCCCTGACTCTCCAAAAACACGGCCATCTGCCAATCACAGATATATACTCATGATGGAATATTTCAAAGCATATGAAGACACTAACAAGTTGGGATCTCAGAGTATGTCTTCAAATGGGTTTATATTTAGGAGAATTGTTTGTGTGCCTCTCTTGCATGTCACCTTGAATCACAGCAGAAGGTGACAACAAGTCCACCAGAAATTGCTGACTGGTTTATTGGCTGATTAGCGAGCCACATCTGATTTGCAGAACTAAATGTCACAGAGATAAGTCACATACTTTCCTCTTTCCACTCTACATTTTCACAAAGTAGCATATTACTTTGCTCTCTCCACTCATCTTCCCTGTACCTTCATTCTCATCTTATCATCTGTCCACGATTGGAGCAGAACTTTTCATAGGTCTTTTATTCCTCCTCTGTCATTATCTGGATCTTATCCCATATCTCTTTCTTATCACTAAACAAGACTGAGAGTCTACAGCCATGCTAGCGGCTCTGTTTTGGGAGCTAAATGGTAACACATCTTAGTTTAGTGTGTTAGCATGCTAACATTTGGTAATTAGCCATTAGGTAACTTTATATAGGATATCTGTACCAAATTTCATGGCAATCCATCTAATAGTTGTGGAGACATGTCACTAAAAAACAAAAATGTCAGCCTGCTGGTACAGCTGCAGGCAAAGTCAGCGGATCCCCAAAGTCATTTTTTGGGAACCATGAATGTTTGTACAAAATTTCAAGACTTTCAATAACTGTCGAGATATTCAGTCTAGACCAAAGTGGTGGACTGACCGACAGACCGAATTGCCGTGCCACTATCTTGGCAAAAAACAGAGGCTGTCATATGCAATCTTGAGCTTAAACTTCACATTGGGTTTTTCCTTGTGCCCCGGTGGTCGTTACAGTAGTCAGGCCAATCAGTGAGAGAGGTGACACCGAAAATGCAGTGACAGGAGCCCTTAATCCTGCTAGTGACAGACATGATATTAGCTGTCACACTAGAATGAATAAAGTCTGTACATGTCCGATGTATACTGTACACACAGAAAGTGGATGCTCTTTGTTGACACTGAATTTACATCTTCAAGCTCAAGCTACATTGGCTGCAGACTGAGTACCATCCGGGAGCAATCAATTAAAGCCAGAACCCTGTCTTCACATTAAACTGGTATCTGATATCCGATCGAGGCTACTGGTTTCAACCAAGGCCAAGTGAAGGGGGCGAGAGGAGGGAGGGCAGGGTCCTCAGGGGGATGCTGGAGGGTGTGTGAAGCAGTGGCCTGCGTGCCGTCGGCCAGCCGCCCGAGGGGGAGGCACATGGTGCCAACAGCTGCCATGGTGAAACGCTAACCCCTCTAAATGCTCAGTCCAGTAAACAACGCTGGGCTGAACACATGCCAACCGGGGAGCCTGGGTGAGGAAGGGGTGAAGAGGGTGAATGGGGCGACCCAGCTGACGCCGTGGAGAAAGGAGAATTGACCCCTGTGAAATGGCTTATTAAAGTGTGGTGGTCACCATTCTGGGGGGCCAACGCAGGACAAGACAGTGAGGGAAACTCAAAACCCTCTTTGGCAAACTGAGCACTGTGCAGGCCACAAGCCGCAGACAGGAAGCCCCAGATTCAAGAGATACTTTTATTGGATGTATTTTCATAGACAGAACACACTGCATGCATGAAATGCTGATGACAGATGCTTTTATTTTCCTTGCCGTACCCAAAGACTAAGCATGCAGAGTTTATTTTATCTCACAACTGGATGATGGGTGGAACAGGATTTTAACCCTGCAAAGTATTCATCCTTTACCCCCTCCAAAAAATACAATGCCTTCAGTCCCATGTATGGCATTTTTTACCTTTTAAATCGATGAATGAAGCGCATTCTGCGAAGCCTGTTGCAACCACTGGAGCTTATGACGGTTCCCATGCTCTCAGGCCTGCTAGGGAGTGGCAGGAACAGATGTGACACACTCCTCCGCTCTGCCTGTCCCTCCTACCCTCAGTCTCTCCCTCTGCTGCTTGTAAAACAATCCATCTTCCACTTGTAAAAACATTACTTTCTACATTGTCTCTTCCCATAACTCTCACTTTCATCAACATGAAAACAAAATTATCCCTAATCTTGTAATAAGATAATTGCATCCAGTCCTCAGTGATGGTTAAATGTGATACAGGACCGTTACAGTAATCTAATAAGTGCCCTTCAATCTGTCATTTTACTCTCACTACTTCTTTTCACTAACATATGCTCTCAATAATGTGCATACACACACAAACACCAAAAAAAACAGGAATTCAATAAGCTCAACAATTTAAAAGAACAAAATTCATACCAATCTTTAACTTCTCTTGAAAATCTAAAATTAAAGAGCTCATCGTCCCAGGCAAAACTATTTCTAAATCAGCACTCTTAATATGTGGCATTTATTGTGGCATTATTCCAGTACTTTTCGTCTGTGTATATTGGCAAGTCAGCTGAATTAACAATTTTTCTATTATAAATCACCTGAGCAACAACGCCCCCATCTGGTAGTGATTTTTTCAAGAGCTATTAGTGACACCTGTGCTTTTCTTGCTACTACAGTACAAGTCAAAATGTATACCGGGAAAAAGGTATTTCTGAAACACTACTATTTATTTCCATTTGAAATGTATCAATGCTACTTATTTTTTAAGAATATTAAAATTCAAAAGCTAAGTCAGTGATTTTTCTACTTTTATTAAGAAGTTAGTAGGAGAATCAGAGATGACCCGGGTTCTCGTAGACAAGAGCCCCAATGGGTTGAGCTTAGACAAGATTTGATTGCATCAAACATCCTCATCATGTTGTGTTACGGTGGCAAACACAAGAATATCTCTAGATAAAGGTGGAATGTAACTAAGTATATTTACTCAAGTACTCAAGATTTGAGGTACTTGTTCTTTATGTCAGCATTTCCATTTTATGCTACTTTACACTTCTACTCCACTACATTTCAGAGGGAAATATTGCACTTTTTTTTCCAATTCTACTACACTTATCTTACAGCTATAGTTACCACTTAGTTTTCAGTTTAAGATTATTTATACAAAACATATGATACGTTTATAAAATATGATGCACTGTTATAGACATTATATAAAGCAGTTACACCATGACCAGCGACAGCTTTAAAGCACTGCTTACATGTTAATGCAGCATAATAATGATCCAATAATATAATGATATAATATTGACAGGGACCATTCTGCATAAGGAGTACTTTTACTTTTAATACTTTTAAGTACATTAAGTACATTTTGTTACTAATACTAGTACTTACTTACTTTTGAATGTAGGACTTTTACTTGTGATGGACTATTTTCATAATGTTTTATTGCAAATCATACTGAAGTAAATCATCTGAATACTTCTTCACTCACTCAAAACACAAACTGAATATGCAATATGTGTTGTGTATTGTATTATGTACAAGACATTTTAGGCCAGAAATTGTGATACTTTCAGTAGTTCTGTTTCATTCTGCTTCCTTCTAAAATGCAAACAGCAGTAGCATGACAGGGGTTTCTCATGCCAGCAACTTGAACACTGGTCTATTATGAAGGGATGTGAGAGATTCTCTGATAGGAGGAGCTCTATACCATCATCCTAATCTTTGCATCCTGTAGTGTAAAACCAGGCCCACACCTGCCCATACAATCTTTTCTATCACTTTATTAACCACAACTGTGTGTGTGTGCGTGGGCGCGTGTGTGTGTGTGAGAGAGAGAGAGAGATAGCGATTAAGAAAGACAAAGAGGATGGGACTCTAGACCTAAATATTTGTTATTCCCTATTCAAAGCATGATCTCTCTGCTGAGCTCCTATCTCAGTCATCACACACCTGCCAAACCTGACAGCTGATTACAAGCATACCTGCCTCAGCAAGGATAAACTCACTTCGGGGCTATTGTTCAGAGACCCTGTGCCATTAACAAACCACAGGGCTCATCAGGGGCTTATCAGGAGTTTAGACAGTGGTTAACTAAACATTAACCACTCTCCTGGCTTTCCTGTAAACACAACCTTAATGTAACGAGTAGCCAGAGTCTCTGAGGACAAACATTGTTTGTGTCACTGTGTACCCACAGGAAGTGATGTAGGCCTCAGATATCGCATATTGGCCATGAACAGCTGTGTTGAAGTGATGAGGTTTGCAGAGTGCCTCTTCATCGGGAGGTACAACTACCACTTTTCATTGAAATATCAACCATGAGAATTAATATGGGTCCCTTAAGAATTTTCAATTAATTTAAAATTAGGTATTTCTACAGTAAGTCATTCATACAAACATGTAACTTACTTTTTAAAATATATTTTAATTTAAACAACTAATTTCTAAGTCTAACTAAGTCTAATTTCCAAATCCTCTTGTATTTCATTCTTCATCACTGCTCTTGAAAATGGAATAAAATTGCCTGTTACAAACTGAGCCAGGGGAAGATGAAACATGAGAACAACGGGTCGTGTGGTTGTGGTGTGCATCTATAGGTAGGGTTGCAGATGTTGTTTTACTGTGGCAGGTAGGCATGTGCATACTGTGTCTGTATGTAAAACCTAAAGTCAATTTCAGTCACAGCACTACATCCTGAGTTGTGTGGTTAGCATTTTATAAACACTACACACACTATAATGTAGGCATATTTTACATTTATATATATATATATACAACTGTGTTTTACTATATTGTCACTTATTATTTGTTTATACAACAGCCTTAAAAATACCTTATATCTGCTTAGAACTACTACTACTATAGTGTGTTATATACAACCATTTATGAAATATTTATATACTGCTTTAATGCTAAATAGTGGGATGGGGGGTTAAAGTAAAGTGTTACCAGTTATGTTTGTGTTATTAATTTCTGTGTGAAGCACTTTTTATTGTGATTATGTATTAAAAAGTGCTATATAAATAATGTTTGATTTATTTAATTTTACAGTGCAGCACCTGGATAATGTAATAATTTATCAAAAAAATTTCCCTCCAATAGCTAGAAAAACCTGACTTTACTAGACTGTATTATAATAGCACATTATTAAATCAAGTAATTATCACTTTAGAAGCGATGGAAAATATTAAGTAATAATATTGAATACTTAAATAGTCACTTGTGTCATTACACATGTGTTATACTTACATGGGATTCCTTACATGTGCATCCTATTATTAACATCCTGACAAGCTGTTACATTATCATCAGCTACAAAGCTTCACACAGATAGAGTTCAGGATTACTCAACACACTCATTCTGCACCAAGAGGACAAGCCAGGGGATTTTAGGTGTAAGCGTGAAGGTCTGTTCCAACCTGCTTTGTGGCCAGTAGTCTCCAGACACATTCTAGTGGGAGGGTAGGTTTCGGTTGACAAGTCTGAGCAAAAGTAGAGGAAAAGGAGGTGTGTGAACAAGACGTAGATCTGCGTGCATTGTGGGAATTCTGCACTGAGAGTTTGTGCTTTCTCTCATTTGTGTTATCTGACCGAAGTTTTTCAAGGTGGATTATTCCAATTCCTTTGAGACAGGGGATGACTTTTATGAATTTTCAAAAGTAGACTACTATTGGATGGAAAGTTAGATAATACATAACTATTACTAAGGTGGAACATATATTTATTATCACTGAGTATTTAAAAACATTTTAGTACAATTGTTCATTTGGATACATACATACAAAATGATTCATTTTGAAATGCACATACATAGAATGAAATATTATAATGTATCAGAATATTAGAGTGAGATGTTTTATAAATAAATCCCAGTTCTCCATATTCTCCATAAATCCCAGTTCCCATATTTAAACAAATCAATCACAGAACCCAAACATTTGCAGTAGTAACCATGCCTTCATTTTTTTATTTTTATTTTTAGATTTTTTCAGTCATTAGTCAGGGATTTAAGAAAAATGCCTGTCTTGCTGATATATTGCTATAAGTCTGTTGCTTTATTCTTTATCAGTGTACCTAAGCAAAAGAGTACTTTGAACTTGCCAAAACGTGTTTTTGATGGCAAGGGGGCCAGGTAGTATTTTAATACACTGCTAGACTACATACAAATATCCAGTGTTCAGTTGCATGACACTAATTAGCAATGAATCAAAACTATTCAAAAAATAACTTCAATAAAAACTGATTTTCCCCCCTATTGGTATGGTTTACCCTCAGTTAGATGGTGGATAATATGTAGATAACACCATAGCGCCCCCAGTGGACGAATGCCATGTCCACATTGCCTGCACTCATTAAATGTTGCTTGTCTTTGAAATTGTGGCTACTATATACACTGTTGTTGCACATACAGATATATCTTGACTTTCTAATGTACAATGATGTGATTTGTGTACTGTTCTTATATAATTTAGAATTTGGTTTTGTTGTATTCTGTTATCTCATATTTTATATATCACACGTTAATGCCATATGTATTGTTATTAGTTCTTATTATATTCATGTTATTTTATGTTTATACATATTATTCTTGAATATAGTTACTATGCATAAATATAACTTTATATAAAAATATATACTTCAAATATACTGTATCTACTATATCACTATATCTGATCTGGAATACAAGGAAACTGCTCTATATGTTTCATTTCTGCACACTGGTGTAGGGTAAATAGCTTTCTAACGTTATTTATTAGTTATTTACCTGTGTTACCTGTGAACTATTGTAACACTTAAATTTGGCCCCATTTGGATAAGTAAAGTCCTATAATAAAATGTGCACATGACATAACAAAGCTGCCTTAGCATTTCACTGTGGACAACCCTTCAGGCATGGACATCTTTTGGCATGCACCACACACACATGTCCACTCCTTGAGAACAGCTAGGGTCAAGAATAAGACTGTTTTTTAGAATTCAGATTCTGGTTTCCATTTGGACTCCAGTTTGCCACACTAAATGGGAGACAACCATTTGCTTTCTGTGGAATGCTAAAAAATGTACTGGGATGACAATAACATAAAACGGCATGCCAATCAATTCTTGGATGCACATTAATTGATTGATTGAGATAAGTACACAGAGATGACCTTTAAGAGGCCCCGCCCTGTGATGACGCAATCGTTGTTTGGCCCGTGACGCTGCTTGTACACGTAGCCTAGTAGGATGTGTTCATTGAAGATGGTGGCGGTGTGTCAGACTCACTGTCCTGCACATTTGTAAGAATTTATTTATATCTATACACATTTCCGACATCGGGTAAGAGTAACTATATACCATCATTAACAATGTTTTACTCTCAACGTTTAAATATGGTATCTATAACATGTAAGAAACTGTTACCCCTTTATAGGCTGGTTAGCCAGCAATGCTAACTAAGCACCAATGCTAACGCTAGCTGACCAGACAGTGAACCTGTTAAATTATGCTCGACGAGTGGCCAGCGACCTTTAAATGCTCGGTGTGTGCCCCTGTTAGCGTTTAATATGTACAAAAATGATAAGTCATTCGGTTTGGATAATCTCTAGAAGTCCTGGCTTCGGGCAAAATCAGGCGACTTTCAGTATGAGTGTTTTGCTGGGTATGGCGTTTATGACATGTAGAGCAATGTAGCGTTACCGTTAGCTGTTGAGTCAAGCACTCTGGACCTTTCCTCGTAGGCAGCTTAATGTGTAACGTTAACTTAAAGTCGTGCCAGATTAAAAGAGTTAGCTACCGGTAAGAGTTCAACAGGTGTGGGATAATGATCAGAAGTCGATAACGTATATCTCAATAGGCTAACTTTGTGAGTTTTGTTTAATGTTGACTGTCGGCGAGTTGTCAAGTCGGCGGTGCTAACGTTAGCTAACTGGGTTGCAACAGTTCCTGCCTAGTGAATTTATAACTCGGGGCGCATGAAAGATCCGGGATCCCGTTGGTAGAGCTCATCTGGCCAAGACTTGCCTACTAGCTCTTTCTGTTATTGATGTTTCTAACATTTCAAAATCTCAATGTCAATCCGTGTTAGCTCCCCTGTACTTCCCACTTGACAGATGCGCATTGTATCTGTCTGATTGATAAAATAATCTCATCAGGGCATAGTCATCGGTTTTACGATCCTATGTTTTGATTTTGTGGCATCTTTATTAAAATGTTTCGCCAATAACTAACGTTACCAACAAAAGCAGTAAAGCTGCACAAGTTAACAGCTGGACTTATTTGGCACTTGTTCTTAAACAGGAACATCTTCAAGTTCCTGTTTAGAAAGGTTCAATCATAAGATCAGCATTCCCTTATATCTTAACAGATTAGGAGTTCTCATCCTTACCAAAACTCAATAAATAACAATAATTCCAATAGCACTATGCTATCTTGTCAATAGTTTCTAGATTAATATTCAAAATTACCTTCTGGCAAAAGCTGACTGTGATCCAAAAGCAGGTTCTTTTCTGATTTTCGTCTGCTGTTGAAAATTGACCTTGTGTTAAAGCAGCTGCACTTGTTGAGGTGATATTAACTTAATTTTATACAAAAAACATTTTCATATAACTGATATTTTTTTCTCATATGGGACATTACAGATATTTTCTTCTCATATGGGACATTACAGTCATTACAATTTTATTTAAAAAAAAATCCCTACAGTATAAAATAAATGTTTACATCCATTTATATTAACATGTTTCTTTTAATTGTTTGAGTAAGACAAGCACCAGACTTTAAAAGAAAAACCATTTGACTCAGATTGTGTGATGTAATCAAAGTTGGCATTCATTACAATCAGTCAATTGTGTTTTACTTAACATAGTACTGTATGTATGTATTCGTGATAACATCTTAGAGCTCATGTAAAAATTGCCACGTTGTACCCTTCGTTTAAATAGGATCACACTATCATACAAATAAAGGTGTGGTAAAGTCCATCAAAGAGGCATTTGTAGCTTTTTGTTAACCACTCCCTCTTTTCTTTACCCAGCTTCGCCTGACTTCACTCTCTTCAGTGACATCTACTAGAGTGACCTGGTCCTCAGACCTGTTAGCTCTGCAGTCATGCAGCCCCCTCCTCGGACTGGACCTCCAGGAGCCTCTGGCCCTCCTCCTTCTGGGCCCAATATGTTCCGCAGGACCAGGCCTCACAAGCATACAGCAGCAGCTACTGCCACAATGCCACCTACTACTCAACCCATGACAAACCCTTTTGCTTTTGTTAGAGCTCCTCCTCCTATGGCTGCAGGTGGTCCCCCAACAATACCCAACAGCAACGCTCCACTAATGCAAGCCCCACCTAACACCATGTACTCTCAAGCTGGCTCAGGGCTGCCTCCACAACCACAGACAATGGAGGATGTCCCAGCTGCTCCCCCTGGTCCCCCATCATCCTCTCTGCCAGGGGTTACCCTTTTCAACCCTCACAGTACAGCATCCACTGGTGTTTTCCCAGCACCTAGTCCCACAGGATATGCATCCTCACATAGTGAACAGGGCTATTTTAATTCAAGAGAACAGACACCATCCATGGCCACAGAGCCACCACCTGTGGCCTCAGCCCCACCTCTTTGTCAGACACCTTTTAACCAGGAATTTCAAGGACAGCCTCCTCCCCAGCCTGTGCCCTTCCAGCCAGTACCTCCCACCACCTCCTCTTCCCAGTGGGCCCCTGATCACGGAAGTCGACCTCCATCAGTTCAGAATTATTTCCAGCCTACTAGTGACCCTCCACCACAGTCTTTTAATTTACCTCCGCACACCCAGATGTACCCCTCCCACACCCCATCACCCCATCACAACACCCCTACCCCTCCAACACAACCTGGACATCCCCAGATCCAGGCTCCTCTTCCTCCACAGAATCCTGTAAATGCCCCTAGTTCTCAATGGCCTGACCCAAATGCACCCCAGCAGCATAATTCCCACTTACAGAGTCAGAGCTACTTCAGTCAGAGCTCTGACCCCCAGGACTCATGGTTCTACCAACCTCCACAGGACCCAGGCTACCACCAAATGGGGACTGGCCTGGGCCATCCTCAGCCCCGGCCTGACTCTGCTGGATCTCAACATGCGTCCAACACTGGGCCTGGGCCTAGTTCTGCCCCTGCCACTGCCCCAGTCCCATACTCTCAGGAGTCTGGAACACTCTCAATGTTCTTCAAAGACAACGATGTGGAAAATGAAGAAACACTGGCTGGAGAAAGAAATAAGGCTGTAAATGGTATTCCTGGATCCTTTCAATATCACAGCAGCCCACAAGCCCACAGTGACCAAGCAGATGTTTCTTTGGATTACCAAGGACCTTCTCTGCAAGATCATTCACACCTACCATACATGAATGATGGCAATCATGCATCCCAGAAGGCCCCTGATTCCCAGTATGACCATGTGGAGAATTTGGAGTGTGTCCCGAACCAGGAAGTATTACCCAGTGAAACCCATGGCAGCCCTGCTGCTACTGCAGCTCATGGAGGAGACCAGTTTGAAACCGGGCCTAACCTGGAGACACCAGATTCTATTCCAAGACCAATGAGATCTGCCAGTGTGTCATCCAACTATAGCAATATGAGCCATGGAAGTGGAACTGGCACTCGTCGGCATCAGGGAGTAGTAGGTACCTTTATTCAGCAGGAAAGTCCACGTCTCACTGATGAAGCTAACCTGTCTGCAGCCGCTGGAGGCTACTTTGAGCAGATTGACACATCTCCAGCTGGAGATATGGGTGCGCAACAGAGCTCCCTGGAGCAGATGTGGCTCCCCACACCTAGCCCTCCCAAACCAACTGGTATCTTTCAGGCCAGTGCTAACAGCTCTTTTGAACCTGTGCGCTCACATGGGGTTGGGGTGCGTCCTCCTGAAGTTGATAAGGCTAAAATGGTAGTGGAAAGGGGTGCAGATTCTACACCTGGCAACCTGGAGCAGCCACCAGATAATATGGAAAATATTTATGGCCCAGGGCACCCCCTACCTGCTGGGGCTGGAGGTGGTATACCTCATCTGACACACCCAGTGGTTCATTCTCACTCTCGACCTTCATCCCGTGCTTTTGGGGCCAGTCAGCCCTGTGAGAGCCCTGCCGCCAGTCTGTGGGCTCAGAGTGATCCTGCTAGCTTGGGTGCTAACATCCTCCTAGCCCCTGCTGCCCCGACAGTTCTTGCCCCTTTACGAGAGCCTAGTGCTGATGTCATCCAACCTCCAGAGGATGGCCCACTGGACCTGCAGCCCTCCCAGAGAATCCAGCCAACTTCACAGCAACAATCAGAGAACCTAGAGAACCCACCAAAGGTGAGTGAGGCAGAGCCAACTGACTCACAAGGCAACCTGGGCTATGCGTCTCTCCTTGTGTCTGACTCGCTCCACCAGCCTGTTTTGATTGCCCCACCAGTTTCCAATTACAGTGTGATTCCCCCCAATATGCCTATTCAAGCAGCCAGTCAAAGTAGCCTTAGGGAAACTACCCCGCCTGTGAGATCACCTGCACAGGGGCAGGGTGCCAATACTTCCCAAACACCTTTATTAACCTCTAATCAGAATCCACTGTTTGCCCCTGGACCATTAAGCTTCATTTCTTCAGTCTCTAACCAGGGCCCGCTCAATCTGACCCGAGACAACACAGAAGCAGCAACATCAGACATCACAGCTCCGCTGCAGTCTCAGCCAGTCCGCCCTCCTCTTTCAAGGGGCCAATCATTGGGTGGAGACAGCCACTCTGCTCTCCAAGTTAATCCACAGGCTTCTCTTGTGACTGCTTCTCTCTCTAATCATAATCAGCCATCAAATTATGAACTACTTGATTTTTCTATGCACCAATCACAAGCCCAAAACCAAGCATCTGGCCATCCTTCCTCTCTGCACGAGTCTCCACAATCTAGTAATGGATTTTACCTACAGGTCACCAAAGATGCTCAGCAGGGGGTAAGAGTGAAAGGGAATGCCCCTGTCCAGACCCTGGCCTCTGTATCTACCCCACAGGTACCACCAGCACCTTCACAAGCAGCTGCAAACACCCAGCCGCCACCAGCTGAACTTCCTAAAACATCAGTTTCTCAGGCTGCACTGCAGGGACAAAATGATGCTCCTCCTGTTCCGGTGAGTGGAGCACAACCCTCCCATGGCCAGTATCCAACTCCAGCACCGGGGCCTGCTGCAGGGAGCACTCTTCCTCCTGCTGCTGCATACCCTCCAGGGCCTCGAGGACCATTACCTCCAGGAGCTTCCCAGCCACCTCCTGCGGAGCCACCTCGACCACCCTCCACCCATAGCCAGCAGGGCTATGGGCCCCCTGCTCCAGTGCCAGGGCAGATGTATGCTGGCTATTATGGTAATTATGGAGAATACCCTGATTGCAGAGCACCTTATCCTCCTGGCCAGTACCCACCTCCACCTGGGGATCCTAGAGCACAGCAATATTATCAAGTATGTGGAAAGTCCTTTTTTTTGTATGCTAGCTTGTGAATGTATTCATCTACCACTTTTTTTGTGAAGATGTACATTTCAAAATGCACGAGAAGATCATACATAGCATGTCAGCAACTGCTGCCATGAAATGTAATAATGTGAACAGAAAATCCCTTATTTTCGCTTTGATCTCTCAGGATGGTCAATACAGGAGCAGAGCGGATCCTTGGTATGGCAGATATGAAGGGCAGACCCCAGCTTATCGTGATCCAAACTACCAGTACAGAGAGCCTCAGCCAGACCGACCCAGCTCCAGGACCAGTCAGTACTCTGACAGGCCCTCATCCAGGTCAGTGAAACTGTTTCTCAGTCTTACACTATCATTTAAATGGGATGTACTTTAAGTCAAGTCAGCACTGTTTTTATCTTAGTCGTTAATTTGTTTATGCAGTTTGAGGTGTCTTATTAAGAGAATATTGAGAACTAGGTAAGGAATCCCTCACAGTGAGTTTGGTTTTGTTTGGAGTAAATGTCTTTTCCAAGTATGTTTAGATGGTTCTTGTACCTGATCTGTAAATCTCACCTTTTGCTTGCTTTCTCTCATAGGCAAGGCTATCCTGACGAGTACCCGAGAGCAAACCGAAGTGCCTATAGTGAATATTATGCAGATTACGCCAAGCACTATGATTATGGAGGTATGAACCACAGAGTTGGAAGCTGTGATTACTTACTACTAAAAATCTGAATGCATTTTCCCCTTTTTGTTCTCTAAATTTGAGTAAATTGGTTCACAAAACACATTAATTTTCTTGTGTATATAAATGGTTTTTGATATAAATCTCCCTCTCTTACACTTTATATTTTCTGTGGGAAGGATACAACTATGGACAGTATGACCCGCGATACAGAGGATACTATGATCAGTCCTACTGGTCTAATTACGATGAGAACTACAGAGGCAGAGACAACTACTATAATCAACAGATGTATCCTGCCAGGTATGCAGAGAAAACCATTTTCACACTCTTAAGTTGTACATGTGAATAAAATTGTTGCTGTGACATTGATGCATATTTGGTAATAGATGGAGCTGTGTTAGAAGGTGTTATAGCTGTTTAGCTGTGCAGTTATGGTGTAT
This sequence comes from Siniperca chuatsi, assembly GCF_020085105.1. NCBI lineage: Eukaryota > Metazoa > Chordata > Actinopteri > Centrarchiformes > Sinipercidae > Siniperca > Siniperca chuatsi. Next base: position 8,328,417 of record NC_058059.1, read on the forward strand.
AGTTTCTGTCAATGTGTGTGTCTGATACTTTTAGCCTTGCTAAAAATGTTTACTTCTGCTGTGTTTGTTACATTTATGACTTTTCATGGACTATATGCTGCATTGCAACAGGTAGTTTTGCCATATTGCTTGATAAAAAATGTAGTGCTTTACAAACACTGTACACTCTACTCACAGGAAAGAGGGCTATGATGATCAGTGGCGGTACTATCCTGGTTATGATGCCAGTTTTGATGATGATTACCGTCGACGTGGAGAAGTGTACGGCGATGAGTTTGACAGACGCAGCGTCCACAGCGAGCAGTCGGCACACAGTGTGCACAGTTCTCACAGCCACCACAGCAGACGAAGCAGCTTCAGCTCACAGTCACAACAGGTAAATGTGCAGATGTTTCTTGTATGCATTGGTGTTTTTACCTGTTGCAATTATGTGGCATAACCACAATACAGGGGCCCCAAGGATGAGTCACTTGTGGACATACTCTAGATGCCGTGCTCTAAACTGCTGTCAGACAAAAGATGGTGCTCCTCGCACGCCACACAACTTCCTCTTTCCTTCTTTGACACCAACACTCCTGGCTCTCTTTAGCACCACAATGATGAACTCATTCAACTGAAATGCAGGTAGTTGCTGTTAAGGAAAACCACCTTTTACCGTCACAGGCAAATTGTCCCCTAAGGGCTGACACCTCAGTGCTTTCTGCTGGTGACTCCCCACAACTCCGCTTCTCTCCCCAATCCCCTCAGCACTCCCCATTAGTGCTGTTCTTGTTGAACCTGTCCCAGTGACCTTATATGCCTCAATGGGTGGGATTTCTCAGAAAAAGATAAAGACGACATTGTATACACTGCAAAACTCACTTTAACACATGAAAATGTCTAAATTTCAATGTTCTGAAGATTATAGTTTTCAAATAGGCTTTATTCAGTAAGAGTCATGACACCTTGAGTATATGTTGACAGTTCAGACTAACCTCCTTCCACCCTCACTCTAAATGCTTATCAGAGCTGCACCATCTACTCCACACTTACACTATCTGCTTAAAATACAGATACCGACCTGACAGCTCATTCTGAAAGAAAAATGTTTTTGGTATCATACTTAACAAATGGCTAACTCTGCTCTCTTGACATTAGTTAGTGGTGTATTAATTGTTTGTTGTTGTGCAGCTTACAGTATGTGGGTGTTTGCTTCTATGTTTTATTTGTCTTCCTATTTGATAAGTATCTCTGTCTGTTTGTCTTCCCACCCTGCAGAGCCAGGTATACACAAGCCAGCCTGACTTAGTGTCAGCAGTCTATGACACTACAGCATCCACTTTGGCTGTGGACTACTCCTATGGACAGTACCCGAACCAGACTGATGCTTCCCAGAACTACGGCCAGTACCTCTATCCCTCTGAGTACACCGCAGACAGCACCTGGATTGCCCCTGAGCAACGTAAGTACACAATCCTTGGTTTAAAAAAAAAAAAAAAAAGGCATGTATTGATTGGTAATGCTTTAAAAACGGCAACAGAATTTACCAGAGTTCAGTCAAATACTGCTAGATTTGGGCTATTATAAACTGGTTCCTTCTTTTATCTATCCTGCGCTTAGTCTGACCTATGTTTTGCCTCTAGCTCCTCCTCGTCCTGCAACCCCAGAGAAGTTCACCATACCCCACCGTTGTGCCCGCTTTGGACCTGGTGGTCATCTGGTCCAAGTTCTGCCCAATCTCCCCTCAGCTGGACAGCCTGCTCTCGTTGATATCTATAACATGGAGGTACATTTTTAACCGATTGTATTTCAGCACCTTACTGCAGGAAGTTTTGGTCCATTGTGTTTATTTCACGAAGAGCCAACAACAGCAAGAAGTGATTTAAGCAATATAATAATAATATTACTGTTACACTATTTTGATGTTGATTCAGTGTCTACAGAGTGGAAAACAGAACAGAATAAGATGTTTCTGATTCAGGAGTGTTAAAAGATTGTTGTTGTTATGATGATGATGGGTGGATAAGTCTAGCTAGCAAGTGGGCTGATGTGCCATTAAGAAGACTAGTTACTCTTTTTTTTTTTTTTCAAGGAAATGATAAATACAGACAAATAATCTTCCTTAGCAGGCTGAAAATGTATGATTTATAACAGTAAATGTACTAAAACCTTAAAGACTAGTGCTTTTTAAGCATGGTACTGGAAAAATACCTCGTAACCTTTAGCAACCTAACTCTATCTATCTATCTATCTATCTATCTATCTATCTATCTATCTATCTATCTATCTATCTATCTATCTATCTATCTATCTATCTTTCTTTCTTTCTTTCTTTCTGTCTTTCTGTCTTTCTGTCTTTCTTTCTGTCTTTCTGTCTTTCTGTCTTTCTGTCTTGTCTTGTCTTGTCTTGTCTTGTCTTGTCTTTAAGTCAAACATTTCTGCAGTTAGACAATGTTAAGGCTAGGTATAAACTAGTATTTTGAACCATGTCTATATTGCAGACCATGCTGCAGGATACCCCAGATCAGGCAGAACTACGAGCCTTCCCTGGACCTCTTGTTAAGTAAGTATATTCTGCCCTTTTTATCCATCACAAATAGCTTTGACTCACTAACCCTTAAAGGACAAGGCTGGCAAGATTTTATATTTTTGTTATTGTCAACAAATTCCATGAAAAGACCAAAACCGACAATGCATTATTCTCTCTGTCTCTCAGTCCAAAGCTCATTGGTTCCTATTGTAAACGTAAATCTTAAAAAAGTGTCAAGAATATATATAGTTTGTTTATTTATTTTTTTATGTATTAGCAAACAGGAGTTTTGTTGGGGCTTTGGCTACAGAGACAATACTTGGATCAATTCATTGGTTTTGGTCTTTTCATGGGATTTTTTGATAATAAGAAAAACAAAACACTTTATCCATAACACTTTCCCAGCACTCTGCATATTCTTCTCCAAACTACCTATTTACACCAACCTTTAAATAATGCTACAATTATTTGTCCATATCATATATAAATGCGTACAAAACTGTTGTTGCATTCTAGTGTCTTTATCAGTATGTATAACACTGGTTTGAGTGGTCACTGCTAACCCGTCTCACATCTTGTGTCCTGTCTCTCAGGGAGGAGACCCATAAGGTGGACGTGATAAAGTTTTCTCAGAACAAAGCGCTGGAGTGTTCTCGTGATAACAACCTCTTGGACAAGGACTCTACCCGCCTGCTCTGGGACTTCATAATGCTGCTCTGTAGACAGAATGGGGTAAGACTGTGCAGACATAACTGGGAATCTGTCAGACATAGAATTGAAAGCAGGAATGTGACTTTGTATATTTGCCTGAAACAACTCCTACTCTGTTTCTTAAGACTGTGGTCGGCACGGACATCGCTGACCTCTTGTTGAAGGAGCATCGCTCTGTCTGGCTCCCGGGCAAAAGTCCGAACGAAGCCAACTTGATTGATTTTAACAATGAACCACTGGCACGAGCTGAGGAAGAGCCGGGAGCCGGACCGCTATCCCTCCTATCTGACACCTTCATGACTGTCCCAGAGAACGTTGGCAAGGAAACAGAACGCTTCAGGGAGCTGTTACTGTTTGGCCGCAAGAAGGTAAAGAAATATCCTCTTTATCTGTATTCTAGTCATTTAACCAGTATCATGTGAAATCTGAAATGAGTTCCACTTTGTCTGTGGAATAGGATGCGCTAGAAGCAGCTATGAAGGGAGGTCTGTGGGGCCACGCCCTGCTGTTGGCCAGTAAGATGGACAACAGAACACATGCACGTGTCATGACAAGGTAAAGTACCAGTGACATAAAAGGTTGTGACTCATAAACTTGGTTGCACCTTTTATTCTGTGTTAATTTTTTACAGATTTATAGATAATATTTAATTTGTCTGCGTTTCTTGTTTAGGTTTGCCAACAGTTTGCCTATCAATGACCCTCTCCAGACAGTGTACCAGCTGATGTCAGGGAGGATGCCTGCATCAGCCACTGTAAGTATTACTTTGGCTTTCTATCTTTAACCCCTTGCTATTTTTGCACAATTGTTCTGAAGAAGTTGCATAAGCAGTGTATGTTAGGTGTGCAGTCCTGCATGTATTTATTGCCACTTTAGTTTTAGTTTAGATATTTTTTGTATTCATATAGTGCTGTGGTGAGGAGAAGTGGGGTGACTGGCGCCCTCACCTGGCCATGGTGCTGTCTAACCTTACACACACCCTGGACCTGGACACACGCACAATCACCACCATGGGCGACACTCTCGGTAGGATTGCATCAAAAAGACAGTCTCTTACTGCACTGAAATAAAAAGGATTTTCATTCTTCACCACAACAAACACGTTACTTCACATTCTGTCTGCACTCATTATTTATTGGGGCAGCTTCCAGGGGGCTGATTGATGCTGCACACTTCTGCTACTTGATGGCCCAAGTTGGTCTGGGAGTTTTCACAAAGAAGAGCACCAAGATGGTTCTGATTGGCTCCAACCACAGGTTAGAGACAAAGGCAGGCATACACACAAATACACACAAGGGACCTTTGTAAGGGACCTTTTTAGACCACAATACAGTTTGCACTTTATATGCCACACATGTAAGAATATCTTTGTCTCTTCACTTCAGTTTGCCCTTTTACCAATTTGCGACCAATGAAGCAATCCAGAGGACTGAGGCCTATGAGTATGCTCAATCTCTGGGCTCCCAGCCATGCTCACTACCCAATTTCCAGGTAGATTTTTTTGGTATTTACCAACAAATGAATATACCAACAAACACAGTTGGTCTCTTATAGAGGTGTCCTAAAACCTAATAGTTAATTGCACTGACTATAAAGTAAGTTTTTGCATTTCCCTACCTGTATGGCATAGCACATGATTTTGATATTATACTACTAAGGAATAACACTGTTCTCTGCTCTTATTAGGTGTTCAAGTTGATCTATGCATGCCGCTTGGCTGAAGCAGGCCTGAGTGCTCAGGCCTTCCACTACTGTGAAGTTATCTCTAGGGCTGTCCTCACGCAGCCTTCCTACTACTCTCCTGTTTTAATAAGCCAAATCATACAGGTATGTACTTACTCTCCGTCTTCTTTCCCTCTGTACCTCCTCTATTCAGATATGTATAGCTATCTACCAGTTTCAGCATTCTAACCAATGTAATTGTATGGGGTTTTTTGTTGACAGATGTCAGAAAAGCTGCGATTCTTTGATCCACAACTGAAGGAGAAGCCAGAGCAGGAGTTGTTCGATGAGCCTGAATGGCTAATCCACCTCAGACAGCTGGATGGACAGATCAGGGTGAGGAGGAGGAAAAGTGTTTGTGTAATAAAAAAATTAACACATACAACTACAAAGGATATTCAAAAGAAAGCATTTTGTTTTAGTAGTATTTTTTGAGTATTTCCAGTGTGCTTCTTGGACTTAATTGTAACTATAGTCGGAGATGTAGGGCAAGAATTAATCTGTTTTCAAAAATGGTTGTATTTGAAAATTAATTTTATTTATCAGACATTTTATTTGATGCAGTGGTTGTGGAATTTTAGCTTACATTCATGGTATTTGAATAATTCTCTGTAATTTGCATGTAACAAATGATGCTTGTTGTTTTTTGTTTTTTTAGACGGGGGTGATTACATACAGTGAAGACAGAACAACTCCTACACAGTTCGACTGCAGCAGCCCCAGCTCTGACTTGGACCAGCACAGTCCACCTGAACCTTACAGCATGCCTGTGGAGTTGGATGGCCCCACCCCTGACAACCCACTAATGAGCTCATTAATGCCAGGGCCTCCACCGCAGGCAGTACAGCTGATGCCTCCAGGTGTGTAATTGTATTTGTGTGTTCGAAATAGTGCTCTTGTGGTCTCCTTTTTACTATGAGCCAGATTCAAAATGCATCAGATCTGATCTCTTCTACTTTCTCTCAGCTCCGACCTCCATCCTCCAAGATGGGATGGCCCCTCCTCAGCCTTTACCCTCCAACGATGTGCCCCAGTTCTACCCAGTACCCCCCAGTGGACCACCAGGCCAGATCCCCATCTCAGGCTACCCTCCACAGGATCCTGGCTTCGCCCCTCCTCCCCTCCAGCCTCAACCTGAGCAGTCAGAAATGTATCCAGGAGCCCATCAGCAGCCGTGTCCCCCACCTCTTCAAGTGGGCCAAATGTCACCACACATGCCCCCTCAGGTGCCGCATTCACCTGCACGGGTGAACCACCCACCACCCCAGATGCCTCAGCACATGCCTCCTTCTCCTGGGCATATGCCACCCGTACAGCAGATGTCCCAGGCCCCACCAGAGATGATCAGTGCTCAACCAATATCATCTTCCCCACCCAGAAGCTCCTTCACACCGAAGATGGACTTCTATGACCACATGGCTCACATGGTCAGTATCTGGCTGTCTGAATATCTACAAAAAAGGTCCTTAAACCTTCTGTCTTTCAGCAACATCACAATTCTCTGTCTATAGAAGTGTACTTGCTTTTGTGTTGCATACATTTTATAGAAAATGCTAACTGTTGTCTTTTTTTGGCACTGCAGGTTCCTGGAAGGAGATCAAGGACTGCTTCACAATCTTCAATGCATGTGGTGCGTTTGCGTGTCACATATAAACTGTTAAAATACTGCATGAATGAGGGTTCTTCTGTTTAATCTGTCCTGGGCTTGTTTGTCTTTGCACTTGATTTCAGAACCGATATGGAGCAGGTTGTTTTTGCTCATGTGCTCAGTATATAGGGCTGAACAGCTAATCGTACAGGGTATTTTAACTTGGCTTTAGTTTCCAGAAAATGAATTGAATCTCTATAATTTGATTGTTAAGAGTACTCTGTCAATTTAGCATTGCACCTTTAACATTGTCGGACTCACGATCGACAGTAAAAAAGGAAAATAATCAAAATCGATGCAGGAGAACCAGAGATATCATCTTTTTTAATTCTTCCTTGTCAAATCCTGAAGAATATATTTTTTATTGTCCTGTGGGAACATGGAAATGTATCTGTAGTTTTTATATTTTATTTGTATAAACTGACACATAAATGCACAAAACCAGCAGCTTGATTAGTTAGCAGCATATGCAGCCAAGTTAGGAATTCAATATCAGTATCAAGAATTCAATTCAATAATGGCATATGGTATGAAATACCTTCTGTATACAATTAGAGAAAAGGGAACACAGGAACCCCGTCCATGTCAAGGCACCCCAAAAATAAGCTCTTTCTACATCAGTTTAAAAGAAATATATGTATATTTTTCCGACCATTATTTTCTGGTCTACAGACTTCAGGACGTCGCTCTCGCACCACATCTGAATCTTCCACTCACTCTGGCGGAAGAGAGCGGAGCAACTCGTCTGTCAAGCAGGCCTCTCCACCTCCGCCTTCAATTCCTGAACAGCCCCACAGAGAAGAGGCCAAGAAAGTCAAGAAAGACTCCCCGAAAAAGGTTCATATTCACACATAATCATTCAGATTTTCAATCCATGCTCCTAAATCGTTCACTAGTGATCAGTGCAATTTCGTTTACACAGACTGGTGGTGGTGGCTGGCTAAACTGGCTCTATAGGAAGGGGAAGAATGAGGCTCACTTGCCAGATGACAAAAACAAATCTGTAAGTTATAGCAGTTATATGTGCAGGTCTTAATTTAGCAATTTTTCCTCTGTATTCAGTTTCACATTTTTTCATACATATTTATTAACATATGATCAGTACTGATAACAGCGCTATGTTCTTTATTGTCAGATTGTGTGGGATGAAAAGAAGCAGAAATGGGTCGACTTGAATGAGCCTGAAGAGGAGGTCTGTAATGTTGTAAAATTGGTCTACAAGACAGAATTTTTTAAGCAGACTGGCCTTTGTTGTCTGAGCAACTGAAACTGAAAGCTTTATAGATCAACCAGTTCTGATGTTATGGTTTTCTTATAATCTGTCAGAGCAAGCCCCCTCCACCACCTCCCTCTGGCTTCCCCATGATGCCTCAGATGCCTGGCCCTGGAGGGCCTGCCGCACCCCCGAGTGGTGGTCCTGCTGTCAACATGTTCTCCAGGAAGGCAGGTGAGATGAGCGTTATACGCTGTGGCTTTTGACTTCACAAACACCATGCTTGACCTTGCATGATTCTTTTGACAGTTGAATTACAAGTTGTGGAAAAAGCAATCAAGGAGACACCACACATTATAATCGTCCAACAAGTCAGTCAGTCAGCGTTCACACACATTTGCTCTGTTTCTTGCCACTAAGATGTTTTTTTTTTTCTCAGGCACGAGGAGCAGATATGTGGATGTTCTGAACCCCAGTAGAACTGCTAAACCGGGTGGATTAGCCCCTGCTCCTGCAGACATCTTTGCTCCTTTGGCACCAATGGCCATGCCTGCTAACCTATTTGTGCCTAGTTCAGGTGCGTGTCAAAACAAACAGTTAAATGATGATTGTAAAATAAGCAAGGTACCCCTGATGGTTGCAGATGTTTTTTTATTTGATTTTGTAAGGAGGAGCCACTGTACAATTAAGGATTGAAGTAATTAAATATTTGTCTGTATCTCTGGTGTAGCTCCTGACGATCAACAACCTCTAGAGGGCAGTGAAGGAGGAAATCTAGAGCAGAATTCACCAAACACCAGCGCTGCTCCACAGGTTTCTATTTCTCTTTTATTGATGAACCCTGAGTTTTTGTTTTAAAAAAACCTTTTCACATTGTCTGTCTGATGCTGAGATATTGCGGATTTAGATATGTGTCAACATTTTGACGTAATTTTCATCATTCTTCTCAAATAGTGTAATTACTATTGTTGAAATGTGAAATCTCAGAATAAGTTCACTACAATATCCTGTATGTGCTGAACGAGATACATGTTAATTCGTGAGCTTTAGAGGCGGATTTTGTTACCTTTGGACAGAGCTAGGCTAGCTGTTTCCCCCTGTTTCCAGTCTTTATGCTAAGCTAAGTTAGCCAGCTGATAGCAGTAGCTTCATATTTTCCATGAAGATATCATCTAACTCTTGGCAAGAAAGCCATGGAACCATGTCAATATGAAAGGTGATTTTTGTAGAAGTTAAAGGCAGATTAGAGGTAATTTAGGCAGTCAACATGAAGTACAAAGCTGAAGCTCTACTCATCCAGATTCCTTTTTGTTGCACTTTAATTAATCTGTTTAGATGTTCAACCCAACGTTGTTACCACCTGCCCCAGAAGGTCCTCCCGTGCCTGATGGCTCACAGTCCGGAGAGGTAAGACAAATTGTTCCTATTAACTGCTTCTGTAGCTACCATAGTACCATCATGCCACCACTGAATCATGATGCTCGACACCCTAACAGCCAGTGTGTGCAGTTTCCTTATTTGTATGAATGTAAGTTAATGTAAGCGGGTGTATGAAAGAAAATGAGAATGCATGCATGTCAACTTCCCCATAATCATGCTAAATGCACAGCCTTGGTAAAGTGTTAAATCTCTGTTCCATTTGCTGTTATAATCTAATTCTCTCCATGTCTGTTTTTTCAAGAATCATAATTTTCTAACGCTGATTTATTTATGTTCATTCTGAACTGCTGGATAGTGGAAACAGATCTAATCCAATGCATGGGAAATTATTAATATGGGTTTGTGGTTTGTGTTTTTGTTGTCTACTGTTTATTTCCCCTATGCTGTCTTTAGCTCTCACGTTCTAGCTCAATGAGTTCTTTATCACGCGAAGTGAGTCAGCATTTAAACCAGGTACCTCTAGCTGGGCCTCAAATGGTCAACTCTCGCACCTGCCTGCCACCCACCTAGCTCACCACATCACTAGTAGTACGCTTCACCATTTGCACCTGAAGCTTCACTGCCCATCCAACCCAGGATGTCTGTCTGCTCACCTGCCTGCTGTCTCCAGCATGACTAACTTAACTCTTTTATTTTTTATGAACAACCAAACCTGCAAATGTTCAACAAATTAAAACTAGACTTACAGTGACTACAATGAAGTTTCTTATTTTATGCCTTGCTAGCAGTGTGACTCTGTGGATGGCAATGTCAGTCCGTCATTCCACCACTTTGGTCCAGACTGAAATATCTCCGCAACTATCTGAAAGATGGCCATAAAATTTTGAACAGATATTCATGTTCCCCAGAAGATGAACCCTAATGACTCTGATGCTCCCTTTGCTTTCCTTCTAGCACCACCACCAGATCAAAATTTTATTTGGCCAACACTTTGGTTTTGACCAAATACCTGCAAAAATAATGATTTCCCATCAGTGTCAGCTGTACTTTCTGTTTAGTGCTAATTAGCAAATGTTAGCATGCTAACATGCTAAACTAAGATTGTGAACATAGTAAACATTCCCTACATTGTCATTGTGAGCATATTAGCATGCTGATGTTAGCATTTAGCTCAAAGCACTGCTGGCATTAAGTACAGCCTCACAGAGCCGCTAGCATGGCTGTAGACTCTTGGTCTTGGTTATACTACAGTAGTGAACCATCTACTTCACTTGAAAGTCGCTAAGTAACTTTGAGCCATAGATCAGAGTGAAGCATGCTGGAGACTGTTGCAGGACAACTCCCTTGCTTGTTGTCATGGGAACACACAGCTTCACTAACCTGTCATAAAGCTTGCATGGTTATTAAAATAAGTGAAACAGTGGTTTGTAATGCTGCCTCACTGTGGATCCAAGTCCTCATGGCATTACGTTTCCACTTTTCCTTGGCTTGTGTTTTAAAATGTTGTCAAACCATTGTGTGCATCCTCCTCTCTGTCTCTGCCCATAGAAGTAATGGGATAGTAACACTGCACACACTGTAGTAACTCTGTCCTTTGCAGAGTCATCCTGCCCAGGGACCTGCACCCGCTGGAGGCGTCACCTTTTATAACCCTGCACAGTTTGCACAGGTGAGTATTTAAAAAAAGAAAGCTTTAATAGTTTTGCAGTTGTAAAAGGCCTCTCTCATTTGTCTTCCTTTTCACTTACACTTTACCCTTTTCCCAGACAAGTGCACCAACAGGAGGCGGACACCGATCTGGTCGTTTGGGCGGTCAGCGCCAGTACCCAGTGATGAAGTAAACATCATCTTGCAGAGAGATTGTGTAAACAGACTTGTTGGATAGAGTGATATCCTACCTGGTAGCAAATGAAGCACATGGACATACTGCTTTCTGTCTAAAGGACCCTTTCTTTTTGCCCGCACCTAAGAAGAGCATGATCACGGTCTCCATCATGTCGATCTTTGTCCAACAGCTTAACCACTCTTGCATCTTTTTCTTTGGTTCGGTAATTGTCACTGGTGTATTTTTAACAGGCACAGTGTTTCCTTGAAGGGCTTTTGTACAGACAGTTGTAAAATGGGTTTTAACACACACGTAAAGGCTTATCCGTGAATGCATTCATACACAAACTGTATGTTAATGGAGGCATCATTTAGTGTACAATAAATATGTTGCTCCTCTAAGCTGTCCAGCTTCCCCTCAAACATAACACTGTTAACAGAATGAGCATCCCAGGTCCTGTTTTAGGTTTCCCTTTGTGTCTAAAGTCCAAATGTCCATGTTTGATTGACTGTATGTGTGATGGATAGAAAGAGTGACACCTTTTTTTTTTATTGTATATTGTGGACTTGTATGTGCATCTGCAGCTCCTCAGTGTTCCTCTGTCAACTGGAGATAGCAATTGGTGTGAGAATGAATTGTGTCAATAGTGCATTGTCTGCTGTGTTGTTTGCTTTTCCTCAGTCACCCTCCAGTAAAGGAAGGATGTTGGATGATACAGGAAAGAGACTCGTACCTGAGAGTTGGAGAAAATCTGCATTGTTAGGATGCTGCTCGTTTCAGATATTTATTTAAATGTCCTCCCTGCCCATCAGCAACTGTTGACTTTAAAGGTGCGTCAGGGTCTTTCGTCCAAGTTAGGCTTCAAGTTTCTCCTCTGAGAAAAATGACTGTCACTGAAACCAGTGGTGGTCTTCAGAACAGCAGGAATTGGGATGAAACTGCATTTTAAATATCGCTAAAAATAAATCTATCCAAATATTGTTTATCAGATTGATTGTATTTATGAGCTGTTGGCATAAAGGTGTGTGTGTGTGTGTGTGTGTGTGTGTGTGTGTGTGTGTGTGTGTGTGTGTGTGTGTGTGTGTCAGAACTAATTTTTTCTGATTAGCTTTGAAAAAATGGATTTATGATTTACTAGAGATGATGATGATTCATATTCTTGTATTGGCCGCATCTGCAGACAAATAAATCTATCTAAATTGTGAAATGAGAGCTAATTGTACTCTAAGTAATTCCTTTACTGATATGATTTTTAATTCAATCATTTGTCACCCCAAATGTTTCTGATTCAGTTATTTTGTAGACACCAGATTATGGTTTTAAAGAAGTAATTTTCCCCGATGTTTTAGAATTCCTCATGTAAAATTCTTGACATAAAACCGGAAATATTAAAGGTGGAAACGAAATGGTAAAGTTATTTTTTGCGTTCTGTAGCACTTTGAAAGAGATGTCTATTGGTTACATTCAGAATTGTGTGTTTTAAAATAAAGAGATTTATCATTAAATTAAATATTAGAAATGTGTTAAATCTCGAATGCTTAACTTTTTGGCAAGCATGTGTACCTGAGGAAAGTCTACCTGTCAGAATAACAACAAAACCAGTGGAGCTGCAGATATGACTGAAAATAGCTCCAATATGATCAATAACAGTGAATCATACCAAAGGCATTACCGACGCTAAGAAACGAAATTACTGTTGTGTGTGGGAGAGGCAAAGTAAGGCAAATCTTACATGGTGCCAGTGAGGAAATGCAAGCACAAGCTATGCAAAAACATTTTCCCCACATTAATACACACTTAAATATCATGTATTCGATGAAATGATGCAGCCTAGCATTTGGATGGCTGGTGAAGTGATGTAAGGGATTTACAGTTCAATTCCAATATACATGTAAATGCACTGGTGTGACCAATCTAGGGGTCACCATTTTTTAAAACACTTTCACTAAACATTAGCCCTAGTTTGTGTCTGTTTTAGCGGTAATATGAGACAACCATCCATTTAGCTAAAAGATAAATACTCAGGGATGTTTGAAAAAACCCAAAAGGTTGTTTTGGATAAAAAAATGTTAATCTAGTGCACCAGAAAAAATACTTTTAACCCGTTTCCCAAGTTGCAACTTTTGTTTCTTATCCAGGTAGCCACTGGCTGCCATCTTTGTTTGGATAGGAAACAGGCACAACAATGGAAAGTGGTTAAAAAAATATTTTTTCTTCTTTCTGGAAATACCGTCAGAACAACATTAAGTGTTGTTTAAAGACCTTCTGGGTTTTCCAAGCATTGCAGAGTATTTACCTTTTAGAGAAACTGATTCTTCTCTGTGACTCAAAAGTTATGCTAAATACATGAGAGCATAGACTGCATGAGAGGCGCAAACTGGGGCTAGCTAGCTACCAGTTAGTTGACAATTAGAAATACCTGTTTACCCTCAAAAATGAATCCACCATTCTGACATGTTAAACCACTTTAAAAGACTTTATCCACAAACACTTGTGATTTATTTTTTTCTGATTAAATGTTCATCTTGCAGTTGCCAGCCCCTCCAGGCCTGCAGTACACACTGCACTACATTCATCTGTAATTATTCAATTGGCACACTCTAGTCTCCATACTCATGATCTGAAACGCACTGATTATATGTGGATATGAGGCCGAACCAGTAGCTAATGTGATGTTTTGGAGAAATGTAACTAGGCCCTAATCAGGCCTCACACTGTCGCTACAGGTCCAGTCTCGCTCCTCATCTTGTGGACATCAACTTATTTCAAAAAAGAAATAAGTGGATCAGCTCGTAAAATGTTCCTGTCCTGTTTTTGGCAAACTTGTTTAAAGAGAGGCTATGTAACTTTTAAAAGAAGAAAAAACACAATATTTGCAAAATACTTTGTATTGTCACGCAAGGCTTACTTCCTGTTGCCAGTACGTGGCGCAATGACTACAACTCCTAACTGGCATGTAGATATCCTCAGGCCGGGACTCTTATCAAATGTGAAATTTGGAGCCATGTACACTCAAATTACAGCAACTTATTTCTTAGTGAATAATGCGCCGCCATGGCAACGGCGTTTGATGTAAACTCACAATCTTCACAATGAAGCATCATCAAAGTCTGATGACTTTGCTGAACAAATTTGGGGTGGATCTGGTTCATCTGCAGGGAGCAGTATGTAAAACTATAGGGACTGTAACTTCCTGTTGCCAGTAGGTGGTGCTATGAATATGACTGAATATTGGCATGTAGATGTCTTCAGGGAGGGACTCTTATCAAACGTGAAGTTTAGGGCATAATTGAATGTGTACACTGAAGTTACAAGTTACCATTATTGAAATTCGATGCCATGCCACGTACACGCTCTTCAACAAAAAACTCACACTTAGCACAACTTTTAATTGTGAAGCTCTTTAGATTGCACTGCGAAAATCATAGATCAATCAGAAAGTCAGTCTGATTAATTCTCTAGGAGGAGTATGTTAAAGTACAGAGCCTGTAAGTGGCGAAAAATGGCCTAAAATTACACTTTATATTCAAAATGGCTGACTTCCTGTTGGGTTTAGGGTATGGCTCCAAGAGGCTTTTTTGAATGTCTTGAGGCGATACATCGGCCACAGAAAGAGCACATTTAGGCCCTCAAAAATGCAAGCACTTGATAAAAATAATAATTCCTTGCATTACAAAAGGGCCTGTCTGGCCCTAACAAGACAGCCATCCTAGTAGCTCTGCGAGACTGTACTGCTTAGAGCTAACTACTAACATTAGCATGCTAACATGCTCCCAATGACAATGCTAACATGCTGATGCTAAGCAGGTATAATGTTTAGCATGTTCACCATCTCAGTTTAGCATGTTAGCATGATAACATTTGCTAATTACCTAGAACACAAAGTACAGCTGAGGTTGATGGGAATGTCATTAGTTTTACAGGTATACGTTCATAAACCAAAGTATCTGACAAGCTGAAACTTCAACCTGTTGATGATGCTGGATGAAAAGTTAAGGGATCGCCAAAGTTATTAGGATACATTGTCAGGGAACCTGAATATCTGGACAAAATTCTGTGCCGATCCATCAAGTAGATGTTGAGATATTTCACAGGATAAGTGAACCTGGTGGTGCTGCAAAAGTCAGCAGGATTGATCCTCTGGGGACCATGAATGTCTGGACAACATTTCATGGCAAGCCATCCAATAGTTGTTGAGATATTTGGACCAAAGTGGTGAAGCGACAGACCAGCATTGTGGCTAAAAATATGGAGCTTCCTTAGTTTATATATAATCTGCTGTATTTTCTGTTAGCAAAGACATTTCACCACTTTACAGTTACATCATTATGAGTACAGTACAAAAACAAAATCTAATAAATTGTCATAGCATAACTGTTGGCAACACTTAGATAAGCACTTCTTTTATAGCCTTACAAGTAAATCCTCTCTTACAGCCCGCTGTAAACATTTTCATCAAGCAACAATGATTCTGAGCACCCGTATTAGAAAGGGGCAATATCAGTTTCTGCTAAGAAGAGGTTAAATAGACTCTTCAGTTATTTACAGTAAGTCCTGTCAAACTTAGACTGTCCACAGTCCACTCAACAATCAGTATAATACAAAGATAGCTGGTTATGTAATAGGTAACTTGTATTACCATAATCTCCTGGAGTGATATGTCAGCTCTTCCCAGCATTATATTTTCTGAGTTCATTAAAGTCATTCATTTATTAATGTGTTATTCGGTGTGTAAAATGTTGTTGTCTCGTAGAGAGAGTTCAAGTGTCCAGTGCTGCTTGTGCTTTCTGAACAGCACCCTCCAGCATTGTGTGGTCACTGAGCAGCTGCTGGAGAGCAGCTGGGTCCATCTCCAGTAGCATACCTGCACAAATAGATGCATATATCATATGCAATATCATTAGTGATATGCTTATGAGCTATATAGACATTTAGTCTTCATCCACACCTTACAAGGACTATACAATAAGAAAAATGATAAACTTCCAAAGATATTACATCTAGGAAGATGGATGATGTTTACAGAGAATGTCGCTACAGACAGAGTATCAGGTCACCTGTAATATCATTGGCATGAAGTGGATCCAGCTCCTCCACCAGTGAGAAGATCTTCTCTCCCAGCCTCTCTGTGTCATCAGCGTCCGACGAGTCACTGATGTCTGTCTCCTCCACGTTCTGCCTGAAGGGCGACAGCATGAACATTATTTCAAACAAGTGGTTTAATTGTAATTTATCAATGAATATTGGTTCTTTTGTAATATTTTATCTTTAGATTTAAATTGCAAGTGGCCTGTAAGGTATATTCATGATTGGGCTAGAAATGTATGAAGAAGCACTTTGAGAAGGAAAAGAAATGGGTGAGAATGTGTGCTCTTGTAGGCAAATGAGTATATTCTACAATCAGTAATAAGTCACATACTCTTTAAGTGTCTTCAGGGCGAAATTCACCTGCTCTTCCAACAGTTTTGGATTTGAAACAAGGTTTAAAACTGCCTCTTTGTGCTGCTCCAGAAGCATTCCTG
This sequence comes from Siniperca chuatsi, assembly GCF_020085105.1. Lineage (NCBI taxonomy): Eukaryota > Metazoa > Chordata > Actinopteri > Centrarchiformes > Sinipercidae > Siniperca > Siniperca chuatsi. The sequence continues at coordinate 8,344,947 of NC_058059.1, forward strand.
TTGAAGAACAGCATCATATTTTAATGCATTACACATTAGTTGCTCATACATTAATTTGCACATAAATTATAACAAGACTAAGAATCCACAGACATGCTAGCAGCTCTGAGTGCTTAAATGCTAACGTTAGCATGGCAACATGCTCACAAAAACATGCTGATATTTAGCAGATGTAGTGTTTACCATGTTCTTAGTTTAACGTGTTAGCATGCTAACATTTTCTAAGTGGCACTAAACACAAACTACAGCTCAGACTGATGGGAATGTCATTAGTTGTGCAGGTATTTGGTAGTGAAGAAAGTATTGGACAAATCAAGATTTTGACCTGATGATGGCGCTAAATGAAGAGTTAAGGGATCACCGAAGTGCTTACAGATGGGAGCATGTATGTATGCACCAAATTTCATGGCAATCCATCCAATAGTTGTTGAGACATTTCACTCAAAACCACAAATATCAACCTCATGGTGGCACTAGAGGGAAAGTCAGGGAATCACCAAAGTCAGTAGGATTTTTTTTCATGGAAATCCATCCAATAGTTGTTGAGATAATTCAGTCTGGACCAAAGTGGCAGCCCGACAGACTGATTGCCATTGCCATCTCTAAAGCCACGCTGCTTGCATGGTTAAAAATGTACTTTGGTTTAAGTGCCTTTCTTAATGCTAGGGTAGCCACAGATACTGGATTTTTTTCATGTTGTTCCCCAGAGCATTTGATTTATTGATTGCTCTCAGGATGTAAAGAGAATTTCAACAAATATAACAAAAATGCTTCTGAAATACATTATCTACCCTAGCTTTAAACAGTTAGTTAAACAGTAAACTGGAAACTCAAACTGAAAAACCAAAACCAGTGTTCTATTCAGCCATTTACCAAATGAAATGAGAAAATTGTTTTAGACAAACCTGTTCCAAAAAATGAAGTGTGTGCAAATTACTCATTAGCTGCATCATGTCTAAGTGGTATTCTAATATTAGGTGTTTGTTGAGTGACAGGACTGGTTGCCTACCTGTGATTTTCTGTGAGTGGCCAGTGTTGTAAACATCCACCAGCTCAAACAGCTGCTCCCCCAGAGAGTCAGAGGACACAGACACATCATCCTCGTCCTTACATGTTACCTTGCTGCAAAGAGGTGCAGTGACATGAGAATACACAATTTGAAAGGCTTTTGATACTCACATATATTCCATACTGTGCCATTTTTAAGAATCTGACATACAGCATATACATCTATTAACTGTTTCTTGTTCCCAAAATAATACACTGACCTAAACTTGGTTGTAAATAGCGTGAAGCATGAAGACATTTCCTCGGACTGTTCAATGGTATAATAGTCTCTGTTACATTAAATATGCACCTAAATACTACCTCACTCCTTTGCTGGGAATGCATCTGGCTCAGAAATGATGGCCTATGAGAACCCACTGCATACTGTCTAAGACCAGCCTAATTAGGATGGAGGGAGGAGATCAGGTCAGGTAACCCCCTGCCCATTGCTGTACCTGGGCTCCTGTGCCAGCTGCAGAGCTCTGAGGGCTTTCTCCACGGCTGCAGTCAGCGTGGCCTCGTCCTGCAGCATCTGACTCAGGACAGGACCTGGCAGCTCCAGCAACATACCTGGAACACACAGGCAGGCTTGGGAACCTTGTTTTTATGTCAGATTTTTTATATAAGAAAAAAATATGTTTAATAATGTCACAAAACAAACAATCTGCCCTGCAGGTCACCTCACCTGTGAGTTTTCCAGCAGTCTCTTTGTGTTTGGGGTAAATTAGATTGTACAGTTGCTCACCAAGTGTCTCCAGGTCTTCTTCTTCATTCATGTTTGACTTCTCACATTAAGACACCGCTTGCAGATGCCATGTTACACCACACTGTAACTTTGTAATGAGCAGTTTTACAGAGGACTTTGACCTCTGACAACTTTTTGGTTTATAGCTTCCAATGACATCAACATTCAGACAACATCCACAAAATACTTAACAAAATCTGCGTCCAAAAAGGCAGATTTTCTCTACAATGATCGTCTTATTTACTCCGTGCTTATCCTCCACATGCACCAATGTTATAATCTAAATTAGGACTGCCGTGTTTGGTGTTAAAACAGGTGACATTTGGAAACTGAATTTTTGACGGCTGGCTGTAAACACGAGGCGCGCATTAATGACGTCAGGCTTTCACCGAGAGGGGTGAGGACGTGTTACTCCGCTGTGCTTGCAGATAACTAGTACTCTGTAAAGTTACATTCAAAATATGGTATAGGGTCATGCTGCTAATGAAACAGCTACTGTGACGATAATGATAATTCCGTGTATGTGTTTTAAATGATTTAAAATGTTGGTTCGATAGCTAATGTTTGATAAAAAAAGTAGCTGTAGGTGCGCAATGATCTGTGACAGAGGTTCCGTAAAGCGGTTTCCGCTCTCTCCGGTCCTTTTCCTCCGCTAAAAGGTAACGTGGTCGCTTCGGCGGCTAATAGCCGGTTACTAAAGTATATTTGTTGTGTCTACTTACTTGCATTTAGTCTCAGAAAGTAAGATACTGTTGTTGTGTTGGTTGTTGTGTACATCCCATGTGGCAGGAAATGTCCTTGTACAGTGTTGAAATGGAAAGATACATTTGTGAACACGTCGCCCAGATTAGGCCTCGTCGTGCTCCATCCGTCCCTTGCGCTGAGCTGTGGAGCTAACTTTAGCAAACTGCTTCAATGTAACAACAGCGCTACAGTGTTTTATAGACATTGGCACAAACGTAAAATACGCAATGTATTTTGTGTTACAATACTTAAACATTGGCTCGTAATTTCTCCACTCAAGCGGTGGCAAACGAAAAAATCGTGAATCCAAGTGAACACGTTTGACCTAGCTGACGTTAGTTGCTAAGAACATGGTAGCAAACATAAACGACGCTTTTCACTTGCAAGCAGTGGCTTTAACGTCACGTCTAATCGCAATTTAAAGTTACTTTCAGCTGGCCTTTTATGATGTTTAGTAACACCTGGTCCTGTTTTGTCCAGGTTCATCATGTCGTCCCATTTGCAGTGGATGGTCATCAGGAACTGCTCCAGCTTCCTCATCAAGAGGAACGGACAGACCTACAGCACTGTGAGTACACTGCCTGTCTCTCTGCTCAGACCACCTGCCTGAAAGACCTGACCAGACCAGTGTCCCAGCTTAACATTACATACCAATTCCAATCAGGGTTTTTCAGTATGTGGTGTGATGATAGTGTTAAACTTGTTCTCAAAAAGTCTGTATTAATACTAAAAGACAATTTGAGTGTGCAGTTAATGTGCAATGTAGTATTGGTCAACAGTGCAATACCCAGAGGTAATGGAGGAAGTGCACAGTTGTAAAATTGCTCGAGGAAGATTTTGTAAAACATTACACATAAAATCTGTTTTCTATTTGAACTTAAATTGGCAGTGGCATTAAAGTCACAATTTGATTGATGTCTGATGGCACTGGTATTGCATAATTTCCTACATTGTACTTCTATTTCTTGCATATTAACAGCAAAGCCTATATACTACTGTAATACTGTCAGTACACTGCAGCAAGTGGTCAGTATGGACCCTGTAGCTAACAGGATATGACGGGACTGGTCTTCACAGTGAAATAAATATGTAATTGTCAGTCAACTGTGACAACAATACAAGCTGTCCAGTGGGGTTATCTGACTTAAATCTATTTATGTGACAGGAGCCCAACAACCTGAAGTCCAGGAACTCTTTCCGCTTTAATGGTTTGGTGCACAAGAAGACTGTAGGTGTGCAGCCAGCGGCCGATGGCAAGGGAGTCGTCGTGGTGCTGAAGAAGCGTGCAGGTAAATATTTTATGCTGTTTCCATCTTCAGGCACTTTGTCTGTAAAAACTGGCTTTACCTAATGTTTACAAGAGGTTCAATCTTCCGACTGAAAACACTGTACATTGCACAACCTTTTTAAGGAAAAATTGACCTGTAATTGTAATCTGCATCTTTCATACATCAGTTGCATTTTTAAGGAACAGCAGCTATTTTTTATGTGATGTATTGATGCTTCCTTGAAGTAGAATAGCTCATACCCTGAAGTGTAGAAAGTCAAGAAATCACATTGACAGTTTTATAAGGTTACAGTCATTGGCAGGAATTTAAATGATGCTTGTCTTTGCACTCACTGTGGATTCCTGGAATCAATTAACATGCACTGAACTGTGAGGGCAAGACACATGGTGCACTTAACGTCAGGCTTTTTGGTCTCAGGTTGCTTGTTGTTTTTGGATCATTAGAGCTAGGGCATTTACATTGGAATATCTATTTTGTTTTCTTGTTGCACAGGCCAGCACAAACCTGCCGGCTCTTACGAAAAGATCACCATCAACAAGAACTCCCGCGCCACCCTCAACAGTCTGAGGCACATCATTCGCAAGAACAAGTACAGGAAGGACCTGCGCATGGTGAGTTTAATCTGTGATTTTACACAGCAAAATTTCAAATTAAATGACCACATTGGTTTGTATGATGGTCTTTTTTTATTTGTAGTTTGTTTCAAAGTTGTCAAGAACATAATTTGAGTCTAATTTGTTTCCCCAGGCTGCCCTGCGTCGTGCCAGTGCCATTCTGAAGAGCCAGAAGCCTGTTGTGGTCAAAAAGAAGCGCACCAGGGCCGCCAAGACAGCATAAACTGATACATGATAAATAAATAAAGCTTGTTGTTTTGAAAGAAAACACCACATTGTTCTGAGTCTTAACTTGTCCCAGGATCCTGATTACATATATGGTTTGTAATATGCAGTATTTTGCAGATATCTGACAACACATTTTCTATGGTAATGAATCAAGTTATTGCATAATTGTCATAGTTATTAATACTTTGGATTTGTGTAAATCAGCACAACTTCTTGGTACGATCAGCCACAATCTGATCAATGAAGGATAAAGTCAGTGTTTAAAAATAGAAGATGCAGACATTTTGTGGTCCAGTTGAGAAAATTATGCATACAAAGGAAAATTTAGGTTTCCCCCCTCTAGCTTGATTGAGTTTTTCTCATGCATGATGATTTTATTGTACAGGTCCTGGATATACATGATTTAAAAAAAAAAAAACAGCATTAGAACAGACAATAAATGCCTGATAAGCAGTACGACTTCATATAAAACACGTTTCTGTAGTATAAATATTTTTTAAATAATTTTGTTGACTTGCTTTTGAGGCATGTGGTATTTCCTGAGCGCCAGACATCCCAAAACCTGATGTAAGTCATTTGGCTGTTGTGGTTAGAAATAGGTCAGTAAGGGGGCACTTAGTTTTACTGATATTTTTGCAGTGATGTTTGTTGCACACTCTGTTAACAGATGTCAGCACCAGACCAACCTCTAGAGTTTGTTTAGTTGAAATCTACACAATTATTCGAGGACTATAATTTCAGCATTTTTTTATGCATGTCAAAACTCAAATATTTATACATGTAGGGACTGGAGACACCTGGTTTCAGTCCGTCCTCTTGACCTCACTGCCCTGATGCCCTGATGTGCATGCTGTACTGCACATGACTGAAATGAGCTGCAACTAATTAACCACCAGGAGGATGTCTGTACTGATTGTCTGTGCACCCAGTTGGCACATTGCTTCCTTTTTTACCCATATATTTGGACTGTATTTTACAAGAACTGAACACTTAAGTTTGTTTACACAGTATAAGTTTAAAGCATCATTTTCATTTGAAGTAGATTATACTGAAGCAAACAGGGCCTCTGTTGCTTTAGTCACTGTGACCACTGATGTGGAAACATTGGATAGATTTTAAAGCAGCCCACTGGCAGCTTTCCACCCAGGGCTTTGGAAAGAAAGAACAAATGGTTGTCACCTCCCCTTGAGTTTAAGCTGATAAAGTATACTGCACCAATCATTTCTGCAGTGAAGCACATCTCTTTCACACGGGATTTGGATGTACCTATGAGAGGGATTGGTGTCTGTGAAGATGTGATAGAGGCTGCGTGCTGTGGTCGCTATGAGGGCACTAAGGCCAGTGCTTTTCTTTATGCCCCTGGCTCTGTTGGTCCTGCAAAGTCAGAGCTTTGAACTACAGGATACAATTCATGCACTGATAGAGGAAAATATCCACCTTCATGACCAGCTGGAGAACCTCACCCAAGCCCTCAGGGAACTCAAACGGATGCTGTGGCATCACTCAAATGGTACTCAAAGTCCTCTTTAACATTTATATATATACAGTATAAATACAGTTATGAGTAAAAACAAAAAAATGTAGAAGCTTTAAGTACTTGCTTTAGTTATTTAAGGAAAATAATTATAGCAGAAAGTTATTTAGGGGTGCAATATTTTTCTATATTGAATAATCTTACATTTTGTTTTCTTTGAATGTTTATCCTTTATATAAATTTTTTCTAATTCTTATTTTTACTCTCATTATTATTAGTCATTGCACCCTATAGTCTTTTAGCAAAACTTTAATAATATGCTAGTCTGCATTTCACTAGACATATTGCTTGTGAAAATGCAAATAAAACCTTTGAATTGAAATTAAAAACACATCACATTATTTAACATTATTTTCTGTTACCACGGAATTTAATCTTAAGACGCAGGATGCTCTAGTCCGTTGTGGGATCACTATTGAAATGCATATTAGTTTTATAAAACGTTGTCCCAAGGTCAAAACAGCTGTTTGCTTTCTCCTTTCATTTTTGTCATCTCCCATACTTTAATTTCCTGTTTGTGTCCTATCTGTTTTCTCTTAATCTTTTCCTTGCTGTCTTCATTCAATCATGTTCTCATGTAGCGTCCTCTTTTTAGTTGTTTGACTTTACCCAGAGGTCTGATATATTTATTCATGTTTTTTTTTCTTTACTTTCCATACATTAGTCTTAAGTGCAGATATTGCAATACGCTTGCATATCTACATCTTGACAAAGCCACTCTGTGTGTTTCATACAGACCCAGATCATCATGAGCACCACGAACATCACAATGAGGATGTCCAGCATCTGTGGGACGAATGGTCAGAACACGGTTTGTATTATGACTAAAACATTTCAGTGAATTCAGAGAGGTCAGGTAGCAGATGTGAAAAGTTTCCAGCAGATTCATTGCATTGAGCGTGCAAGATGTGGCAGCACACCACACCATTAGCTTGCATTGATTTGATGGCCATGTAGGCTGCAGTTAGGCCTACGGGTCAACTGTTTTGTTAATCAACTCACAAATGAGCCTTCTAACAGCAAATAGGGTAAAGGTGATAAATACACCCTGCGTAAGATGATGTAACAGTATTTCTCCTTTCCTGGCAGGCATCAGTGCAGAAACCCATCTCCTGTTGGAACATGCCTTTTGTGGCTCAGCTGCTCCCCTCCTTGAAGAAACAACTCTCCTGCTGCTGGCGTTACCCTGTCTCACCCTGCTGCTGATTCGCAATTTGTAGGCTACATTAGCCTGGTGTCCACTGAAGAGCTACACACAACATTAGCTCTTGTCCATGTCGCTCAGTTTTTCATTCAAATCAAAGTTAGTATCTTGTGCGCAAAGTGCAAACTATACTGTGTAATTTAAAATAATTGAATAGTGAGTTATGGTTACAGAGATTAGCTCTAGCCCTGGCTCTTCCTGTTCAGAGTGATTATTGAGTGGACGGGATTGGATGAGTTGACCTATCCACAATCTGTTAGACTAATCACCTCTGGGGAATTTACTGAACTGGAAAGGAGCCTGTTGATGCTGGTGTATCATCACAGTGGAAGTTGAATTATAGCAGGTTAAACCTGGTGACTCATCTAATTACTTTTTACTAATTACAATTTTTTTTTTTTATTTATCAGTTACTTGTGCAGGAGCTGTTTCAGGGACCACATTTGTGTTGTTATGATAGTGATGATAATAGGATAATTACAGAAAATACTCAACTTTTGGCTTCTCAGTGTACCCAAAAATCTGATTTCGGCTGCTACGCGTTAAGTCCAAATTCCAAGATGTCAAAAAATAAAAAGGTTACTTTTACTATTATTTTTCCAAGTAATTAAGACTACTTATTTCATGAGTATAGATCTTTTCTCGCAGCAGACATTTTGACTTGACAGGAAAAGCACAGGTGGAACTAATAAGATTAACAATGGCTTTGTTCCAATATTTAATAACATTAATTACACTGGTGTTTGACAAGTCAAAATGTCTGCTTTGAAAAAGGTCCATAATGTCTGTAAATACTAGTATTCATCAGAGCTGATCTGTGAATACAATAAATGGCTACAAATGGGATGAAGCAGCAGCCCAATGTGTTTAACCTTTGATTACTAAAATGCTGTTGACTTAACATTGACCAACTGAATGAAAAATTAATATTAAAGTTGCATTTGTTTACTTTTTTTGGCCACGGAGGGACAGCAGAGGAAGCTGTAAACACAACACTGATAATTATCACCATATAAAGTTGGGAGTCATGTTTCTGCCCACCAAACAAATACCAACAATGAATCCCTTCTTAGCGTTGTTTTGGTCTCCACCAACTCCTGAGGGAAACATCTGTCTCTTTTGCTGCTAAATGCAGCACTATGTTCACCAGCTAGTCGCTAACTTTGTCTGTCTGCTGTTTGGTGCTGAGCAGGATATGAACAGTGGGTTTATCAGAGCTCTTTTGCTGAAAACTCAGCTGGAAACAAGGTTGATGAGAGCAGAGATTGTGGGTTGGAGAACTAAAACAATGAGCTTAAAAAGGCTAAAATGCTCTGTAGAGCTGAAGGGAACTGCAGAGCTGGGTGACAATTATCTGTGGGTTTGTTACTACAGGCGACTCCTTTCACATTAAAATAAAAATACAACAGGCAGTGAGTCCAAATATTTGTTTATTTTTCCACTATTTGAAATGGTACAGCACATATAAAAGTTATAAAATTAACTAAAAGCCAGTTTGGGCTAAAGGTTTCGTATTCTACAGAGTGAATACAATGAAGATGCACATGAAACAAAACAGGGAAATGTGTTTTAACACAGAATAAATAGTTGACAGTCATATCTCAAACAAAACATTTAATCTACACCTACATCATTCTCACTGTGTATAACAAAAGGTCCTCGATATTCATAATGGCTAGAATTTACTCTTATTAAATATAACTCATCTTTACCATGGATTGATGTCATCGTGAAACTCACTGGGTCGTGATGTTTTGTGTGCATTTACTTTTGGCTTCAATGCTGGTTGTATGTTGCTGTGTGAGTGGTAACATGGCAATCCTGGCTCAGTCCGTCATCACTACGGGGGTCCACTTACACAAAAATTATCTATAGTCCATGCAGACTGTGTACGCATGTTTCCCAAGAATATAACACATGTTAGATATTACGGCTCTAGTCTATATCAAGGTCGGAGTCCTCATCACTCACAGTGTTCTGTATGATGGCTCCATTGCGAATTGTCTTCGGGACGACGGGGGGCTTGTCAGGCAGCAGGCCGTACTCCTGCAGCAGGGCCTCCAGGTCTACAGCAAAGAAGTCTTCCCCGAGCTGGTCTGTGAGCCGCACGAAGTTGCCGATCAGGTCCCCTCCTTTGTAAACGAGCAGAGCAGGCAGAGCGCTGTCTCTGAACAGTGCGCTGGTGCTGATGGCTGAGCTGCGTACGCTGCAGAACTTGACCAGTGGGTATTCCTGAGCCAGACACAGCAGGCTGCCACTCATGGCCTCACAGCCCGGGACATCCAGCTCGTAGATGTGGATCATGACCAGCGTGCTTTTGTCCTCGTTGTCCAAAGCCTCCAGGAAGTCCTCTCCACTATTAAGCTCATAGACCTGCGCAAAGCGTTTGCCACGGCAGAGCTGGCGGCGCATCTCTTCAATGCGCTGCATACGGTAATGCTGGAGGAAGTCTTCATCATCCTCTTCTTCCTGGAGCATGTTGTACTCTTGCATGGTCATCTGTGAGGTAGAAAAAGAGGAAAACACATAACACATAAGAAATATGCTTTCTTGCCAAGAGTTAGATTAGAAGATTGATACCACTCTCATGTCTGTGCAGTAAATATGAATCTACAGCAGATGGTTATCTTAGTTTAGCACAAAGACTGGAAATGGGGGGGAAACAGCTAGCCTGGCTCTCTCCAAAAGGTAACAGAATCCACCTACCAAGACATCTAAAGCTCATTAAACACGTTATATCACGTTTGTTTAATCCGTACAAAAGCCTAGGCGTAAAAAAAATTATTTTCCGTTTTATGTGGGTTATGTTCTGAACTATTTCCTGGCTAGGACCAGTTTCTAGGCAACCCACAGAGATTATAGGAAGTTATTGGTCCCAGCAAAGAAATAGTGACGTTTTAAACTTCGTAAAAGGATATGTCCCACAATGTTGAAATTTTCCTTTAAAAAGGGCAATCTTTTTTAAAAAGAGCTTCTTTTACAGATGCTCCGATTAATCCAATTTTTCTTCTGTTAGATTGCTGGTCTCTCAATTGGCTAATTATAACTCTATGACAAGAATATATTTGTTTCTCAGGACATAAGATATGTGTATATGTCAAATAGTTGGCAGGTTCATTAACGCAAAGTGAAATCAAGTGTGTCACATATTTCAGTAATCCATAATTAGACTGTGTCTGAAAATAGGGGATGAACGCGCAGGGATTCCACTATGTTAATCAGGTTGTCTTGAATTAATATCTTGCCTGTATTTAGCCTTTTCCCACAGCAACTGTTCCATTTAGCAAGTGTGGCACCCATGCACTGCCAGGATGGTGTGAGAAACATGAAGGGAGCTTTTCACAAGCATTTCTTTCCCATGTATGTATTTTGTCCCCATCATACTTACTTTGCCTTTGATTTTCTCCTGCAGCTCTTTCTGTTTCTCTTTGTCTTTTTCCAAGTCGAGGTCAGAACGGCAGGTCATCGACAGCTTCTTGATCAGTCTTTCCATCTCTTTCTTCTGCTCTTGTTTCTGCTCGACCTCCAGCTGCTTGTACTTCCTCCAGTCATTGATGACACCCTTTGGTCCTGAGAAAGAATAGCCATTGTAACTGCCATCATGGTAACTACTGTAAATTTGTAGTATGCTGTAAGTACTACATTCATATAAATGGATGACCAATTCAAGTGAAAAACCACTACAGATCAATGATGGAAAATGTGTAATTTTTGACAAAAACAAACAAACAAAAAACCTTACATACTAAGTTTACAGTGTCTGTTTTCAAATATTTTGTACTAACCAAAGATTTTCACTATTACCAGTGTTCAACAAATGTTCAAGAACTAGACTGCTTGACAGGACAAAATAGGATCAGTTTATACATTTTAATATCTTTAATACAACGGTGTATTAATAAAAATTGTTTCAATACTGTGGTTTATTGGAATTTTTTTTGGTGATTTTACTGACACTGTGGAAATGATGTGAAGCATGGCCACTGAAAATCTTACCTACTGTTAATTCCTATACAAAATGATGCAGTGGTCTTATCAGGATTTTTTCAGTGTGTATGTGCTTGTATTAGTACCTGTGTTGATAGCACTCCCATCGGCACTGTAGTCTATCTCAGGCTCATTGACGTTAGCGTCCCGGATGGTCTTGTTCTCCCCATCCTCATCCTCGTTGTCGCTGCCTTCGTCCTCACTGCTGCTGTAGTAGTACTGCAGCTTCTCTCCCAGAATCTTGTCATCCAGAGTCGTCATGACAACGGCTCACCTGAGGGGCAGTTATTAATGTGTTAGATAGGGCACAGGTGCAACTCACTTACAACTTTGTCCAGACACAATGCTAAGCTTAATGCTTTCATATGAGATGGTATCATTATGTTTCTGTTTATTAACACGACTGAGAGCTCATCCTTCATCTTAGTACTGCATGCAGAGCAAAGTCTGTGTATTAAGCAACATCAATGTGAACTAATCTAATACATTTATTCCTTAAATTCAGAGTGCATTTAAATATGCACATGAATCTCCATTTTGTTGGGTAATTTGACTAATAATTTGCATGAGCATGGCAGCTGACAGTGAGACAATACTGCCATTTGCTTTATCTTTAAAGCCTCGTAGATAAACCCTCTTCAGATTAACAACAGTTTTGTCTCATAATAGTCCGGCAGAGCACATTAGCCAGTGGAGCATAATAATCCAGACTGACAGCCATCCAAGCTGTCATAGGTCGGGTAGAAAGGGCTTATTTTGGAAATAGGACATCCACAATATTCATAGCTTATACTAAGTGTGTCAACTGACAAAACTTGGGCTGAGATGCCTTTAATGATGCACTGAGCCGTAAGTAAGCCAACCAATGTGCACAGATGGAAAGACAAGGAGGCAGACACCCTACATAAATCCTCTCACTTTTAACAGTGTTCAGGCAGCAAAATGAAAACTAATAGCATGCCGTTTGTTTGATTTGGTTGTCATTTGATGACAATACAAAACGACTTCTCTCACTGCCTTTGAATATAATGTCTCCAACACATAACCATTAGGAGCGAAGGCCTACAGCCAACACCTTAGTTGTCTGAGAATCACTGCCGATGTGACAGCTACGATAGCCAACTCAGCTAGTTATCGTTCGCAACTTCTTAACTGGTATTGTTACTTCCTGAAGTATCTAAACGCTACTGGAAGGAGGATAGAGACAATCCAATTAGCTTGTTTATTAAGTAGGACAAGGGCCGAACCAGTAGGCACTGCTAGCATTTGTGAAAGTGAGCTAGCTAGGTTAGCGTTAGCCAACTGAGCTAGCTTTTCTTACGCTGACTTCCCGTGACAACCAGTAAACATTAGCTAGCAATAAACCGAGTAAAGGTTAAATTTACTTCACTGCTATACAATCATATAAAAGTCAATTACTTATGAATGATTGGTTTTGATCTTACCTTGATTATATGACCAGCTAACTGTAGTAAGATATCACCAACTCCAACTGTTCACTCCAGCTAATCTGCTAGATAGCTGGCTACCGCAAACCACTCTCCCGGAGTGTGATGCCTTAATGGTTCACGGAGGTGTCGTAATTATGATTTATAAGCGCAAAGATAACCGACATTTAGCTCTGAGTTGCAATTTGAGCTATATTTATGGTGTGTGGCTATGAACATACTGAAAGCCGCGTCAATAATCAGTGTTACTCAATCAGTGATGAACATTGTAAACACAAATATAGCCCCAAATGCGCATGTTTGCATTATTTTTGTTACAACTGAAAAACTCAACCACACCACAGCCACTCAAAATTGTTGAGTTGCACATTTTATTCTGGCGTTATTACCACCGAAATTACTATTTCAAAGTACGATATGTGACATTCTGAAGTGATGTACTTTACTGTAAAAAGGATTTTACTGAGAGCACTTAAAGGCAACACGATACCATGAGTTCATCCCACTGACGTAGAAAATGTGGGAAGATGCTGGAAGTGTTATGATGCAGTTCCCACCTCCACAACTAGATGGCGATAAGACTATGAAACATTGCACATACTACTACTACTACAACCACTGCTGGCGGGCTGTGAAACATCATTTACTCACTTTTTTGAAAAATATTTTTACAAAAGGTACCATGATACTAATAATAGAATATGGGTTCACTCTCCTTTTTGTTAATACAAATCACTACAGAATTTAAATAATCTGAAAAGACAGATAGCACACATGTAAGACCAAATGTTGTCAAAAAGTGGATTTATGTGCATTTTCTGGTTGGTCCCTTACATAAATAATCTCATATGTATCCCAATATACCTAAATGTTCTAAGCCACAAGGTAATTGTGTTTCGCTTTAATGTGTTTCTAACCTTGCTGTGCATCATGTTTATTGAAAAAAACGTACACCCTGCTATTGTGTGAGTCTTTCTTCTGTATTCAACCTCAAGCCAAAAGAAACACTGGATTTATGAGAAGCACTAGCTGAGAAGTGGACGTGGGAATAGAGACTCATGAAAGAACAATGGATAGTCAAAACACTAATCACTTTTTTATAATCCACTTTGTGTCTATAGTTTTATTTCATTGAATAGTTATATTGCATTGCAATCATTTCTTTTAAAATAAATCTACAGACAGTACATAATCTTTATTACTGGACTGTAAGAACATGTATTTTGACAGTATTTCAGTCATCAAGCACAAAGTATTTACCAAAAATCATATGTTTACGTCCTCACTGATGTGTTTAAGACACAAGTGTTGAGCTCTGAGTCCCGTGTGATTCTCCAGTGCCGTTAAAACAAGCATTTCTGTATGTTCCCCACACACACATCTTCAACACTTGTTTGTTTTTTAACAGTGGCCTCTTTTACCTTCATATAGGGATCTCAAACCATAAACTTCCAGTGTCTGCTAAGGGTCATAGCTCATCAGTTCTTACTTTACTGTCTACATTCCCTCTTTGCGATCGATCCTCTGTTGGTACTTTAAACGCCACGTAAGGACACGTTCTGGTGTTCAGACAGACCAGCTTCTTCAGTGTGGCAGAGTTCACTATGTCATAGCCGACTTTGCCTCCAAAGGTGCTGGGCTTCCAGTAATCTGGAGAACATATAGGGTTTCCCAGGAGGCCTTTAAGGGAGAAGGGGGCACCCATCTCCACCATGCTCTCTCCAAATATGGCCCCTGGTCGTGTTTGCTCCAACATCATACCAGGGTAAAATTCAAGAGCATCAATGTCACCGTAGAACTCTTCAAGCTCACGGGCTATTTCCTTGTTATCTGCAAATGGTAACCATGAGAATTGCACAGTTAATAAAAATATGTACAATACAGTGGATAATTTATAGGTTTTTAGCCATCCCAGCAGCATAGCACTAGGGATGCCAAAGTCGGTTGGTCCAGACTGAAACATCTTAGCAACTATTGGATGGATTGCCATGAAATTCATGGTCACGGTCCCCAGAGGATGAATCCTACTTACTACGGTGAAAGCTAATGACATTCTCATCAGCCTCAGCTGTTCTTTGTATTTAGTGTTAATTGGCAAATTAACTATAGCTAACATGCTATGCTAAGATGGTGAACACGGTAAGCATTATACCTGCTAAACATCATGTTAGCATTGCCACTGCGAGCATGCTGACATCAGCATGCGAGCATGCTGACATCAGCATTTAGCTCAAAGCACCGCTGTGCCTCTTGTATTCACATATTTTGCTGTGGCAGGGAACTACATGTTGCAAGCCAACATGAAGATAAAATACATAACTGTCCAAGTTGTGCATTTAATGCAGTGAATGTCAAGAAATTCAGAATACATCAACAACTGAAGAATTTTATACAAAAATGTCTTGGAAGACATTGTAATAGCAATTGAAAGCAATGGAGAACAGTGTTTTAAAAAATGCCTTAAAAGGGAGCGGATGCCATTTATTCCAAGAATGTATGTCCAGCTGCTCTCATGGACTTGTAAAAGTCATAAATCACATGCTTTGAAGGTTGCACTTCGTGTTGTGTGGTCTGTACACAGACCAAGTTTTTCTTACCAGTGAATTGTCTGAATGATGTGTACGGCTTAAGATTAAAACGCTTCCTGTACTCATTGAAGGACTGCATGCGGAGTTGACGGGACTCCTTTATGGTCCCCACAGCCACTTTGGTCACCATAGCATTGATGTTATGGCCACCGCCAATCTGTAGGACAAAGGTGTGAGAATTAAGTTTTTCAAATAAAAAATTATTCAAAATACAAAATCTTTTTAAAATCTGAGATGTTTAGTTTATTTAGACTGATTTAAATTCCAGGTGAATATTTAAATGTTCAATAGGAAACAAGCACAAGATTTTTTTTAAATGTATACATCTTTAAAATGTATAAATAAATATATATATATTAATCTTTATATACAACATAATGCTTGTCCTTCATACACAAACTGAACCAGTATAAAGTTTTTATTTTATGAAGTGTTTTGTTTCTACTTTGTTTCTAAAAAAATCTTTTCATTACTGGTTGCATTATGTAACCAAAATGGCAAGGCAAAATGATGGTGATTTTGTTCCACATCACAGTGTTGAATTATGCCTAAAGAATTTTATTATCATAAAAGTAATTCATTAAACAAAGCACTTTGGACACAAAATATTAGAAATGAAATAACTTCAGAGAGACAAGAGCATGTTTTAAAGCTGTCTCCTGATATTTCCCCACAGTGCTAAGCAGCCCATGTGGATGTGCTTTGATTTGTCTGGATGCTGCTGGGTTGTATTATGCAGAAAAGGGAACCCAAAAACAATATTAATATTTGTTTCTGTTCAGCGTATAAGCCATTTGTGTAGCTACGACTGTTATCGCCTTGTCTTCCCTCTTTTTAAAAGGTCTACTTTGTGGTCATATTTATGCCCAACAAGCATAAGCATAAATATAACAATTCCCACCAACCTCAGTTAATCACACAAAAGTACAAACACATTAGCCAAGTCAGTTATCAACAGGATACACATTCAGCAAAACAGGAAGACTAAGTGTGAATGCCAAAAAACACTTTACATGGAAAGCTAGCAATACTGTGGATTATATCCCAACTGTACACAAAAAATGGAATTGATGTCTCTGCATATTTATTATGTTACATTGTCTGTGTTTGTTACCTGGCCAGCAGCTTGCCGAGAGAAGGCATCTACCAGCTTCTCAATGCCGTAGTGTGTGAGAACAGAAGTGTTGAAGAGGAACTGTGTGTATGATAGTTCATCTCCGTTAACAAAGAAGTTGTCAGGCATCAAGGGGTGCCAGTGGTAGAGCTGGCTGAACTCCAGAGAGATACGGTTTGCATATTGGAAGGGGGTGTTAAACAGCAGGGTGGGATCAAACTTCAGCTGCAGCAGGTATCCACTGAGGTGCTGCACATACTCCTCTATCACTATTTTTATTGTCTCACCTGAGAGAAACATGCGGAGACACAAAGAGGGAGGGAAGATAGATTCAAATTAAACCTTGTCTTGTTTGTTTAATCCGTTTTAACAACCAAAGTGTAAAAACAACAATTTGTGGTTTTAAGGGGGTTATGTGCGGGACGATCTCTTGGCCAGGTGCAGTGACTTCCTGGAGTGTAGTCATCACTATGAGGTTGCCGAGCAACCAGCAAAGACTCCAGAAAGTTCCTGTGCCTGGCCAAGAAATAGTCCAGCACATAACCCCCCGTAAAACCACAAATTGTAATTTTTACGCTTAACCAAACAAGATAAAATGTGTTGATTAATGAGCTTTAGAGGTGCTGGTAGATGAATTTTGTTACTTTTGGACAGAGCCAGGCCAGCTGTTTCCCCCTGTTTCCAGTCTTTGTGCTAAGCTAAGCTAACCGGCTGCTGGCTGTAGCCTTATATATAGCAGACAGATATGGAAGTGGTAGCAATCTTTTCATCTAACTCTTAGTGAGAAAATGAGTGTATTTCTCAAAATGTTGAACAATTCCAAAACTGTGTCAAGCTCACCAATGATGATGAGGCGTGTGGTCTGGAAAAGCTGTTCATCATCCCAGGTGGGATGCTCTGACTTCAGGATATCACATACTCGGTTATGCTCCCTCAACCACAGTGTGGCGTACATTCCCAAACCAGGGAGGAGTCCAAACACTTCCTGACCAATAGCCATCTGACTCTCAGGAGGGATCCCGGGGGGGTAGCTCATCTTAACAGGTGCATCAGCTACAGAGGGAGGGTACATCTCGCCATCAATTAACTAATTGGAAAAACAATAAATAATTGTATGATAATTAAATAATTATACATTACAACTCAATGCAAAATCTGTCTTTCCCAACCCTCTCCACTTTATCTGATAGTATAGTGTACTCTATATTCCTACAGCAACATGTCATGGTAAAAAGTATTCAGCATATTGACATCTATGACATTTGGCAGATGCTTTTCAGAGTTAATGATTAAGGCAACACCAGCAGATTAAGTGAAACAATAAAATATTGACAGCACCATTAGCGAGCAACAGATTTGTCTGACGTTGTTTGACATGCTCGTTTGATTAATGAAAATTATATAATATTGTTTCACTCTTCCCTTGGAATGGAAATTACTTGTTCCAATCTTTGTGTCTAAGTCTTTGTGCACATACTTTCTCCATTCACAGTTGTGATTCTTTCACCTGATACTTGAGTTTTCCATCTTTGTGAAGCCTGAGCTGGAGCTGACGTTTCAGGTTGTCTCCATAAATGTGCCCTGCATCTACCTGTATGCGTCCAAGGACAAGACAAAAAATGAAGTGAGAGAATGAGAGGAAATAAATAAAAGTATGGCTAAATATTAGTTGGTGACATTATGATTTACACAATGCAGAGCTGTCACCAGATTTCCTTTTCTATTTCTAGAATAAATCTAGTGCAATTTTATCTCATTTATATCAGCCTCACAGTTCACAGTTCACTCTTTTTAACACTGTATCAGAGCTGTATTATGTTACTGGCAACAATTCTAGCAGTCCAACAGATTTTCTTGTCTGCCTAAATGACATGAAATACTGGATGTCCCGGAAATCCTTAAAATTAAAATTATGATAAATTTGAGGTCACACTGATTGGACCAGCAATTTTTACCAGCCAGTTCAACTACTGCAATGCAATTTTTATTATCATTTAATATGTTGAAAATGATTTAATATTGCCACTTTTACTATTTTATGTTTTATCTACTTTGTTTTAAGTTTGATTTTCATAATCCGTTTTTTTCTTTTTTTTCCCCTTGGAAATTACTTTGTAACTCTGTTAAGAGGAGTGCTATTCAAATAAAGTTTGTTATTATTAAATGGACAAAAGCTATAAATGCACTAACCCCATGCGCTAGAGCCTTGGTGTAGCCCAGACCCATGCGATTGTAAGTCTTAAAGAACTGGTGGGTGAAGTGCTGTGCAAAGAAGGCGAACATGAGGTTGGAGCCCTGGGGGTCAGGTCTGAACGTCCTTCTCTTCAGCAGCCTCTCAACCAGCAGCTCAGGGTCAGGCAGCCCAGCCTTGCCTGAAAAGAAACACAGCAGCGTCAAACACAGTGCAGGGAAAAACACAGATACACCACGCCTCTAGTCATAATACTGAAACAGTGCATCTGTAAAAACAGTACTGATACAGTTAACACATCACACTGCACTTCTGAACAATCCAAGGTCAATAATCTGCATGCATGTGGTTAAAGGTTTAGCTTCAGCTGAAACAACACTGAGCAAAAGACATGTTCTGCATTACATATTATTGATAAGTGGTCACATTTGCACCTCATAATGCATTATAATATCATAATAATGCAGTGGTGGTAAGTACATTTACTCAAGTACCGGACTTAAGTATAATATTAAGGTACTTATAGTTTACCTGAGTATTTCTATTTTATGCTACTTTATACTTCTACTCCGCTACTGTCTACACTTGTCTTAGCTAGTAGATATAACACAAGATCATCTTTTAAAATACAGATTTAACTGTAATTAAACTGTTATAGTTTAAACTACCTAATAATATTCAACATAGTAAAATTAGCTTCCCTTAAGGAAATTATCATAGTATTCTCTAATCTAAGATTAGCAAATTTGATTGATTTAAATCAGGCATAAAAAAAGTAAACATGATGCATCTGACCAGACATTAGTTGCCAGCTTTCTGTAGTTGACAGTGTTCAGTACTGAGCTAAATTTCATTTGCTCCAAAAAAAGTATTGGGGTTCAATACTCAACCCGATAAATAGGAAACATCATTCCACAAACAGAGCTCTTGATTTAAACCTGCATTAATTGCTTTTTTGGCCACTTGGGGGCAGCGCAAAACGTTATTGGGTTACCTATTTACACATTCAGCAGATACAGAGCAACATTAACAGCTGTCCAACATTCACTCTCCTTTTAGCTCTGTCTTGCTCTCCACCAACTCCTGAGGGAAATATCTGGCTCTTTAGCTGTTAAGTGTTCCACCAGCTAGCTGCTAACTTTGTCTGTCTGCTTTGGTGCTAAGCAGGTAGTGAACAGTGGGATTATCAGAGCTTTTTCAATGAAAACAACTGCCCGCTGTTGCTACAAACAGGGTTGATGAGACCAGTGAGAGTGAACCAAAACAGTAAAGTTGCTGGCAAGAAAACCGAAACGAGTTGAAAGATGCTAAAAAAATGCTCTGTAGAGCTGAGTGAGGCCAAAGACTACCTACAAGTGACACCTTTCACATTACACTTAGTGCTTTTATCCGTTGATGATATAAAAATATTGATCAATGCAGCTTAAGTGGCTAACCTTTGACCCCTAGAGGTGTAGGGCAGTCCTCTGGCACTGGGGGCAGAATCCGAGTGTAGTAGCTCAGATTGTAGTAGGATTCCCAGCTGAGGTAGCCATATTTTGAGTTGAAGGTTGGAGGGCTGGGTATTAAGTTGGACCTAACTGTTCATTTAAATAAAACACAAAAGGTTATTTAAAACAATGAATATGTGACAGCCCTGAATTAATTTCTTTGAAAGAACAGCTGACTCTGGACCTGTTAGAACAAGTCGCATGAGAACGTCTCGTAGGAAGGTGTAGTTGATGATGTCCCAGAGCCAGCGGAAATGGGTGAGAATGTAATGCACCACATCTGGGCTGGGTTTCATGAACTGACGCACTCTGGTCCAAAACTCCGCTGTGTTGAAAAACATGACAAAACAATCTTCTTGTTACTGGAAGTCAGGGTGGCTGGGAATTTAAAAATGGAAATTTCCTCAGTATAACAAAGCCATTATACTCATAGTCCAACAGCACTGGACTCAATCCAGACATCTGAATTGCTCAGATTCATTAAATGAAGTGAAACTAAATGGGAATTCAGTCTGATTATTATTATTAGCATCCTGGGGGCAAGGCTGGGTTACCAACCAGGCTACCAACTCCTGAAGGAAATATCAGGCTCCTAGCTGCTAAATGCTCCACAGTGTTACCAGCACTCCACCAGCTAGTCGCTAACTCTGTGCTGAGCAGGTAGTGTACAGTGGGTTTTAGAGCTTTTTTGCTACTTTTTGCTGTGACTGAAAACAATGCTATGCGAGCGGTGAGAGTGAACCAAAACAGTAAAGTTGCCGCACAACTAAACAATGAGCTGTGACTTGGTATAAAGCTCCGTAAAGCCGAGGGGAGCTGCAGATTCAGATGATAATTCTCTGTGGGTTCATCACTACGAGCGACCCCTTTCACATTGTTACATTGTTTTCACATTGTCACTTTATACATTGTTATTGTATAAAACTATCGTTTATAGCCGCTTTAACAGAATAACTAAAATGAAACGCCCAAATACTGTATTAAAGGTGGGGGAATGTGTTTGGGGGGTTTGGATTCATGACTTCAGTATTTCTAAAATCCTGAAGCTCCACAAAGATGTTTCAAAGTTGATTTAGTTTGTCTCGTCTATCTCCTCTCTCCTTCTGTCGCTTTCAGCAGGTATTTCTGCCTCTGGAGCTGCAGAGTCTGGATTATTATTTCATTAATATTAATATTACCACTACCATTTCATTATTAATCAGAATCAGAATCAGAAATACTTTATTGATCCCCAAGGGGAAACTCTTTTGTTACAGCAGCTCACCTTTACGTCAGTGCACACAGGAATAGAAGTACTAGCAAAAAATATAATACTAATAATTAAGTACCAAGTGGGTATAAGTATAAAATAAAATAAGTGTGAAGTACCAAGTGGGTTTACCGGTTGATGATAATACGGTATAAGGTAATAGTGCATAAATAGGTGGAATCCACCCCCCCCGCCTCCACCCTCTCCCCCCTTGCCTTTTCCTTCCTTCTTCTCCCAATCTTTCTTTCTTTTTTTCACTGCACAATCTAAGCAACGGTTAATTGTTATTATGCCTGGCGACTGTGATGTAACTGCATAACTCTCAGCCAAATACATCACATCTGATTAAGGACTAGAGTGTGTGAGGGTCCCTTGTTACTGAGAAGCAGACCGGCAGAGTTAGTAGGTGGTTCAGTAAAGAGATCAGCTCTGATCCAGATGGTCTCTTTCTGGCAGTCTCCTGTTTCTTCAGTTTTAACAAATATTTGGGTCTAGACAAGAAGCCAGGAGCTATCTTGCACTATTTCCTGATTTAACAACAACAAAAGGAAAGAGTCTTTTTCTACCATCTAACCCTTTGCATCCTGTGTACAAAGGAAAAACAGAATATTTCAAATTCCTTAAAAGTGCAATAATATGGGAGGATTTGAGAAATTGTCTCATGAGGATGACTGGACTCACGGATTGTGCAATTTTCTCCATAGTAGCCAGTACGGGTGCAGTCACACTCATACTTGTCTTCACCATACCTCACACACACACTCCAGTGCTGACAGGGGAAATAACAGCATGGGTTCACTGTGGATAACAAGAAGAAGAACTCATGTCAAAGACTGTGAGAAATACATACATGAACTCAGGCAGGCAGATCATATATGATGCTGTGACATTGAAAAAGAGATCAAATATTGACTTGACTGCTTCCTCACCTTACCGCTTTTGGATTTCTACACATTTGCACATTTTTGTATATCAGCTACCCTGCTGTGCACGCTACAAATTCTGCAAATTACATACTTCTTTCCAGGAACATTCCTGGGAAATTATTAGGAATTTATCAACCTGTAAAATAAAGCTTTAAAGCATTTTTTTTACCTGCTTTAAAGCAAAAGTTTGATTTTTTTAAAAATACGCTTATCCACTTTCCGGCATAAAGTTAGCTAGATGAGAAGATCGATACCACTCACATATTTGTTCGTTATATATAAGGTTACAGCCAGCAGCCAGTTAGCTTAGCTTAGCACAAAGACTGGAAACAGGGGGAAACAGTTAGCCTGACTCTGTCCAAAGGTAACAAAATCCCCCTACCAGCAACTTTAAAGCTCACTAATTAACACCTTGTATCTTGTTTGTTTAATCCACACAAAAAACAAAGTGTAAAAACGACAATTTGATGGTCTATTTCTTGGTTCTGAGGAGTTGCCCGAGAGCCAGCGGAAACTCCAGGAAGTTACTGTGCCCTGCCAAGATATACCCTGGCACATAACCCCCCATGAAGGGCAAATTATTGTTTTCACACTTAAGTTTTTGTACAGATTAAACAAACAAGATACAAGGTGTTGATTAATTAGCTTTAGATGTGCTGCAAGGTGGACTGTGTTACCTTTAGATAGAACCAGGCTAGCTATTTCCCCTGTTTCCAGTCGTTATGCTAAGCTAGCTAAACTAAACAGCTACTGGCTGTAGCCTTATATTTAACGGACAGACATGAGAGTGATATCAATCTTCTCATCTAACTCTCAGCCGCAAAGCAAATAAGCATATTTCCCAAAATGTCAAACTATTCCCTTAAGAAGATAAGATTTTAGGAATCAGCAACTTTTTACAATAGATTCTGTATCTAAAACTGAAATTTACAACCACACAGATGTAACAAAGAAAGTTTATGTCTGTATAATCCCTTTACAATTCAAACAAATAAGAAAAAACACTTTTGGCCAATTAAGTGAGCCACATGAAAAGGCCTTTGTTCTTACACATAGAAACAGAGGGAGGAAGAGGGCTGGGGGTTGTCTTACAGCTGTTCTGACAAGATACAACAAGCAACAAGTTCTTGCATGCTAGTTTACGAGTGAGAAAAATTACCTTTAATTACAGCATGATGACAGATAAGACTATTTGTATTAGACATTACTCCATCCTAAGAGTTACGCACAGATACCTTAAATTTGAAATACCTTAGTCCAGGGTGTAGCATTACAGATATGAACGTGTGATAAACTGTAAAACATCCACATAAGGGGCAAGCTCCACTGACAAAAAGAATTACTGCAGAGAACATACACTTCCCTGCACATTCAAAAACATGCCTCTTCTTGCTCGCGCAGCCCCCATCCTTCTCTGTCTCCTAGCAGCACACTCAACAGATCATTAACATCTGACTGCTATGTAAACTACACGGACACTATGGTATTTAACAGGTCAGAATGAGTTCAGATCATACACTTTAACAGGTAAATTCGCCCTACATGCGCCATAGTACTGAAGATATAAAATTGAAAATGAATCACTGTCACTGACTCAACAGTTTCTCCTGTGACTCAGTCTGAGTGCAAGACTTCCTGTTTGGGCCTTAACTTGAAACAGTGACACAGCATCTCATTCAGAAAGCACAAATCTTGCCATCACATAAAAGCATAAGTGAGATGAGAAGAAGGTGGTGAAATGTTTTGTTCACGTGTGCGAGCTGATAACGTTGTCCTGAGGGCAGGGTGGTGTAGTGTATGTAAGGGGGCTGTGGGGAGGGGTTGGTGGGGAGGAAGCAGACATACAGGTCTGTTTGGGGGGCTTCACTACTAGAAATACATGATTTATTCATCTGTCAGTGCTGAGTCTTGAAATTGTATCTTTAGGGAACAAAAATATCAAATACTCCTTTAATTAGTTAAATTAAACGATCTTACTTTAATTTAAGGAAGACCTTTGTAGATTCTGAAACAAGTTGATATGCATTAATAAAAATAATTGGGCCTTTCAATAGTAGGGTTTCCTTATTATAATCAACTTTAAAAAAAAAAAGTTTTCAAACATAAAAAATTAAAAAATTAAAAAAAAAAATTAAAAAATATCTTTTTTTCAGAGCCTCTTCTAGCTGATGAAGTCATGCTATTGGACCAGGAGGAAGCCAGGCGGGGCCTGTCTTTGTTATCAGTATTGCTGAATAGAAGCCTGGTGGAAGACCTGATAAAACCACAGGGATAAAGAAAACGCAAGCATGTACGCACATTGATTCATACCATAACATGCGTTTCCTGCGTCTGACCAGTGGCAGCTGAGACTAACATGTAATTATATTATAGACATAAGACACTGTCCAAACATACCGGTGTTGGAGGTAACCTCATCACCCTGGCATGCAGGCTCCCGCAACAGCATGAGAAGAGCCCAAACTGATCCTAGGACAGAGGCTTCAACAACAGTTTGAAATCAATTTGACTTTAGAAACAGAAAGGTAAAACATATAGCAGACACACAAGCAACAATCAGACATACTTACATCTCATTACAGCAGCCTCAGTTCAGGGAAATTTCATTCAAACAAATAAAACTGTAAGAAAAGTCCAGACTTCGCAGACTTTGCTTCAGAGATCTGTGAGGAGGAGATCCAGCTGATGACAGACAGAGAGTGAGAGTAACAGCCCAGAATTAACTCCTGTCTTCTGTCTCCTGTGAGTGCTGCAGCTCCGTCGCACTGCGCCTTTACCTGCCCTCACACGCAAAAGGAAAAGAGGGACTGAGTATTCAGCCAAGTGCGTGTTTCCAGTTGTTTATCGCCACCTGCAGGCGCACTCTCGTGGTTGAACGCTGTACTGTTGCACTCCTGTCTTTCTATTTAGTATTTAATCAAAGCCTCACTGCAACTTCGTGCTTTCCCATGTTTCATCAGTAGTGGGCTAGACACAGTGGGCTTCAATAGGCATGAAAAATACACATAAAAAGATAGATGTAAAAAGTGAGAAGCAGAATATTCACTTTATTTATTCAATCAACAATGTTTCTATTAAAACAACATGGCAATCTTATTAACAATGCAGAAAATAAACAGGTAAGCTGTAGTGAAACTGGGAGAAGCACAACATTAAAATGTGGAAACAATTCTAGTACAATTATATAGCGCCAATTCATAACTGAAGTTATCTCATTGTACTTTCCTAGAGCAGGTCTAGACCGTACTCTTTATAATATTATCAGAATCAGGATCAGAAATACTTTATTGTTGCCCGAGGGGAAACTCTTTAGTTACAGCTGCTCACTGTCACGTCAGACAGGAATAGAAGTAGCACTAAGCAAATCAAACAATAATACACTATGAAACAGCTAAGATATTTACAGAGATCCAATAACATTATAAAGCTTCATACCGCTTTCACAGAGATGGAAAGTATTTTTGCAACGCGGAGGAGAAACCCCGCGGCAGTAGCAAGTGGTATGTTGAGAAATAACTTACTGCTGACGTTAAATGCTTGAAGGCTTATCTGTGATTGAACGCTCCCCCTCTGCAGCGTGAAGTTGCATATCATGTTACACTTGCCAGATTCATCAACAGATAAAACGATTGCTTTTGTTAGTAGTGCACAGGCAGGTACTGGGTATCAGTGAAAAGGCATCATTTACTTTTTCAGTTCAGTGACAAAGGCTTTACTGTCGTACCTGCCATGTTTTTGAACACACATTTTCCCCAAAGTCTTACGACACATTTTGGTTTTGGATATTCCAAAGACTCAAATGTCTGTGAACTGGAAAGCCAAACACTTCAACCCCTTTTGCCTGCTGTTTTCTTCACTGTGGTCTACTCAGATGCTTTCCAGCTGCAACCATATAATTCAAACTTTTGACTCATTTGTAAACTGACTTCCCCTCTTGTCGTCATCGGAGAGATTTCAATATTGTTTGGCCCCTGGTAAATATTTAGACTCGTTTTGTTATTGAAGATGTTTGGAAACTGCTGCTCTGCCATTAAAGCTGCAGATTGCAAATTATCTTCCAGCAGCATTTTTACTATTGTAGGCAGGAGCACTGCTAGAAGATCTGGACAACTTGAAAACAACTCACCTGAGGCCCTGTGTGTATGTTGCAGGGCCCCTGTCCAGCTTTGGGCCCCCTCACTCTGCAGCCACAGTAGCAGGGCAATGTCCGCTGTTCTGTCAAAGAGCTGTATGGTTGATGTACTGG
The DNA here is from genome assembly GCF_020085105.1 of Siniperca chuatsi. NCBI lineage: Eukaryota > Metazoa > Chordata > Actinopteri > Centrarchiformes > Sinipercidae > Siniperca > Siniperca chuatsi. The sequence goes on from NC_058059.1 coordinate 8,371,591, forward strand.
TATTTAAACGATCTTGCTGTCAATAAATGGCATGGTCTAAATCAGTCTCCAGTGTGTGAAAGAGATGTTCAGTTCAGCACTGAAACAGTTTTTATTCAGCGCTCAAGTGAATAATTTGACTTCACAAGTTTCTTGCACACCCAGACAAACTAGACTGCAAAAATAGTTTTAAGGATGTTATTTTCCAAGGGCCATTTTAGTCAATATACAGTATATTTGATGTAAAAGGATGAAATACCATCACTCTGTTCATTAGGAGCCCTTGTATTGATGTTTTCTGAAATAGTGTTATCAGTGAGGAAGCTTTGCCAAACTGTGAAATATGACTCAAAATGTCCTACATGCCATTCTCAGAGATCTTATAAAACATTGTCTTGCTTCAGTTCTGAATAATGTATTTAACCAACAGCATGAAAAAAATATTTTTGATAAAGTAGCTGTTGATATGGATATTGGACCGAACTCTACCAGAATACAGTTAGTTTGTGCCATTTGTTGCATCTTTGTTTTTGATTAGATGTAATGAGGTACAAATAATTATCATTATCAATAATCATCAAGACTTATTGTCTTAAGTATTTATAATCAAACTTCTCATTTCACTGTGTAAATGCTTTGACGTACACATCTTTCTGCATATTTATTACCCATTCGAAATCTCTGCATCAAACGTTAATTTTCCTTGGAACTACAACTACAGGACTAAAAGAGCACTAACTTTCTTTCCTCCACAATCAGCAGCTTGGCGGAGTGTTCATACATTAATTTTAAGTGTAGCAGTATTTTTAACTCCAAACAGCTCACATCCCACTACAAAACTTTAAAACATTAATACATAAGTTCATGTTTCTGAAAACACCATTTATTTAAAAAGGTTTGTGTTCTTAGTTTTGACAAAACAACTGAAACTTGATTTGCACAAATGAACCAAGTGAGAATAAAGTCTTATCACCCTGTGTATATTAAATCTGTTGATAACATCAATCGTGACCTTTGTCTTTAGCTATGGCTGGTCAGACAATAAGGCTTAAGAGATAGAGACAACACAGAAACTCCTGTTTAACATCACATTTATTTAACCAAAAATGTGTCTTTTAGGATGAGCTGGAGGCGGCCACTGCAGCACGTCTGGGTTTGGGGGTGGTGCCTTCCCGGAAGCCATTCCTTGAAAATAGAAGAAAAATAAAAGTGAGGTTGATGCTGACAAATGCCATGTACGTAGAGTAATGTAACTTAGAGGTAAATGCTGGTGAAAAAGTCACAAGTCACTATACAAATACTTAATCTTTCTTAGATTTATTATCAAATGTACTAAAGTCTTTACTTTGTGCCACAGTTTGCAGTCTACTGCCAGTAGTTACAGGCTCGACAGCTGACTAGCTAGGGAACTGGCTAAAACTACTGCAGCTGATGATTAATTCTACCAACCCTGACCACAAATATTTCTCCTTCACTTGTTTAGACCAAAGGATAAACAGCAAGTCTATGGCACAAATGATGATGTAAGCAAACGCAAATGGCATTTCATTAAAAACATCTAAAGAAACGAGTCATCCAAAAAGAGCCACGAGTTCGACAAATTCAGGTTTACTGAGAGTTGGCATCCAATTTCAGTAAATGGGCCTTTTTCAAAGCAGACATTTTGACTTGTCAGGGGAAGCACAGGTGTAACTGAGAACATTAATGATGGCCCAGTTCCACCGAGTGTCCCAGTTAGCCAGAGAGCCAGCATACACAACACCAGGATCCTGGAACAGCTAAATGAAATGCGGGCATTCAAAGCTTAAGAGACACTGTCTGGGCTCACAGGCACTCCACAGCGTCCATTTTAATGCCACTGCTGTTATTTTCTCTTATAATGATGCTTACCTCAGAGAGAACACTGATATCATATTGAGATCATTTGTTCAGACATTTTTTTCTTCACCATCATTGGTAAGCAGCATTGACAAGTCTTATAACAGGACGATGGACAGGTTGCTAACAGACTCAATACTGTATTTGGCAAAGCACAAACTGCATTTCTCTGCCAAATCGGTTACATTTTTATAGTATTGCTAATGTAATGTGGCAACACAGCCAGCAAACAATATGTTGTGAAAAAGTTGAACTGTTCACAATAAAGTTCAGACTCCCGGCCACTGTTGGGGTGAAAGACACATTACAGATATATACTGTCTTTTATCCCTCTTTCTGACTGAGTGGAAGTGAGTAGGTCGTCTAGTTGAGGCACACTTGTGTAACAGGTCGTGTTATCACAGATATTTAGTTTACAGCTTCATGTTTATAGTCTCCCAGTAAAAAGCTGTGTTGTTAGTACACTCAGTTAAACTATCAAAGCAGCTCAGTAATGACACTAATCTTGAAGTTTTTGTAAACATTTGTTTAAAATTGTTTATACCCATGTTTGTTTGTTTGTTTATATACCTTTTAACAGCAACGTGGGTGATCATATGGTGCTATAATCCAGCATTTTTTATAAACATTTGTCTTTTAACCATTTCACATCACTGCCATGAATTCAATATAACCCACTGAATGGAAAAAAATGATTAGCTTCCTCTTGGCAGTTAAAAGCAAGATGCAGGAAGCGAGATGGGAATATGTCAACACAACTCAAATGCAGATCCAGTGTTTGTAGTTCAAGTTAATAAATCAAAATTTACTACAACCGGGTTTACTTAGGGTTTTTTTTTTTAAACAGTTTTACAAGTGATTTTCACTGTCTTTGAGTTAATTACATTTAACAAAGTCTTTAAGATCAGCATTAAGATGACTATTACTGATGCCAAGTCAATAAAACCCATTTAACCTTTCTGAAATAAAACGCCCAATAACACTAAACTGAAACACAGACAGCAAACAAGTTTTTAATAGAAGAACAGACATAACTAGCAGCTCATCTACATACACTTGTAGTTCTGCTCTGTGTTACCATAGCTGACTAAATTACATCTAAAAAGATCTTACCTGAATCTGCGGTAGACAACCTTCAGGTGTCTCAGACGGCCGGTCCCAGTGGTGTTCCTCCTCTTGGCCTTAGCGCTCCAGTTGTCTACAAAAACAAACATCTGTATCCATAAAGGCAGCCTGGCCATTCACATCAATGTAAAGCTGGACAATGTACCAACAGTGTTATTGTGTAAAGACACTGAGTATAATTTGGAATTTAAATGTTGACTTTCTCTGGTCTGAGACTGTATTATGCACAGTTCATGAGAACTAATATGTTCTACCTGGAGATCATATCTGAGAATAATAATGATATCTTCTCAAATGCAGAAAAAAAAGCCAAACACTTAAGAGTTAATTATTCAGTGAAAGCTCCAACAGCAAAATATCACAATATGTTGGGGCACCATGTCTTAACTAAGACACTGAGGGCTGTTTCACCACACTAAGCCAGTCAAAGCCAAAATCCAAGACCTCTATTTTACATAATTTAAAGAACTGTATTCACCTGCATGTTTACCTGCTCGTTTTAGAGTCAACATCACACTCACATGCAATGTTTTGAATCGAAGAATAATGTTCTTATCAAAACATGTCATTAGGTGCCTTACACTTTCTCTTGCGCTTCTCAGGGTAGCCACACTTGCCACAGGAGGACTTCTGCAGGTGGTAAGCCTTGGACCCACAACGACGGCACAGGGTGTGCGTCTTGTTCCGGCGCTTTCCGAAAGATGATGTTCCCTTCGTCTGAGAGGTAAGAGATTTAGAGGTCAGGAACAACTCTCAAAGACTTCACTACAGTTCAAAGATCTGACAATAGGTCTTGTCTCAGCACAGAAGAATGAATCACAGGAAGTCATTTGTTCAGACATTTGTGTTTAAAAACATCACTGACAAGACTCGTGTGGCAGCAATCACCACTTGATGTTGGATGCGAGGGATGCAATAATATTTAACGTAACCTCAGTGGTCTGATATTTAGGTTGTTATAAAGCCCCGAAAAGGTCGCATTACGTCCAAATTCCTGTTTTCGGGCACAAAAATGCATTTAAGTCTGCATTTGCCACAGTAGCACGCTGGTAGTGTGTACACTGAAGAGGCAGCACATTCAGTGCTACATCAAGTGATTAGCCAGTTATGCTAACAGCTATGGAAAAGCTAGCAAGCCATTAAATTATGTTATTACTTTTATAAGACGAACAATAAAACAAATTCATTCGTGGACACCTGCGGATTTAACCGAAGATATTCGACAGTTATCTTAACATTATCTGGTCGTCTCCCGGCTAAATCAGGCCTATTCAGTACACTGAACCTCAATGCTATGAGCAGCAAATAAACGCTGGAAGGATGCAACAGGAACATCGTTAACTATATTAAAATCAAGCTTCATCTCAAAAAATACTTGGCCCATACAGTAACAATGTTTATGCGACATCGAAACTCCAACAGTCGGCGTCAGATAAACGGCACATTACACAGATGTTAAAAGATTTCTCTCTGCCAGCGTTACAACTTACCATTTTCGTCCGGTGGCTAAGGGAAAAGAGACCGGAAGAGGAGCTTGCGCTGCATCAAATTACATCCGTGCTGCTTCCTGTGTAACAGAGAAATGTGTCCCCATGTAGCATTTTCCTCACCGATCAATTCGAATATATCAATGGAAATATTCAGCGAAAGGAGACGTTAATTTGATTTACCTGCCTATACCTGTATTTAAAGAAAAAATCCGTCATTTCCATATGAAGTGGCTTATCAATTTTATGTAGGCCTATTTAATTATGAACACAGACGGCATCAGGATGCGCCACAAAACCTCATAACCTACTTTATATAGCATTTTAACAATATAGATAAACCAGTGTCATTATAACACCCAGAAATTTAGCCTATTTATTAGGGATTTAGTTGTTTGTGAGGCAGAATAAATACTGAAAAGAAACATTTTGGGACACTCCCTCTCTTCTAAAACTACCTCTACACTTATCCTCAACACATAGGCTACTATAAAAAATTTTTTTATATTAATCATTAATCATAATGTCGAACACAATTAAAAACAGGTAGGCCTATGTTTGATAATTTGTGAATGATCATTCACTGTGATGGTTTGCAGCTGAGAGTGAAGCAGTTGGATGAGGGTAAAGCCACGGTAGGCTACTCGCAATATGATGGATTGGCCCCGTCATTTTGGGATGGTGTTGCTGCCCCAACTGAATGGGTTCAAGTCATGGATGTAAGTATGTTGGTCTTGTTTATAAGTGTAAAATGGAGCATAAGATTTAAAGGTGGATTGGTGTTGTGTTGGTCCTTCATTATCTATCTACATCTTTTCTTGATGACCTTAAAGGTCCCCATGTCAGAATATAGTTTATTATCTTAGTTGATATTGTGCTTATATGGTGCATATTTGAAATTTGTGCTTGAATTAAATTACAGCATTGACACACAGTTTGAGCTTGACAAAATAATCTTAACACAAAGTCTCGCTTTTTCTGGGGCGTTTAGCCATATCTCACATCCTGAGTTTGCTTAGTTGTCATGGAGATGGCTCAGTTGTCATAGGTTCATAATTCTTATAATGCTGCCATGTGTTGTCTCCTTTGTGAACTGTACTTGATGGTACTTGAAACCAACTGAATACGTACACAGGTAGGAAGTGGGAGTCAGGGTTAGGGCCCAACACCTCATTTTTTACCTCAGAGAGGTTAATGTGGCTATATGTTTCAAGCCCATGATGACAAACTCTAGGTAGTGACATAAAGAATAAGATTGTGGATACAAGGCAGAAATGAGCTTCCTTTTGTGGGGTGTCTGGGCTCACTCTGTCAAGAGGAGTGGTTGAAGTCTCTTTCACGCTTGCTTTTGGAGATATTCTGAGCATGTCCAACTGGGAGGAGCCCAAGGGCAGGCCCAGAACGTGCAGGAGGGACTACATATCTAATCTGGCCTCAATCAGGGAGTGCCTCAGGTCCTGAAGGCCACGGCTTGAGAGAAGGATGTGTGGGCTTCTTTGCTCAGCCTGCTGCCTCTATGACCTGGACCCAGATAGGATAAGTGGCAGAAAATCTGGATGGATGGCTAAAAGTGTAATTAAAAAAAAGATTTCTAATTTCACTGACTCCATCTCACTTCTACATAGTTCAATGATGCAGATTACTTAAAGTAACACTACTAAATGATGTGTGTCCCTTGTACAATATGTGTCAGTAAAACTAAAGTGGCAGGCTTAACAGATTTGCAAACACACTCACTCTTGTTAAGGTGTTAATGCATACTGCTGAAGTAACTCAGACTGCACCAGATGATCAAAGTGGACACTGGCAGAAATCAATGGCGCTAATATACTTATCAGCACCAGTGCTAGAAAAATCTGCTGATTTCTGTCAAGAGTTTGGCTCTGAGATGGTGCTGCTGTTGTGGCATCAGGGTTTAGCTTGCCACAAAGTTGCTGTCAAGGTTTGAAATTGTCCCCAGGCCCTAAAACAGTGATTGGAGACATTAAAATTTTGCATGAATACAGTGGAGAAAATCTTTCACGTTGACATTAACTACAATGAATAAAAAGCATAAAGAATACCTAGACATAAAACCAGCTACCTGCCAAAATCTCATTGTCAGTGGTGTTGCAACAGCATCAGATCTGAAGTAATTACAATGAAAGGTAATTTTATATTAATCTACAGTTTAGTGGCTCTGGTAAGGTTTTACCAGCCTAAGGAGGTCAGGTGAATCTGGCTGTTTTCTATATTTTGAGCGCGCAGGTGCATTCATGTAAAGGAGACCACGACCTTGGGTTTTGGCTGAGTGAGCATCCGAATGAAACGCGGCGCGCCCCCGGCTGCCAGGCTGGGAAAAGGCGCACCCTCCTCCTTTTTACATTTCAGTCACGCAGCCATGCTCAGATTTGAGATGTAGCATGAAGGATGTGTTTTTTTTCTGTCGCAGCTCGTATCAGTAATTTAAAGCAAAACATCGCGCTTGGCATCGATATCTTTGATTTATCTGATTTAACATGTAATTTTAGACAAAAAGCCTTCTGAAAGCGTTATTTTGGATCATCTGCATTGCTTGCATCCGATCGACCGACTGCACCTCGTCGAGACGAGTAGCGCGCGATATCCGATAGAAATCAAGAATTTCCTCGGGACATTTCATATTTTTACACCCGTCCATTTGCAAATTAGGCCTATATAAAGATATAGGAATTATTATAGCAGAACTGGGCACAGGTCCATTAATGGTTTGGATTTGAGATCACAACTGGCGATAAATTGCGATGCTTATCATCCAACACCAATGATGCTGCGGTATGAGGAAATAGCCTAGAAAGGTGATGGACAATGACCTGTCCAGCGGGTATAAGACACCGGCGCTCCTGGTCTTGAATGCAGCGGAGAGAGACACCTAACCGGGTGTCACAGTCAGCCCTGGATGCTGCGCCGAAGAATGGGATACTCCGACCCATCGTCGGGTAAAGATATACTTGGCAATAGATCTCTTTGTTTTATATTTATTTGCGCATTTGGACTCGTCACACTATTGCAACAGATTCTCTATGGAAAGAACTACATTAAGAGGTAAGTGTCGGTTATTTCTGTTTGGTCGTCATTAATAATAGGCAATTAGATCGCAGGCCTTGCTGTTGATAGCAGAGTTGTACACACTGTAAGGATAACATTCAGCCTTAAAAAGCATGCTTTCGTAGCCGTTTTGTGTGAGGCTTATTGCTCAGGTTTGATCCCAATTAATGACTGAATGGTGGAAAATAAATTGTGAATGATAAATTGATAAATTGTTCAGTATAAATGGGAGTAGTCTGGATGAACTACATGTCGGGACGCATGGGGAAAACAAGCTTTAATGGCTGGAAAGAAAAATAGCAATTAACCATCCATCTTTCTTCCTAGTGGCATAGAAACAATTTCCATTGGATTTATGTTTTTGATATTTTCTGAAAATGAAGCATCACATTCATACCATACACAGTGCTCCAGCTGTGTATGGTAATGTTTTCCCTTTCTTTTTTCCAAAGATCCTTATTTGATTTTCTTCAGCCTTCTTGACTGGTCTTAGCCTACATCTTACAGAGGCATCAGATTATCATAATGCAACTGAAAGCTTTTGGAGCTGATGATGATTACAGATATCAACATGATGAAGATGATGTGTATTTCTTATTGGTCCCTGTTAAATAAATCATTTTACCAGGCTGCACTCAGTGTACTCACAGCCGCTGCAGAGCCATGTTTTATAATACCTCTGCAACAGCATTCATCTCTCTGGGTTCTTGAGCTCAACCCTGGTTGGAAGTCTGCTTTTGCACTCATCCAAACCCATTTAAAGACCAATTTATCTATTAAATTGCAGCCCCCTTTCTTTTACATTCTGAGACAAAGTTCAGTGTGAGACGAGCAGATGCTGAGAAGCTGGGATGTTTGATCTTTAGGTGGTTTAAAGAATCTCACAAAGAACACCAAATCTCACTCCAAACAAAAGGAACAATCTGAAAACTTTATCCCCACCTCCAGATGTTTTACAGACAGCACATATACAGTATGTTTACTTCAAAGCAAACATATATGTGCTGCAATCTGAAAGCTCCCCACAGCTAACCCCCTCCCCTGCCACCCTGCTGGGCTGGTCTGACAATAGACAATGTGGATTCATGGCATCCCGACCTCTGCGGTAAGATGCATGAATCCAGACCCGACACATGCACCTTTCTTCGCCTGTGCCCTTACTTTGCTCCTAGCGCTCAGCCTAGGAGAGAGGGGGGAGCAAGCTGCACAACAGAAACCAGTGGGCTCAGCGGCAGCCATTTTGCTACAGTCGGTCTGCACACACACCTCAGTGCAAGTGGGGGAGAGAGAGGAAGGAGATGGCGAAAGACTGAGAGGGAGTGATAAAATGACTGTGTGTGTGTGTGTGTGTGTGTGTGTGTGTGTGTGTGAAGCAAAGAGAGAGGGAGAAGAGCAAGAATATGTCATCTTATGATGTCTCTCCAAGCATAAACAACCAGAAGTTGTTGTCCACATGGGTTTGACCACACCCAGCCTCTTCCCCTACCAAACCCAAGCATGAGAACATGCTGGCAGAGTGTTTATCATGGTGTTTCAGGGCATCACAGAAAAATCAACCAAAAATCTAAGCTAGAATGGCAGCAGAGGAGACATTTGGGTGCTTTGATCGAGTAGGGAGTAACAGTTTAGATGTATCATCAGTCTTACACCAGCTGACCAAAGGGCAAAGGGCTCTCCTCTAAATGTATGAGGACGCCCATTAAAGTCAAACGAAGTCACGAACATTGTTGTACTTGATAAATCTGGCCATTGAGTTTCCGTGGAGTCACGTTATAGTGTCACATCAGTCAGCTCCCTGCCTGCCTTCACTCACATGAGGATGAAGCCGATTGTAAAATGGCAGTGCAGGATTCAAGAGGGAAGCTTTTTATATTATCACAGTGAGTGACACACTTATCTAGGAAGGAAGACATAACTTTCACCTCTATGTGACTTGTAGAGGGTGATATCTAAAAATACTCCTCGGCTATAAGGAGTAGCAGCAAAGGCCCCAGACTGGAGTGGGTTGGTAACCATCCCAAAATTAGTAGCTTTGTGAACTGTGAATTTGGCTGCAACTAATGATTCTCTTCATTGTCAGTTAATCTGTCAATATTTTTAATCTATAAAACATCAGAAAAAAGTTTAAAAAAATGAATGAATGAATGAAGAAAAGCAGAACACTCTTCATTAGCATTCAAGATTTGAGAAGCTGAAACCAGCAAATGTTTGGCATTCTTGCTTGGCAAAAGAAATAAAACGATTAACCAGTCATCAAAATTGTTGGCTTTACAGTAAATACTCTGCCAATCGACTAATCGATTAATCAACAAACAAATCACTTCAGCACTTTTGTACACGTGACTGTTTATGAGCTGTTCTTGGTGCATTATGTATTTGGGTTGTATATCCCTGATTCTTCTTCAGATTCCTGTGTTTTTTAGTTTCAACATGCAGTTAACCGAGCTATATGTGGATATATTCATTCTAGCACATAGGAGCACATACAACTGCTAGTTAATAATTTATAAGTCACAGGACTTTCACCATTTACAGGAGTGATTCCCTGTTAAAAGTTAATGTAACGAGGAAACAAGAAAGAGATCAAGAGGAGATCATCTGTTTTCATCAATAACAGCAATGCATCTCCTGTTTTGATAAAGACAACAAAGTACCTCCCCATCTTAAGGAGCCTTTGGTTGATACAGGAAGTACCCCTGGACGTACTAAATGGACATCTGATTTGATGTGCCTGGTCTACCCTAAAACCCAAGCCACATAAACCAATAGTATATAAGTCTTTCCTGCTTCCAAGTCCAATTAACGATGCTCAAGGGCAGAATCAGAGCACATTAGGGCTGCAGAGCAACTTTGTGCTTGTTGTTTGCCTGAACTAATGCGTGGATTACTGTCTGAACTGTGCTCATAATTGAGTCAATTGGAGATAAATGGGCTCATTGAACTAAAGACACTGGATTGATCTGTAAGTCAGAAGTAGTCACATGAGATCGATTAGGGTTTTATTGGTAGCCACAATATTGGAAAATATCAGTATTGTATAAGCTTTATGTGATATTGATCAACCCACAGCATTTTAAATAGTGTTTTGGTGATGATTAATGGTATAAGTGACTAAAAAGGCTGGTTTGATTAGCTTTTCTGTGTAACAGACCTCTTTTAGGCATTAAACCGAGGCACAAACATCTCTCTGATTTTAGTGTGTTCTGTTCTGCAGCCGGTTGCAGAGTGCTATTGAGATGTTGAAGTGGGGCTTAGAGAGGCCAAATGTGCCTGCAGATCAGTATTGACATGAGTCCTCGATGATGAATGTTCTATCACATAATGCACCCAGAAAGGCTCTTTGGGTTCAGTTTCCCTGCTGAATTTAGCACAACGCCTACAGAGCACTCATAGAAATGAGTCACACATGAATACTTGCATAATAATAAGTCAATAATAGGGAAAGTTGTACACTCACTGATATTTTGATGTATGGGATGCAGATATTCGGTTTACAAATGAAGACATCATCACACATCTACCCTTTAATATGTCGAGCAGATTTTTAAAGGCCAAGTCTGGTGATATTCTATATATGTCTTATATATACAGTATAACCCATGAAAATACCAAAACCAAAAATGATTTGATCCCAGGTGTATCCAAAGCCTGATATAGCATATTTCTCTGTTCCATAGACTTCCGTTGTTGTACAAAAGCCAAGTAAAAATAATACATAAATGAACACCATTGCACCAGGTGACATTTTCCTTCATTACAATGATGTTTATTTCGAGTAGAGCCCCACATACACCATCCTGGTACTGTAAATACCAGCCAACACAAAAAATCTGTGGCTAAAAATAGTCCCAACAAATACACAATGTTTGCTATAAACTGCTCAAATGTCCAGCTTTTTAAAGCCTTTTTTTAAATAAAAGTATATTGATCAATGGACCTTGGTGCTGAGAGCCACAGACTAGAGGCTGGAGAACTCAGAAAGTATTGAGAGACAGAGTTACGCATGGTTGGTTTTGGTCTTTTCATGGGATTCGTTGACAATAACAAAAATGTAGAATATCGTCAGTAAGTGTAAGTTTTCCCTTCTTCCAAACCAAAAAAATCTTTGTAGATTACTGTAAACAGGCTCTGAGCATACTGATGCCCCTCATCTCTCTAAAATGAGTTGGTTCATTCAGAATGAACAACATCCTCATGATGTGAGGGCTATGAACCACCTGCACCAAATGGCCTCCTCTGATAAATTCACTGTGATGGTTTTAGTGAAAACCGATGCAGCAGAGGACAAGATATCCTGACTTATAGTCTCTAGTATGGGTCAAGCTTCAAAAACACTGGAACCTACATTTCTGATAATGCAGCCAATAGCATCTTTTCAACAGGCACAGACAAATTTCTGTTACAAATGTGCAGCCTTCAAGTCCAAGTCGAGATACTGTAACCCCTTGGGTTATTTTCTCAGACTGGACAATGCTCCTCCAGAGCCACAGAAAAACTGTTTTCACAGGCTGAGTAGTACTAAACTTGTCTAGTAAACTCATTTCTAAACTCTAAACTCATTTCTATGTGTAAAACCCCATTTAACTAATATCTGCCTGAAACATGGCTATTTTTATACTATCTACATCTGGCATCTCTTCCTAATTTGACATTGGCAGCAACACTGGCAACGATTACTGTTCTTCCCTTAAGTCACTGTGACTTTAATATTTTGAACTACAAGTCTAACACTCCTGCAGACCAATATTGCAGAGTGTGAATGTTTGAATCACACTCAGGATAGTGGCAACAGCCCAGCAGAGCATAAATTAACCATTCAAACCATGATGTCATCAACTGAAAATTCATTCTAACCATGTTTGGTGTCATACTTGACTGTTTTTCTTGAGCCAAAAAGCTGGTCCCCTTAATGCATATGTGTATGTGTGCGTGAATGTGCAAATGTGAGTTTTGTGAGTGAACACACGGGCTTGGTTGTATGTGTTTGACATTTGCACAATGAGGACAATAAATCCCAAATAAACTGACTCATTTTCTTACTAGTGCACAACAGTTTAGCCGACTCAAAGGGGACGAGACAGGAAATTGGACCGGCCCCGTTAATTTCTCGGATGATGGATCTCTGAAGCCTGCCAGAAATGGAAGGAAAAGGTACCTTTCCAGCGTGACTGACTGCACAACACCTCTGAGAAAAGAGAGTGTGAGGGAGAGAAAGAGAGAGATAGCGTAATAGACAACATAAGTTTCAAATCCATCACAATGACGACCCAGCCCTGCATGTGTGGACCGGGCCGCTGATACGCCCACCACTCTCCTCAGATGCTATAGAGAGAACACAAGCTGCAACATATTTACACTTTTTTTGCTCTACTTGTTTTGAAATCTGCAGGTTTAGGAAGTAAGCAGGGGTGGTGATGTCACAAGAACTACATCACACATTTAACTCTAACTTAACCTGTCTGCATGTTGACAGATGTTTCCGTCAGAATTTTCAGCCAGATTCACAGATCTCCGTAATAGTCACACCCTGCCTAGCCGATATTAAGAAGAAAAAAAAACGCTCTCAAAGGTAGGCCAGTTTGAAGGCATTTTTAAGCATTTTCACAGAAACCCAAGAATGCCTCTTTCTTTTTCATTAGTTTGAAAGGTATAAACTCTCATATTTTTTCAGTGGTGGTTGCACTCCAGATTTGCTCTTGCATGTTGTCTGATCCCGTTCACCTCGACCCCAGATTCCCAAACCCCATCCCCTTCAGAAGCTGGTAGAACCACCGTCTCCTGTTGATGTACTGGCTTCTCCTCGTACCTTTGTGTCCCATCAAGCACCCATTTCCAAATGCCTTGTCCTCCTCAGTCTGTGTCTCATGTGTTCTGCACAGCTCTGTGTGTATGCCATGTACATAGTATGGACACTTCTCTCTGCTCCCCCTATCTCCCCTTCTCACATCTGCATTGTCTCTCTCTGCGACCTGGATTTACCCCCTTTTCAACTTTACTTTACTTGTTACAATAAGACAGAAATTTTTCCAAATCCTCATTGCACTGAGCAGTAGATGTCAGCATCTGTGGTAAAATGCTGGTTAGTCTTTCTCATTATCAGTTGGTTTTTAACCAGCACTGTACGGTTAACCTAAGATGCGAGATGAAAGTCATCTGAAGTGAATTACTGCTTTCAGAACTGAACAGAGAACACTTGCAAAGGTTTCATCATCTTAGCTAAAACAAGCATGAATAGCCCTATTCAAGTGTCATATAGATTATATGAAAGAGATCCTCTTCTCAGTAGAACCTCAGAAATACACTGCATCATCAGGTGGATGTAGACAACCAGTTTCATTGTTCCTTATTTGTACAATCATCCCAGCATCTTGTTCCTTTAATGCATCTGTCTATTGTAGTGCTTGTTGTGTTATTATCATTATTAGCATTTTTTTTTAACTCGCCTCATTTACCTCCACAGCCACAGGTAATATTTTGCAATATTATCCATCTTCCAAAACACCACACTACATCTGATCTATCTGATGTGACACCATTCATTCTAACAAATACACATTGCAATTGCTGCGATTTTGGCATTAAATTCCCTCACATTCCCTCAAGAAATGAAAATCTGGAAAACATATTATGACATTTAGAGCTTTCCAAGATTCAGATGTAACTCAGAAGAGGTATATTTTGAAACTATGATTACTCTAGGGATTACTGATTTTAATAAAAGTCAAATAGAAATGTAAAATTTGCTTTATGGATCAATATCTTTATTTATATAAAACACGTTTTTTTTTAATGCAGCCAGAGAGAGATGTTCTGTGGCCTTCTGCCCAAACCTAAAAAGAAAATTATAGATCAGAGCTAAAGAGAGAAACCCTCTCAGGGTGAGACTAATGACAATTGGAACGGGAAAGAATCATTTGGCTGATATAAAAACTTCATGTACATTTCTCACATTTTAGTGCCTGTTGACTCAGGCCTGTGTAGCAAAGATAAACAGCATATTGAAACAATGTTGTATTTGCATGTAAGTTGAAAACATTTCAAAGGCTTTTTCAAGTTATATTTTGAAGCACTTATTTTAGTGATTAGTCAAATGGAATTACAAAACCAAAATCCATCATATTGTTTCCTGCCTCAGATCAAATTAAATTAAATATTTCTCAAATGTTTAGCTTCTATTTTGTCTTCTTATAATTTTTTGCTTTAACTTGAAGTAGCACCTTTCTGTGGTAATTTTACAGTAGACACTTTAGTTTAATTTCCCTCCAAGCACTTGGTTTAAATCAACTGGCGATACAAAATGGTAAAGAAATAAATACAAACAGTTAAGTGTTCAGAATTTGGAAAAAGTCAAGCAACCTTTGGTCTGTAGCATCCAATAAGAAAAATATATTGAATTTAAACTGATCAGGACAACACTAAAGCGCTATGTAACGTTTGCTAAACAGCGGCCACTGTGGTAACTACAAGAAAATGGTTTATTGAATTTGCCTTCATTTTCCAAGATTCTCTTGAGTCAGCTGGTTTACAGACATCATGTTTATCTGTGACATACTGAAATATAATGTAACAGGAGCACAAGTAGAAAAAGAGTCTTAAAGTCACCGAACATACTCATTAATGTCAGTTAGACAGCATATATCTAAAGTTTGCTAACAATTAGGTCAGTTTCAGGTGAAACTAGCTAATCAACAGATACTCAGGTAGACTCCTTCCTAAGGGCAGGGCTTATCTAACACAGAGTAGCTTAAATTTCTAGTTCCCGTCCCATTTTTTCACAATTGAGAATGACTTCCGGATGGGAGCCGAAACGTCTTGATTCTGAAAACAGTGTCCAGATGACTACGACTGAAACCTTTTCTACGATTTGCTGACATTAGTTAAGATAAGCTGGTCATTCCAGACCAAGTAAAACTGTAGCAGCAACAAATTCTGATTGTAATGAAATGAGCAAGTTTTTTTTTTTTTTGTTGCTTATGAATTCAACTTTTCATTTACAAAAGGAAGAATGTGATATTTCTTCTTTCAAAGGTTACATAGTCTCGCTTTAATGTACAATACTCTAAAAAGCAGAAAGCAACTCCAAATTTCAGAATATACATCTCCAACGAGTAACATAGTGCTCCAACTGAACCACTCCATCAGCAAGATGAGTAATTTACACTTCACATTCACATCCACCTACTCCACAAATGTTTCAGCAAAGTGCAGTTATGAAAATTAGCTGTGCTGTTTATGGTTAATCTTTGTAGCTTAATAAAAATCCTAAATTTCCTCTGCCCAACATGATTATAGCACCTTGTAAACATAGAAACCTCCATCCTAACCAACCTCACCCCATCCCAATACACTAACACAAACTCACACACACACATTTTATCCAGACTGCACACTGATTGCATATAAATACAATGTTGTGAGGCATCAGTGCACAGATAAATGGCAACTTATGAAGTCTGAATCCTTTCAACTTTCTTTGCAGAGCCATTTTGTCAAATCCACCAAAACTCAGTCACACCACCCTACTGAGGACATTGTTTTTGTGTGCTTTTGGTTAATGTTGCCATTTCGATGTAATGATTGTTTGAATTTCTCAGATTCTTTAGCTCCATTTAAAAATATTTAATTCAAAGTTTTATTGGTTATTGCCTCTATGATTACCTGTTTGCATAAATATCTGTGCATGTATTTATGCGCACAGTGTATCAAAATATCAAGAAATTAGCCACTGAGTCATACAGTTTTACTTTTATATAAATGTATAAATATATTGTACTGCCTCACACAAAAGCACAGTCACCCTCATACTCATATCCACCAGACGCTACACTGCTATAACCATCCAATCCACCATTTTACCAAGCTATGCACTGGAATCAACCCCTTTCCCCTTTCAAACTGTTTTCGGTTTCTCTTCTAAATTAATACTCAGCATATTTACACATTTTAATCCCAGAATACCTGTATTAAACCATGCAAGTTCTCATCATAACCAACTCAATAAGTGAAAATATGAGAGGTATTATTTTTCTTCAGTTAGTGTATCACATTGGTTTAGACTAAGATGTAATAGAATCTGGTGCAAGTGTCCAGTAAACAGTACGTTACTATCCCATATGTGACACCGAAAATCAGTTTCATAACTTCTGTCATTTGTCATCCCACAATGCTATACTGATATTCTAGTATTTCATAAAGTCAAACCATAGACATTTTGTAGTACATATAAGATATTTTTCTTTACACACTGTTTTATATATTGCGTTGTATCTCCACTGTTTGTTGTTAATTCTGTTGATTCTCTTGTGTGTGGAGAGATTTAGGCAGAGGATGACTGTGTCTATCCCTCCAGGTATCTGGAAAACTATGATGGCTCCTTTGAGTACAACTCCACTGCATGCAGGGAGCTCAGACAGGAGATTATGGACGTCAAAGTCCTGACAATGTGAGTGTTCATTATGACATCGCCAACACCTGTGGTGGACAACCTTATTTAGAAAAACGTCTTTTTTCCCCCCTAAGGTGATCCACAAGCACCAGTCAGGTAGGTGGAGAGAAAATTCACCACCTGAATCCTAAAAAGCTACCAGAAATATTGTCTGTGGGACCTTAAAAAGAATGATGACAGCCTTTAAAATGTTGTCTGTGTTCAGTGAGAACTGTGAAATACATTACTCTTTCAGGTTTAAGCTTGTTGATACCACATTTTTGAGTTCATTATGAGGCTGGAGGTTGGATCATGAATGTCTGCACAAAATTTCATGGCAATCAATCAAATAGTTGTCGAGTTATTTCAGTTTGAACCGAAGTCGTCCAGCTGACTGACAATGCCATCCCTAGAGCCACGCCGCCACCGTGACTAAAAATACACACAAGAGACAACAGAAGTGTATATAGTGTCAATAGATTGGCAGTATATTATTTTGTATACTTTTAAAACCCAGTTATTCAGTTTAGAATTTAATAGTAAGCATGTTAGTTTCAAGATAATGTATAGTAATAATTGACTAAAAATGTGTTGCGATTTGATATTTATGCACATGACAAATATTCTGCTCACAAATATTTACATCATAATCATTGATACATACTGACAATCATTATTTATTGTATATCACTATTCTAGAGTCTGTCAGGTCTTACCTTCGATGCAAACATTTTCCATGACTTTGATAGTAGCATTTTATTAATAAAGAAAAAGATGAAGAACGTGTTGAGCTGAATTCATCTGAATTGATGTTGTGACCTTGAATGGATTTGATGAATATTTCATAAGTTATTTCACTCTGTTCTTTTAAATAATCACTAAGGGATAAAGTGGCAGAGAGTCTATTATTATCTAATACACAGTAAACAGTTGCCCACTGCAAATCTGCAAAAACTGAAGTAAAACTGAAGGAGAGAACAACGCTTAAATCTTGCCACATGACATTCATTTTATCGCAAACATTTTACATTTTATTAACAGCAGCACACTATAAGTAACAGAAAGCTTCACATAATGCAGTAGATTACTGGCCAAAGTCATGGCACTCCTCAACGAGCCAGTTGTGTTAATGGAAATTTGAGCTGCACATTTCCTCTTGTATGAATGTGAACATTGTCCAGTGACCTTTTGTGCGTGTCCCTCAGGCTGCCAAACATTAATGTCGAACGTATTCTTGGAGCTTGATGAAGGGCCATGAGCCACTCTGGCTGAGGCAGAGAGCAACTGCTGTCACTCTGCCAGACAGTCAAAGTAATTGTGCCACCCTGCCTCCCAGAGCAAATCACATCTCCGAATCATCTCAAAGGAAATGCCAGTTCAAGGGCAGCTATTTACAGACATGCTCATGAAGACACTGTCTGTGTATTAACAAGATAGATCGAGTGGCATCAGTAGAGCCATTACCGAGTAATCACTGCAATTTTCTGTCCCCTTGTTTGTCTTTTTGAGTCGTTTTTATGATGTTTCTTCAATTTACTACCCTTGTAGAAACATGGGTAATCGGAAAATACATGGCCATGGGTATCCTTCCTCATTCCACAAGTCTCTCTGCCTGTCTGCCAGGGTGAAAACCTCAGAGCTGTTTGAAAGATGGCGAAACCTGCAGGTGTGTAGATGGGAGCAGAACAAGGAGGAGACAAGCAACTTCAAGTAAGCATTACTCAGTCTCAGCAGAAGAAATGTACATCTGAATGTCTTCATTGCCGCTTAGTTTGCACACTGCACATACCTCTTTTTGTTGTTGTCTCTGTTTCTGAAATGCATTTGCTGCTTTTAACCCCAGTATTCTCATTGGTGTCCTAAACAGTTCAAAAAACATACTTAACAGTGTTTTATCACTTTATCATCACATCACTTTATTTTCTAAAATGTCCTAATTTTTATATGAATTGTTTATAAAACTGAACTAATGATGAACTAATGATAATGTTTCAGAAGTCCGCTGTTTCAGAAGTCCGTCAGAGAAAATTACACATTACTTGTGTTTGAAGTCTCAGAGACTCCAGCTGTAAAACATGGTTAAATACAGTGGATTTTCTCTGTATCTGTGATTGGTGTTAACATAACCTTTTGTGCAGGACTACCCCACCACATCCTAAATAAGTCTATTTTGATTTTTGTTATTGGAGTTTTATAAAAGTTTGCTCATAAGAGGTCAAACAGGGAGTTAGACTCCTGCAGGGTCTAATTGACCCTAAACATAAGTAACATCACTATGTAGGTTAACATACTGTACATTTCTTTGTCTGTAAAAGAGTTTTTGGCAAACAAAAGGATTATATTTGTTCATGCATTGCCCTATAACATATTAAACATAAAATAATTTCTTCACTTGGTGTAATAATAATGCTTTATAGTAATTTTTGCATTTTGTCAAATGTGAAAGCCCAGTTTGTAGCAAAGAGAAGGGTCACCACTTTAATACTGCTCCACATAACATATTGGGTCTAATAAGATCAAAAGAAAAAGATATTTAAAGCAAAAAAAATGGTTGATTTTGCAATTATTATTTTTATACATGCAGAAGTGGGGTCTGTGGGACTCCAGACAATGAGGGGCAAAGCCAATGTCAGCACAATACAAGGGATAAGCTAGTTTTGGTCCTGATGCTGACATGAAGTCTCTTACAAATAAACTAACTCAATCCTCTCCTTGGTGTCCTCCTAAAGGATGTCTCTGTCTCGCTGCTGTAATGCTCCTTCCTTTCTGTTCACCACCAAGAGGAACACTCCTGCAGGGACCAAACTGAGGTACGAGGTTGACACCAGTGGTATTCTTCCCATCACCACTGAGGTCTTCAAGATGTTCCCAGATGTGAGTTCATCGCCTGTTTATGAGTGTTTGCTATGTTAAATATTATTATATATACTAAATATTGGCTTTTTTTTAACTTTACATACTATTGGTCTGATGTTACTAAACCTGGTGATAAGATTAATTTGCTTTCAAGAGCCCTGAATGCTGTCTGTCTGACATTAACAACATGTGTCTGTTTCATCCAGGATATGCCGTATTCCAAATCACAGTACAAGAAATGTGCTGTTATTGGAAATGGCGGCATCATCAAGAACAGCAAATGTGGAAAGGAAATTGACTCAGCAGATTTTGTGTTTAGGTATACAGGATATAATCCTTCAGTGTTTGTTGTGTGAGGGCTGCACAATTATTACAATTAATTTTGCTCACTATTAAGATTGTGAGTATTTATCATGATTGTACATTAACTTTGAGCAGAATAAAATTGTTCTATTGCACTTGGCAGAGAATTACCCTCAGTTTCACTGTGTAATTATGAATCTAAGTAACAATGCCAGCAGAGCAGGCAATCACATAAAAAGACTGACATAGAAAATCTTGTAACATTACACTCTTGTTTGTGACTGGGCAGCATTTTACCTGTGAAAAGGGAGCACCTGATTTGCACCAGAGGAGCCAAGTATTGCACCGAATTTGTCGCTAAGCCCCTTAGTTACTGTTGCTACGCCTATCAAACTTTCTGCTCTCACACATATGGCATTTACAATGATAACGGTGGCAGATTCAACACTTGAAATTCTTTGAAACAATGGGTATTTGATTTCAGACAGAAATAAACAAAAGCAGCTTCTCATTTCTAGCTGGCAAAAAAAATCTTTTGCTGGCAGATTTAGTAGTAGCTAGCTAGCTATTTAAGCTAACGTTATCTCCATGAGTTTATGTGTTAAAAACACCGTCAATGACTGACTTTTACTATTTCAAGGTGACTCGTTTAAAATGGGAATCCTGTAAAAGGGTCTTGAATGTGCACTTGATGGCTACGTACATGATATCATGCTAAAAGTCTGAGGCTAAAGCAGCATGTCCCAGGCAAAAAGTCAGTGGATGAGAGAACAAAGAAATAAAGAAACAAGATTGTTATATTGCACTTTAGCATTAGTTAGTCCTAGTATTACAAGTATGATAAGGAAAAATGCAAGATCGGACTCTTATTTATAGTAGATGTGCTGTTGTTTTTTTTATGTAACCTGTAACTCCACAAAATAATGATGAATTGGAAGCAACACTGTTAGGCTTCTACAGTAGATAGTAAGTTAGTTATCCAAACATGCTAACTTCTGCAGCTTACGTTAGAGTGGACAAACTCACTGTCAACAATTTCTTACACTTAAAGCTCTTGCATTTTTGGTTTTGGAAAGGCTAAATAACATACCACCCTCCAAACTCTTTATACGGACTATCGCTCCACTACAGCCTCATGCAAACTGCTTCAACATGTGGAGAAATCCAAAGTTTGACAGACCTTTCCTAGTTAAGGTTGCTAAGCTATGATTGGAGGGGTTTAGTAAACAGTCAGTTAAGTTTGATTTATTGTAGATGCTCAACTCCTGATCACAACTATTATATGATTAATTGTGCAGCTCTACATTATGTCTTACCAGCATGCCTAGTTTGAAATGTGTCAAGTCAAATACATTTGAACTCCTTTATCTGTGGTCTTTTCTCTCTCGCAGGTGCAACATACCACCCATTAATGAGAAGTACACAGCTGATGTTGGCACTAAAACAGATCTGGTGACAATAAATCCGAGCATTATTACTGAGAGGTACTGTAAATATGGGTCTGAGTGTGAGATCACATCTCTCTCTCTCTTGCTCTCTCCCCCAATCTGTCTCTGTCTTTAGTCTCCTTCTCTTTTTAGCTTTCGTCATCTCATGTTTCACTTCCTCTGCAGATTTCAGAAGCTGGAGAAATGGCGCCGTCCATTTTATGAAGTCCTCCAGAATTACGAGAACTCCTCAGTGGTGCTTCCCGCCTTCTACAACACCCGCAACACCGATGTATCTTTCAGAGTCAAGTACATGCTGGATGACTTCGACTCCCAGAGAGGCGTGTTCTTCTTCCACCCACAGTACCTGCTCAACGTGCAGCGTTTCTGGGCGGTGCAGGGCGTTCGGGCCAAACGGCTCAGCAGCGGCCTGATGCTCGTAACCGCTGCTTTAGAGATGTGCGAGGAAGTCCACCTCTATGGTTTCTGGGCATTTCCCATGAACCCCTCTGGCATCTTCATCACTCACCATTACTATGACAACGTCAAGCCACGGCCGGGCTTCCACGCGATGCCCCATGAAATTTTCAACTTCATTCACATGCATACTCGTGGGATCATCAACGTACACACGGGGCAGTGCACGTGATCCCTTACTCCAACATTCAACAATTTTACCTTTTTAGTTTGTTTACTTTAAATCAGGTTGTGTTTTATGTCAGTGAGACAGTTTTCACTATTTCCTCCCTATTTAAAAAGAGAGTTCAGAGCGTACGCTTCTTTGCTCTCACCAATTCAACGACACGTTGAAGGTTGCTTGCTTTAATTGCCAACATACTTCTCTTTTCAATGTGTATCTTAAGTTGTTTATTTAGCCAATCAAATCACTATGGTTATCTCTGACTCTCTAACCATAGGATGCTTGTTTATAATGTGAAAAGTGGTCTTCATAGTGATGTTGTTTCTGTGAAGTTTTCTAGTGGCTCTGCTGTACAGAGGTGTTGTTTTCTACTCAACGTTGCACAGATATTTATGCTGAAATGGGCCGCAGTGGGTGTCTTTGTGCCCCGTCATTCCCCCTTTCTTCTCTCTTTATCTCGGACACTCTGTGGCTGTGGCAGCTTTTAATGTTTGTGTAGAAGAAAACCTGAACCTTGAAATTAAGCTAATATTAAAAAAAGATGAAAAAAATATTGTAACATCCAATTGTCTACTTTTGTAATCTGTTTCCTATTCACCAGAGTCACTGGTGAATATTTTAAAACACTATTTTTCAATAGTGTTCACTGTTTTCAGTGGCCTACCTTCTCCCATTTAAAAATGTCCTCTGATATTTCTGGTGAAAAAAGGGTGTTTGAGAAGAGGAGTGTTTTGGACAAATGCCAGATAAATATTTTGCAATGACACCGCCTCAGCAAAACTTTGACTTTCCAGGCCGTCCAATTTGTAAAGCAACATAGCACTGTTGAGGGACTCTAGCTGTCATTCATGTCTTAAGCCATGCTGCCTTATGAGATAACAAACCCCTCTATATGATATGCAATGCACCCATGTGTTTTGCTTATCTACAAATGCATTAACATAAAACTAAATCTTAGTTTGTCTCCTTGAATCGAAGGACATTTAAGACCCTCTAAGGTATAGAAATTCATGTGAGGTTCTCAGCTTATAGGAATTAGCAAAGTCTTACTCCCTGTAAACTCCATTCATAATCATGTAATGCTCTGCATGACTTTATACTTGGCTTTGTGTGTGCCTGCTTCAATGATCACTGAAATATGTTTACACTCTACTGAAGCTCACCATGCCTGTGGAGATATATACACAAACCTTTTCACAGAAAGATGAATGGACTCTTCGAAGTGAATTGTATAATAGTGAATGCAGTTCTCATTGATTAAAGATGCAAGAATGAATAATGTTGCTGCCATTTTTGTGAGGTACTACGACACTTTTATTACTAATGTATTATTTCACCTTGCCCTTTGAACTGTGGACATTCAGTTTAGCACTGGAATATTGTGTGGATTTTACTGTTTATTTTGTTGTACACTGAAAAAGAGACTGTAAATTCATATTTTGTCACTCCTCTGTCCATGCTTGGCTGTCCTTTGTAATTGAAGGACATCATTGCTAATAAGATTTAAACATGCTGTTTCTTTCACCATTTATTCAGACTATTGTGTATTTATGCCTAAGAGATATGAGTTCATACAAACACCAAAAAACTTTTGGCTCACCCACTAAATTGTCGTACAGACACAAGTGAATCAAGAATGGAAAAGGAAGGGAACTGGTCTGTGTACTGAATGGAGGTAATATATAACAGTGCTTCTTAACTGACTCTGGATCATTCTTTATACTGGTATTGTGTTTGTAAATAAACTTGTTTGGATTTTCTCACTTGTATTTAATGGATTAATTATTATTGTGTGTGTCCATTAGTGTGAGTGGGGATAGCATATGAGCACTCTGCAGTACCTGAGCTTATTTCATTAATATATTAAAATAATACATTTGCCACAAATAAGGACAGGCATTAATTAATATGTTGCCTGATTTACAAAAATTCCTGATTTTGTGCTGACCACCTGTGCTTGTTCAGGGCCACAGTGGATGCTAATTTAGCAGTCTCATTCAGACCAGTTAACCTGTGGTGTGTCTGCTCGAATCAGCTCATTAAGCAAAGCTACTGTCAACACCTCAATTATTAAGCAGCATCAGTGTCCTCTCACTGGGAGTTTGGCAGATCATATCTGAGTTGTGCTGTATCTGTTGAGGTCTTCTGTCCTGTCGACAAGCACAAGAAAGGTGAATGAATCCAGTTAGAAATTAACATAAGTGAAGCAATTAAAGTTTTATGATGACTGAAGACGGATTTTAGATGGATTTAAGATAGAGAAGTTGAAACTGTTAGCTAAAAGTAATGGATAATAGTAACGGTTGCAGTTTGCTAGAAGTAATGTATAAATGGTTGAAATAGTTAGCTAAATGTAATGGAAACAGTTGAAATAGTTATAAAAGAAATGGATAAAACGTTTAAATAGTTACTGTAGTTATAATGGATAAAAGGTTGAAGCAGATAGCTAGAAGTAATTGATAAACGTTAGCTAAAAGTAATGGATCAAAGGTTGAAATGGTTAGCTAAAACTAGTGGATAAACAGTTGAAATAGTAAGCAAAATAAATTGATACAATGTTTAAATAGTTACTGGTGACTAGTTAAAAATAATGGATAAACGTTAAACTCACTTTAACAATATCCACAGATAATTAATTTTACATTTAAGTGTATTTATATCATCTGATCCCATTATAAAGTCTTATTAGATGAATATCATATATGTGATTAGTTAGGAATGCTGTATCATTTTGTCTTTAATGTTAGGGGAATGATTCCTCAGTGACCTGGGTCAAATGAGGTTTGACTCTCTGCTGTCATCCCTGAGTTGGGTAATCTGATGTTGAAAGATCAATATGACCAAACTCTGCCCTTCCCCTTGATGCCTACATTATCAGGTGTCAGGTGGCAGCAATAAGGCTAATGGGATGATTTGGCTCATCTTCAGGTGCAGATGTGTACGCCAGTGTGATGGAACTGCAATAAACATGTGCATAGAGGAATATTTGCTATTATAAAAACCATCTTGCTAAAGACAAAAGTCACACAAAAATTATTCTGTTGTCTTTCTTACTTTTTAATGTTGATATACAGTTGAAATTAGTCAATGTAATAAGTAAAACTATGCTGGGTAAACATCTGTGGTAAAACAGTACAGTACTGCAAATTAATTATCCATAATTTCTATTATCTATAAAAACTATTTTTCTTCTGATTCATACTGATTATTACTTATTTCAGTGAGAAATTTTAAGCAATTTATGCATTACTGAACTATGATTTCAGATTAATCTTGTCTCAGTAAATTTGGTTAAATCATATTTTGGGGGACAAAATAATAATGTAAATGCATTATTGTGGAAGGCCAGTGCAGCTCCCAGCTCACACTTGAGCTCTTACAGAAACACTTTTTTATGGTGCAACTTAATTTAAATACAGTTACTTCTCCAGACAATATTGCTCTCTCATTAGCCCTTTAAAGGAAGTTGTTGTAGTTGTAAGGTATAGTTACATTAGACAGAACCAGGCTAACTGTTTCCCCCCTGTTTCCAGTCTTTATGCTGAGCTAAGCTAACCACCTGCTAGCTTTAGCTTCATATTTAGGGTACATATATAAGAACTCTCTTGGCAAGAAAGCAAATAAGAATATTTTCCAAAATGTTGGACTGTTCCTTTATGTGGACACCGACGTTGGCTGAAAGCAGCCATGAAAGAAATAAATCATTGCTGCGTGGACATACAGATACAGTCAATTTGTTGCCAGTCATGAGTTTCTTTCACTCAGGATCTCTAAATGTGATTTATACACATTGCTGCACATTATATCAGAATAAACTAAGAGGAGTAGTTGTAAGGGAGAGTTTGTGTGTGTGTTCATGTATATGTCTATCTTTCTGTGTCCGTGTGACTGCATGTAAAAGCGAGATGCCCCCACCCCGTAAAGCGATCCTAACACCATGAATAATGGAGAGTCCTGTTGCAGAGAGGATAAGTTCTCTGTTCAAGGCTCCTTTTTCACAGGGCTTTCTCCCGTGGATCACGTGAGTGCTGAGGTGTAATTTTTCATGAGTAGTGTGTGTTGTATGGCCATAAATTGCCCAGGTAGGGGACGTCCAGACAGCCATCGGTCCCTCTGCGTGTCCTGAGTCTATACACCTGCAGCCGAACACACACCCAGGCTTCTCTGAACCCCATGATCCCAGAACCTCCCTGCAGCCAAGGGTCAAATGAATTGTCTTACACCATTA
Source organism: Siniperca chuatsi (assembly GCF_020085105.1). Taxonomy (NCBI): domain Eukaryota; kingdom Metazoa; phylum Chordata; class Actinopteri; order Centrarchiformes; family Sinipercidae; genus Siniperca; species Siniperca chuatsi. Next base: position 8,398,004 of record NC_058059.1, read on the forward strand.
GAAACTCAAGGTAGTACTTACGAAACTAAAGGCCAGGGAAGTGGATGAATAAAAGATGCCGTCGAAACAGAAAAAATCCACAGCTTCAGAAGAAACCGAAGAGGTCGATGACGAAGTGGAGGAAACCAAGCCAAAGTTAAAGGAGAGGAGCAACGGTGTGACCCATGGGGACACCGCAAAAGGAGAGAAGAGTCGGAAGAAACACAAAAGCGCAGAGAGTACAGAGAATCAGGTGGCCCCAGAGAAAGAGAAAAAGAAAAAAGAGGGTGAAAAAGTAAAAGAGAAAAAGAAGAAAAAGAAACCAGATGATGATGAGGAAGCTAGTGCTGTGATTGAAAATGAAGCTGAGGAGGGTGAGCAGAACAATAATGACCCCACGACCAATTCCAGAAAGAAGAAATCAGAGAAGCTCAAAGAGGAAGTGACTGAGGGAGCAAAGGAGGAAAAGAAGAAAAAGAAGAAAAAATCCTCTGCAGTAAGTCCAGAGGGAGAGGAGGAGATGGGGTCCAAGGATAAGAAGTCAAAAGATGGCAAGAAGAAGAAGAAGTCTCACAATGACGATGATGAGGAGCCCTTGATTAAGGAGCAGGAAGAGGAGGAGGACTCTAAGAAAAAGAAAAAGAAGAAGGCAAAGAAGGGATCGGCGGACAGTGACGAAGATAAAAAGAAAAAGGGGAAGAAATCCAAAAATAAACAGGTGGACTATGCTGCAATCTACCAGAATGAGCTGCTGGACTACAACACAGACTCATCTGACGGATATGAGGATGAGTACTACAAAAAGAAAGGTAAGGATTTGACATTGTAGAGCAGACAGAGAAGCCTCACCTGTTGTATTTTAGGTAAGTCTCAGTTACATGACATACATATGTATGTACCTGTTGGAGTGTCCCAATTGGTCAAATCTTGAATACAGGTTTCCTCCAGTTGCTTTCAGCTCTGAGCAGGAGCACCCCGGGGAATCCCTCTGTGATTGTTCTTGGGTGAAAGCTCAGTTATGTTCCACATGAATGGAGCCAAACAGAAGCTCTGGGGCAGACAGGTGCTGGGTGCCGTCCCAGTCTCAGGGGCTGGGATAAGCGCCGGGTCCAGAGGCAGGGACAGGAGCCCTATCAGAGGTTTCAGGTTTTTCTGACAATATCTGCTCTTGCAATACAATATCCACTCAGCAACTAATGCACAATATTGATTTTTATGGTTATGTTAAGTCACTCACAGTTTTTGGTTACAGTTTGGAAAAGATCGTGGTTTAATATTGAAAAAGTCAAGTGAGTTGAAGCACGAGACAGGAAGTGTTGTCTGTATTAACATTAAACCAAAAACCACAATCTTTCATTAATTTTAACTAAATTCCAGAAACTAATTATTAGTACATAAACGCTACTTCTAGGAGACAGGGTTGCCATAAAAGAGCATTTGGAAAATGCAGCACTCAGCTGTATTCAAAGGTGCTTTGAATGAGGAAATTGCACATAAACATTAAAATGTCTGAACTTAAAAGATTTATATCTCCTTTCCTCCATCATGTTGACAGACAAAGTGCTGTGATATTTCAGTTTATTTTCCTGCATTTTCACTGCCAGATAATTGCTACCATAAAGTAACTGATTAAAGTTAATGTACTTGTAGCGCCTGATCTGTTGCAGATTATGAAAGGAGCAGTAAGTATCATTATTTAGCTTCAGTAGCAGTGATACAGCCTGTGTCTTTCTTACCTCACTGGCTCACTCAGGTCTCTGACACTCCAAGGAGTTTATCAAGGCTCAGTTTTACCAGGCCACCGTCTATCTGATTTTATCAGGTGTCTCTCTTTCTCTTTAATCCGGTTTTAATAGCTCTGCTCACTGTTAATTAGATATCCATGTCCCTATCGGATCGACTTTGGTCAAATTGCTCTTTATCAGCTCTCTGCCTCTCCTTTCCTTCTCTCCTGGATGTTTTTAGGTAATGTGTCTGGGTCTTCTATCTCTGATTCTTCTACATGTCTCCTTCATTTATCCTCTACTTCCAGTTCCTTTATGCATTCCTTAATGGAATTTTTTATACTTATTTACTCCTTCAGTCCATCCTAACTTTTCATAACATTCACCCAGGATACCCTTCCGAGAACCAAGTCTACCAGTCTTCAGACTGGACACCACTTTATCCCTTATTGTTTCTCTGATTAAGTATGACCCAAAGTCCCATAGAGTGTCCCATACCTTCCAGTCTGTCTTCCACAACGCACAGAGAAGAGTTTACATTTACGTACAGTTATACAGCAGGACTATAGAATTACCACTATATAGACCAAGCTATTGAGTCACAGGCAACAGCCAATTGCTGACTAATCTCCTGCTGAAGATTTAATGTTGTTACTGTAACTCAAACACAGGCTGTTTCACAGGTGTGACTTTTAAAATCCTCTCCCAAAAATACACATTCTTTGTTTGTGTGTTGGGAATTACAAATAATTTGAGGAGTCGTTATCAGCTCATTGGATTCATGGTGACAAAATTTGAGTGAAAAGTGACTCACACAATAAGTAGATCTGATTATACGGACCATGATGCATGTTTGTAAGTAAAAAATAGCCCCAAGCATCATCTTACAAGACTAAGAGTCTACAGCCGTGCTAGCAGCTCAGCTTAACATGCCGATGTTAAGCAGGTATAATGTCGACCATGTTTTCCCATCTTTGTTTTGTTAGCATGCTAACATTTGCAAATTAGCACTAAACACAAAGTACTGCTGAGGGTGATGGGAATGTCATTAGTTTTGCAGGTACTTAAGTAATAAAACTATAAAATAAACAAATTGAAATTTTGTTCTGATGGTGGTGCTAGTTGAAAAGTCTGGATACCACCAAAGTTATTACAGATAATCTTGAGAGGGACTTGAATGTTTGTACCAAATTTGATGGTAATGTGACATTTAACTAAAAACCACAAATGTCATGGTGGCACGAGGAAAAGTGAGGGGATCGCCAAAGTCAGTAGTCTTAATCCTCTAGGCACCACCAATGTCTCTATCAAATTTCAAGGGAATCTATCCAATAGTTGTTGAGACATTTAACTAAAAACCACAAATGTCATGGTGGCACAAGAGGAAAAGTGAGGGGAATCGCCAAAGTCAGTAGGCTTAATCCTCTAGGCACCACCAATGTCTCTATCAAATTTCATGGCAATCCATCTAATAGTTACTGAGACATTTCAGTCTGGACCAAAGTGGTCAAACATTGCCATCCCTAGAGTCACCCTGCTAGCGTGGCTAAAAATGTAAACAGACAGTGACCTCAGAAATGTGTGTGTCCACTCTTCTCTTCCCCTCCTCCATACAAACACCTTAAATGACACAAACTGAGGCAGATTTTACAGGCTGCTGAGTCTTCATCCTGTTTACCTTCCCATCAACTCAGTGGCTTGGCTAGACGAAGAGACACATTTGTGAAATGTGAGAGAGGCTTTGCTGGTGTATCACACCAGACATGGATTCGCTGCAGATTCGCCGCATTGAATTACCTGGCAACCGTGCATGGAAGGAAACATAATGCTCCCTAATGTTTATAGATTATTGGACACTGTCTGAGGATGTGACTTTGTGTTTGTCCTTTTATTCAAGTTTTTACTTTTTAAATGATTAAGTCCTTGTTAGACCTCATATAATTTATTTTCTGTATGTGCTCTCATTATTTCAGAATTGTGATATTTATTACAACATGGACACACACATTTTATTCTCTCCTTCTCTTTCTAATCTCCACTCTCCCCTCTCTTTCAGTGTATGAGGTGGTCACTATCACTGGTGATGTAAAGGGAGCTGGGACAGATGCTAATGTGTTTGTTACCCTTTTTGGAGACTTTGGCGTCACTCCCAAGGTGCACCTGGCAAGCAAGTGAGTTTAAAAGGGTTTATGTTGACGTAATTGAATTATAGGATACTTTGATAAATATGTTGTCTCTAAGACTCTAAATCAGATCTCAATGACTCACTCTGCTCTGATTTGCACTTATTATATCAGGTTTTTATGTATAATGCTGTAGCTTTGAGTCAAATGGACTTAATTATTTTTCAGTTAATACATAATGTATGATCAGTAAGCTTTTCAATGTCAACTGTTAACTTTTGATCTTTCTATTCCTCTCTGATCCTTCAGCACAGAAAAGAGGTATTTTCTAATCAGTCTGCTAAAGGATGGTTATGATTCTGTCCTTGTGTTTGGTTGTATTGTGCACATAACACTGTATGAGAGAGCATTCCTGCTCAACATTAACCCAATGCCTGTAGAGCCCATGAATCAAGACAAAATCAGTTTGCACACCAAGGATCTCTTTGACCTGTTTGTCAAAACGGAATCAACCTGAAACTTAAAAATTCTTTCATGTAAGAGAAGCAGTGCATGTTCATAACCAAGGTTTGGTTGTGGTGCAGGAATCTCTCCTCTATACAGTCGTATAAATTGTCGGACACAGAATATCTGGAGTAAGGAGGAACTATGTGACATGGCCGGTCTTCTTTTCTATTCAGAGGCAAATGAAAGAAGACCACGATGTCATTTCTGTGGATGATCAAATGACTCTCAGGGGATCTTATCAGCAGCAGGCACCCTTTATCTCTGCACACATTGATTGACAGATAAGGTTACCTGTGGAGTATATAGGATATACCAACTTATTGTAAGCCACACTGGACCATGTCACCCACACCTTGTGATGGTCTCATTCATCCACTTCAGACAGCATCAACATGCTATGTATTCAGTATCTCCATGCTGTGTGGCTGTAGTGTTGCTCAGTTGATGAAATACTATACATGGACGCTGATGAGTCGCTTTTGTCGTGTAATAAACATACTGCATATTAAGGAGTTTCACCTTACTCCAATATATATTAGGTCCTGCCTGTATTGTGTAATGATCGATTAAAACGTTACAGCATGATACAGGTAAGGGAGGGCTGCTAGCATATTTGCCTGATTGAACAATCGAGGCAGATTAAAAATGCAACTCTTTGGAAATTCAGTGTGATTATAACAAATTCAAATTGCATGAATTCCAAAGTTTGCGTTGGGTTTGCTTTTTCACATAATCAGTGTCTCCCCATCATTCTCTTACAGGTGATTTTACACGGAAACAGAGAACAAGGGCATGTATTCATGTGTGTTGGACACACACATTTCACTCTTGGCAGTTTTATTTTTTTTTACAGTAGATGATAGCATGCACCTTAATTATGGGAGCCTTGGCATTGTCTGTGGGTTGAATATTGCTGGGAGAAGGGAACAGATGGAAATGTGGGTCAGAGACAAAGGCAGGCATTCTCAGTTAATGAAAAAGAGGGTGTCTGATTCGCTGTGGCTGGCAGAGGGTTCGTCTCTGTGAGGGGTAGAAGTCCGTGAGGGAGGAGGATGAGGGAGCGTTGAAGTGGCCGAGCCTCAGGAGGTTTCATATTATACCACTGCCATGAGACCACCAGGGTACCCTAAACCTGATCAGTCAGGAGATGTAATTTACTGTACCAGGGCTCAGTTCAGTTGTCTGTATAGACGGCGTATCTTCAACCCCAGTAATCTCTCCCAATCAAATAGAGCATCTTTCTCTCTCATACACACACACACTCAATTAATCCTTCTCCAAAATTCTGACATTCTTTAATGTTTTCTCAATTTACAGAAGCCGAACTGCATTTGAGAAGAATAAGACTGATATTTTCCGTATCAAAACACACAACGTGGGGCCTCTGAAGAAGCTAAGGTACTGTATAGCAAATTTAATGTGGCAGAAACCCCCTAAGTGTTGACTGTGTGTGATAACTGTCACTATAATGCCCCTTTGGTGTTTGCATGGCTGCAGCAGATACCCAGAATGCACAGCTACAGGTCATGGACAACATCACAGTTTATGCTTCAGTGCTTCATAGTTAAGTATACCTCGCACAGGATAACAGCAGCTTACAGAGAGGATCACACAGGAACATTTCTCACTTATTTTCCAGCTGTGCCGCTGGCCATCAAAGGATTTCATCCAGTGACAGAAGGTTAAGCCCCATCTGTTGTTGGCAGTTAGTGTCTTACTCCAGAGGAGTTACATCACAGGCGCAACACATTAACAGTGAAATGAGGCAGCAGGATACATTTAAAGTCACTGATTGCAAAAAGTGGATATGCTGCACTATGGCTCACAAAAATAAGAATAACGGAAGTGTTGCTTTTTCCCCAGAATGTGCTACATTTTTTGACAAAGCAATCCCAACTCAAAGTTAACTTACCTGCAGTTTTCGTCTCTTTTAACCATATCACTGGACGGAGTTTGCTCAGTTGTCATGGAGATGGATCTGTTGACATGCGAGCTCAATAGCTGCTCTTGGCCATTCTTGACCCCAGAAATAGTAGTTTGTGAAAACAGACAAACAACAACAACAAAGCAATCCTAAATCAAGGTCCACTTACTAACTTTTTCCAGAACATTCAACTACTGTCTTCAAGGTCAAGAATGAACTTTCATGCTTCACTTTTAAGTAAACATTTGCAACATACATTACTATTATTTATTAATTTTTTAGCATCAAACTACTCCCAAAGGATTTGTGCAATAAAAATCATGTGAATAGCAAATTGTGCAGCTTATTAAGCAAATGTGGGCAATTACTTTTGGAATATCAAGTGTATTCCAGCGATTTTATATTGGTTTTTGAAAATCATAATTGTAAGATGGAATTCTATGAGAGGAAACCTACTCAACTTTGAAAGCCTACTGCTCTGTCATACTGGCAGCTACAGAATCTGTTCAAACTTTAAAATGCTCATAAGACGTTGAACTTTCAAAGTTGTAATATGTGTTGAGCAATTTAAGTCAAACATTACTGTTTTTACAGCCATTTTGAGACTTGTATGCCACGTTAGATTTCTTCAAATGCTACCAAAATTGATTTACAGATTGTTCAGATTCTGGAGATCAAATGTTGTAAAACGTTTTGAAATATGTCCACAATTGAGGATGCAGTGACAATAAATGTCTTAGCGTAATATGTACTATAGAAACAACATGTCCTAACTGGCCAAATGTCAGAAAACATTTCTGTGTTGATCACAATCATGTCTGATTTATTTATTTGAGTTTTATCTGTAAATTTGAAATTTTGGTGAATATTTGAACTTTCCACTGCATTAATTCTCATAGTTGTATGTTGTATTTATAATTCAGCCTGTGAAAACAAAAGACATCCAGTAGAAACAATGTGCTTGTATTTCATTGTGGTATTCTACTCCATTTTATTCAGTCCTCATATATTTCTATGTCTGAAGAGCAATGCCTGAAAACAATCTGTCTCTATTGTTTGGTATTTACCACTGCAGAAATTCAAACAAACTAAAAAAACAAAGGCCTTGGTGCATGTGATGTGGAAAACTCATTTGTGATTACCTGCAGGGTGAATTCATGTCACACTATGACGGTTGACTCCCCAGGATCGAGCATGACAACACGGGGATGAACGCCAGCTGGTTCTTGGACAGGGTGGTGGTGACCGACATGAACCGGCCCCATCTGCGCTTCTATTTTGCCTGCAACAACTGGTTGAGTCGGGAGGAGGCTGACAACCTGTTTGTCAGGGACCTGCTGGGCAGCCTGAACCCCATGGACGTCCCGAAATGTAGGTCACTCTGGGACAAACACATAACACAAAGCAGACACAAAGGTTCACAAAGGTTAAAACAAAACAACAGTTGATTAAAATTCCAAATACCTCCAACACATTTCTGAGAAACCACTGGGGTTGAAAATTTCACCAGAAAGACTACAGTTTCTGTAGCCAATATAAAATACAATATACATAAGCCTTGACAGCTCACAACTAATCAGACAGAGCTCTAACTTATGCGAATGTCACTGTCTCCAATTTGACATAAATGTTATATAGGTACCGTTCTTTCTTAATTTAAAAATGTAAGCCCTTTTCAGTTATTTTGCACCACAAATTCTCTGATCAGTTGAATGAGTTGAACCAAATAGAAAGATATATTTTGAAATATTGCCGCCACAAATGAACAAAAAAACTTGACGTCAGTCCCATATGTCTGGCCAGTTGTACACAAAAGTGCCTGATAGCCTACAGATCTTCCTACTGTGTCAGGTTGTAATCCTCAGGTAAACTAGCCCATGTGTCCTCTGTTGCAATGTGATCTAACATCTTAATACCTGCAGTCAATCAAGCAGAGCGTTGTGAAGCCAAGGCTCAGGTAAAGAGATGAGGACACCGTGCTGTGAGGGAGTGGTCAGAGGAATATGGCTGTAACTCACACAACACACACACACACACACACTGTTATGAATATTTAACCTGGAAACCATCTCAGTGTGGATTAGCAAGGAACCTGCCAAATCACAATAGAAAAGTCCAACAAATTCTGATTGATTAGTGCTACTAATTACGTAACTCGCCTAGGTAGAAAATTGGTTTTGACAGATACTGATAATCAACATTTACTACACTGTTAGCCTTTCTGGTGCATTGTAAATCACTGTATTCTTGATTTCCTGTTTCATATTTCATGTTTTGCAGTAAATAAATACATAGTGAGTGTGTTCACTGCTGACATGAAGGGAAGTGGAACTGATGCTGATGTCTTCCTAAACATCTTTGGAGAGAATGGTGACACAGGTACGGCTGCAACTAATGATTTTTTTCATGATCTGTTATTCTGTAGATCATTTTTCTATTAATTGATTAATCACATAGTCTATGAAATGTTGAAAATTGCTTATCTTAATATGCCCATCTTAATTTCCCCTGAGCCACAGGAGACATCTTCAATTGACTTATTTTGTCTCATTTACAGACCAAAACAGTCCAAGACATACAATTTACAATGATATAAACAGAGAAAAGTGGTAAATCCTCACATTTGTGAAGCTGGAACCAGCAAATGTTTGGCATTTTTGCTTGATAAATGACTTAAACAATCAATTGAATATCAAAACAGTAGGCGTTTAAGTTTCTGTTGATCAAATAATCCATTAATCGACTAAATATTTCAATGCTAGATACAGATGGCCAATAGCCCTGACAAATGCTGTTGTATATTTATTGTTACTGTAATGACTTTGGCTACATGTATGTCCTCATTCTGATTTCAATGTGTTTGATTCCCATTCCAAAATTCTTTGTTTAATATGAAAGGAGAGAGACGACTGGACAGTGACAAAGACAACTTTGAACGCGGGTCAGAGGACAAGTTTACGATAGAGTCGCCAAACCTGGGAAGGCTGAGGAAAATCACCATTGGCCACAACAACAGAGGTTCATCAGCTGGATGGTTTCTAGATAAGGCAAGTACAATCTACACATGCATACATAATCTTTACAGACCTGCACACATGCATAAAAACACTCATGATCGTGTATTATGTGTCTCTCTAGGTGGCAGTTGATGATATGGGGAATAAAGAAGTTTATGAGTTCCCAGTTAATCGTTGGTTTGCCATGGATGAAGATGATGGCAAAATACAGAGAGATGTGTTGGTTGGATCCGTGCAACCAATGGGTGAGAACAACACAAGCCATTATTTCATGATATTGAAAGTCGAACTGAAATTTGAATTCTCCACACTTTTTGTGTAAGGAAATATAATCTAAAATTAGACTGCAGCTATTGTGCATAATTTTCCAACTTTCAAAAGAGGATAAAATCGCTTTTGGACATATTTGTGGAAACAGTGTCTAAGCTTCAGGCCTCTGGGGAGGCGTTTACCATGGCAGTGACTGACTTTTGAGGGCAGGAGACGCATTGTCCATTTCCGCAGTGCATTACCGACACGTCATAGCCCTGTATAGTCTATAAACGTTGATACAAGACAGGTTTTCTCCTTTATCAACAAGCCCACATAGTGTTGGTTATGTACTGATAGCGATTTACAGTGGTTGAATGTAACGTAGAGTAAATTTACTGTTACTAAATTTTGAGGTACTTGTACTTCAACTACTTTCTACTTACACGCCACTACATGTTTTTGGATAACTTTAGGTAGTAGTTACTTTGCAGATTCAGATTATTAATACAAAATATAATCAACTAATAAATTATCATATATTAGGTTAAGCTACCCGGCAGTATATAAAGTAGTTGAAATTAGCCCCACCTTTACAAGCAGCAACATTAATGATGCTTACAGATTAATGTATCAATAATTATAATCCAGTGATATAATATATATAATTCTGAAATGGCCCAATCTACATAATGAGTACTTTTACTTTTGGTACTTTAAGTATATTTTGATGCTAAAACTTGTGTACTTTTACTTAAGTAAGATTTTGAATGCAGAACATTTACTTATAACGGAGTATTTTTACACTGTGGTATTGCTTTTACTTAAGTAAAAGATCGGAGTACATTTTCCACCACTGGTGATTTAGGACGTCTGACTCTTTACAACATTCAACATTTAGGAGAACCCATTGTGCCGTTAAGTTTGTATTTCAAAGCTAGACTAGCTTGCTAATGTTAGCACTGATTTCCATTAGCACTATGTTTGTGCTGCATTATAAAAAGGTGGGGGGTCTAGCTAATGTTAGCTGTCTGTAGTGATATTATGAACTATTTTTAGTGCCCGCCTACACAGATATTAGACCAATCAAATTACAGTACTGACATCGTCACCATCGTTGACCAAACAACTACACAAATTATTTTTAATTTCATTATCTATAACCACTTATCCTTACAGGGTCGTGGGGGGCTCGAGCCGATCCCAGCTGACATTGGGCAAGAGGCGGGGTACACCCTGGACAGGTCGCCAATCAATCACAGGGCTGACACATAGAGGCAGACAACCATTCACGCTCACAAACACACCTTCGGCAATTTTGACCGCCAATTAACCTAACTTGCATGTCTTTGGACTGTGGGAAGAAGCTCAATTTCAGTTCGACTTTAATATATGGTCACAGGAAATTCTGTTAGAATTCATTGATAAATTGGCAATTTTTTGTATATTTTCCCGCATCTACTTAGGAATCGTATACAATGTACAAGTGATGACTGGAAATGTGAGGGGTGCAGGCACCAACTCTAAGATCCACATGGTCATGCACGGTTCCAAGGGCTTAAAGAACAGCGGCAAAGTCTTCCTGGAGGGTGGTGCTTTTGAGCGTGGTCTCATTGACATTTTCAATGTGGAGATTTGTGAGCTGATCAGCCCGCTCAGCAGGGTTACCATCGGGCATGACAACGGGGCTGTTGGTGCTGGATGGTACTGTGAAAAGGTACTACACATCTGATTTTGGTAACTGAGTGATTCTCAAAGTGTCATTCACCCACCAAGATCACCCATTTCCTTTCTAGGTGGTAATATATTGTCCGTTCACGGGCATTGAGCAGACATTTCCGTGCGGGATGTGGCTGGATGAGAACGAGGGGGATGGACTGATTGAGAGGGAGCTGTACGAGATGGTCTCTCTTAGGCAGAAAAAACAGAAGAGTAGGTGGCTTCATTCAACTCACAGAAAAAAAAGCAAATCACACATATTGCATTTACTGAAAAAATAACTCAAGTTGCTTTTTATTGAATTATGACCATTTTGAATTCTTAAAAACTAGACTAGCCTACTTTAGTATCAAATCTACTCTTGTACTCCAGAGTACCCATGGTCCCTGTGGATTTGGACATCAGATGTGAAGGGGGCAGGGACAGATGCACAGGTGTTTCTGCAGATCTATGGAGAGAAGGGCAAGTCTGATGAGATCAAACTGGAAAACAACTCAGACAGTTTTGAACAGGCCCAGCTTGATAAATTCGTGGTAAGCCCTGGATCTTCTGATAAACTGAGCACATTACAGCTTCTTCCACTATTAAGTTCTCACACTGATCTACACTAAGTTTCTAAGAAATCTTTTTCTATCTGTTGTCATTTTACATTTTTTGGGATCACTATAGATTGAAATGCCAGACATGGGAAGACTGCTGAAACTGCGCATCTGGCATGAGAAGAGACACCCATTCTCTGGCTGGCATTTAGCGAAAGTGAGACCCATTGTTCTGTCTTTCTGATCTGTCAATGTAAGCTGTTAAGTCTGTTTTATTATGTCCCCTCTTAGCACTAAATTTGACACTACAGTTTAATCTTGCACCTGATCTCATAAATAGAGAAGAGAGACTATGTGTAAATGAGTTTGCGGTGCAAATGGTTTCACAGACAAAAAAATCCTTTTCTCAGTTATCAACTTTCAGAAAAAGTGGCCAGTATACAATACTAGGAAGTAGCTTAATCTATTTTACTGTAACTTGTTAATTGCTTAGAAAATGTGTGTTAATGTCACTGCTGCAGTCTTCATTCGTTTGAAGGTTAAATCATGAACTAGAGATGAAGATGAAGACGTGTATCATGACACATGAGGCTGTGAATTTCTGCAGGTCACTTTGCTCAAGACCCTGACAATGGAGAAATATTCTTTCGAATGTGGCCGTTGGCTGGACATCAATGAAGATGACAATGAGATCGTCAGAGAGCTTCCAGCTACCGGAGCGCTCATTGATGAGCCACTCCCCTGTAAGAAACACTGAGGACATACGCATGCATATTTACTCGGTTGATCTTAAATGTATGCAGCTTTTTTACTGAGAGTCAGTGCAGATGTTCAAACTCCATGTTAACAGTCAATAGTGTCAAGTACCTTTACAATGGTCATGACAGTATATGAGTCCTGAGTGAATTTAGGTGCTTTAAGTAATATAATGTGAGTGTCCTTCTCTGTTTTCTTTTTCAGTGATAAAGTATCGTATTACCATATGCACCGGCAACGTCAGCGGCAGTGGCACCGATGCCAGCGTCTTCCTCAATGTTATCGGTGACCTGGGTGACACAGGGGAGCGACTCATGATCACGAGCAAAAATAATGTGAACAAATTTGAAAAGGGCAATGTGAGTGCATCATTAATACACAACGAACACAAAAAATAAATAGATATTGTCAGGGAAATGCACTGCAAGAATCCTTAACCAGTTTTCTCTCTGTCTTCACTCAGCATGATGAGTTCCTCATTGAGTCCGTGTCCTTGGGCCAGGTGCGCAGAGTGCGTGTCGGTCATGATGGCCGCGGTGGAGGCTGTGGTTGGTTCCTTGATAAGGTGATGGTCAGGGAGGAGGGCCAGCCAGAGACTTTGGCCATTGAGTTCCCCTGTTTCAGGCAAGGCAGTAATACTTTACACATGACTTAAAGGAATAGTTTGACATTTTGGGAAATACAGTTATACACTTTCTTGCTGAGAGTTGCATGAGAAGATTGATACCACTCTCATGTTTGTACTGTAAATATGAAGCTGTAGCCAGGAGACAGTTAGCTTAGCTTAGCATAAAGACTGGAAGCAAGGGGAAACAGCTAGCCTGGCTCCAAAGGTAAAAAATGCACCTGCCAGCATCTCTAAAGCTCAGTAATCAGCATGTTACATCTTGTTTGTTTAAAGTGTAAAAATGACAAATGGTTTTGCAGGGTGTTATGTGCCGGACTATCTATCGGTGTAGTCTCTGCTGGTTGCCTACAGCCTCAAGGTGACTACTGGGTGTAGCTTCATAGTTAATGAACATTGATACCGCTCTCATATCTGCCAGGAGACAATTAACCTAGCTTAGCATAAAAAGTCGAAGCAGGTGGAAACAGCAAGCCTGACACTGACCAAAGTAAAAGAAATTGTCATTTTTATACTTCGGCTTCTGTACGTATTAAGCTATTTAGATGTTATTTAGTAAAATTTAGAGGTGCTAGTAGGAAGATTTTTTAAACTTTGGACAGAGCCAGCTGTCTTTCCTTGCTTCCAGTGTTTACACCAAGATAACCAGCTGCTGGCTGTAGCTTTTTATTTAAATAAATAAGTGTATTTCCCAAAATGCCAAAGAATTTCTTGAAAGGGGGAAACATATGTATGTTTTATGTACAACAATTACATGTCATTTTTATTATTGAATTTTCTTCTTAGATCTTTATTCTGTAACCCACCAAAACACCCACCACCTGGACAAAATCATCCAAACAGCCCTAAAAGCCTCAAAAATTGGCCACACTGATGTTCACTAGATCTCCAGTGGCATGTGTTTAAGTAGTTAGACAGCTGATGGATAAGTTTGCCACTACAAATAGGCACTAAATGCACAGTGGTCAGCCAGCTCTCTCCTTCAGTAGCTGGAGCCAAACCACAAGGCTGTGGTGCAGTGTTACATCTGAAAAGAGGCTCTTCCTGTCTGTCTGTCCTGTTAAAAGGGAAACATTTGGTAGCTTCCAATGCAAAACAAAGTAGAACAGTTGTTTGAGTGTTTTGTGTTGCTTGTACTTGTTATGTTCTGTTCTTTCTTTTTTCAGATTAATCACATTCATTTTGAAATCAAATTTCCTCACAATGATCAATAATCTTAGGTTACTTAAATGTTTAGTGATTTTAAATGGGAGCTCATGCATTAGATAAACAATGTAATTGTTGCATAGCTTGTGTAAACTGAATATATTGCCATGTTTTTACCTTCTTGCCTACAAGAATAGTTTCTTGAATTGAGAGATTCTGTGAATTATATGACACCACTCTGGCAGAATAAAAGTTATAAATTAATAAATGACATTTCATTTTCTTTCCACATATTTCAATTTTCAGGGAGGTTTGGTGGGAGGGTTGATCTCATCCTATGTTTACTGCTATAGGATTCAATTTGTCCATGTCTTTGTGTTTTTCCTCAGGTGGTTAGACCGTAATGAGGATGATGGACAGATTGTCCGTGAGTTAGTTCCAGCTGGAGACGGCCTGCGTCTCTTTAGTGAGTGCATTAAGAACATTTTAAACCAAGAACAGGTTAAGCAAACTAAAAAAGGACAACATATCTTTTTAATGCTTCTATAAATTACGTTAATGTACTAATTTCCGTCCTCCTAAGATGTTAGCTACCACATAGCAATCAAGACGGGCAGTGTGAGTGGGGCCAGCTCGGACTCCAGGGTGTTTGTCAAGCTGTATGGGCAGAAGGGTGATACTAACAAGATGATACTGGCAGTTTCCGACAATGACCTCAGGAACTACTTTGAGACGGGACGCACTGACATCTTTACCATAGACACCTTTGACATCGGACAGGCAAGATCAGACATGTATACACTTCACAGAGAATGGACTTTTTAGTTCAGACATTTATTTGTGTTTTCTAATTCTATTTAATCCTCTAATATCCTCTGTGCTTACAGATAAACCGTCTGCTGATTGGTCACACTAATGAGGGCTTGAGGGCCGGATGGTTTCTGGACAGTGTGCAGATCTCTGTACCAGTTCATGGGATGCAGTATATGTTCCCGAGCCACCGCTGGCTCTGCAAAGACGAGGCTGATGGGAAAGTGGAGGTTGAGATCTATCCCAGTGAGATCTTGGACATCGAAAAATGTAAATAACAACAGCATAAAAAGTACTGCACAGTCAGAATTCATCATTGTAAATACAGTAACAGTGATTATGAGTTGAAATGTATTGCTCTGCTCTACATGATCTTTCTTCCTGTCATAATACTGTGGTGTCCCTTCTCTAACAGTGATCAACTATGAAATAACAGTGGTCACAGGGGACGTGCGTGCCGGTGGCACCAATGCTAATGTCTTTTGTCAGATCTACGGAGATGAAGGAAAAACTGAAGTTCTCGCTCTCAAGAGTCGCTCCAACAATTTTGAACGTGGCACCACTGAGATCTTTAAGGTCTGTATAAAGCCTGCGTCGTGTTATGTAAACTTATGTGGGAAAGTTAAGTTCCTGTTTTGACCACTGTTTTATACCTACAACCTAGATTGAGGCTCAGGATGTTGGTAAGATCTACAAGATACGTATCTACCATGACGGTAAGGGTATTGGAGACGGCTGGTTCCTGGAGACAGTGGACATCAAGCGGCTGACGATGGCTATGGTGCTGGTGGAGGTGAAGAAGGAGGACACCAAGAAAGACAAGAAGAAGGACAAGAAAAAGAAGAAGAAAGAAGAAGAAGAAGATGAGGTGGAGATAGTTGAGGAGCTGCAGGAAGTGGTGGAGACATTTACTTTCTCCTGTAACCGCTGGCTGGCCAGGGATGAGGAGGATAGGGAGATTGTAGTTGAGCTGCTGACTGAGGACAATGAAGACCTGGACAGTAAGTAGAGCATGAATGGAATTTGATGACCCACTGTTATTTGCTTCCAAAGACCAGATGGTTTGTTTTAATTGTGACATTTTGAATTGGTGAATTAGGCAAATGTCATCAGGTGCACTGTTAAAATGTCACTCATGATGTGTCTAACTGTGTTTTCCTCTAAGTGAACTCATATGAGGTTCATGTGTTTACTGGGACTATGTGGGGGGCGGGGACTGATGCCAATGTTTACATCAACATCTATGGAGAGATTGGCGACACAGGGGAGCGACAGCTCAGGAAGTCAAACAACCTGAACAAATTTGAGAAAGGCCGGGTAAGCTTTGTTTCTCTCAGTTCTAGATGTGATAATCTGGGTGTTGATATAAATGTTTCTATTTTAAAGGAATAGTCTGACATTTTGGGAAATACACTTATTCACTTTCTTGCAGAGAGTTAGATGAGAAGATTCATACCACCCTCATGTCTGTCCGTTAAATATGAGACTAGAACCAGGAGACACTTAGCTTAGCATAAAGAGAGGATCAGGGGTAAAAAGCTTGCCTGGCTCTGTCCAAAGGCTACAGAATCTCTGTAAAACCACAACTTTTTGTTTTTACACTTTGGTGTTTGTACAAATAAAAAAATATAATATAGATATAATGTGTCAATTAGTGAGCTTTAGAGGCTTTTTAACCTTTGGACAGAGTCAGGCTAACTGTTTCCCCTGTTTCCAGTCCTAATGCTAAGATAATCGTCTCCTGGCTGTAGCTTCATATGTAACAGACAGTCTAATTCTTGGCAAGAAATAAAAATAAGCATATTTCCTAAAATGTTGAACTATTCCTTTAATTTTCCTACTACCTCTGTGACTTGTCATCCTTGACTTCAAAATGCATAACTTAAAATAACTGCAAAACTATGTCCACAGGGGGTTGCCTCTTAATATGTTAAGGCTTCTCACCCACTTTTCATACTGTTTTGGGTGACACAGAGCTGAACAGGGGCCCTGTAACATGCCAGAGATTATAGATATTTATTGTTATTTATATATTTCTAGTAGTGCCCCTGATTGTGCACCCTGGGCATGTCATCTTCTCTTCAAGACTCCTCCACAAGAAGTGTTTTGTGGCCTTTAGTTCTCTACAGAAGCTTCCTTCTTCCACTGTTCATAATGTATTGTGGATCTATTTGTTTGATCTGCCATGTTCTACATGGTCATGATTGTTATCAATGATACTGTTTTCCTGAATAAGTCTCTGTTGTCAAACAAATGTTGGATCTAAGGAGCCTTGCAGGTTAAATAAAGACGCATTGAATAAGTAATGAGCTTCTAGTGGACTGCTAACCTAAGACCTGCAACCTTTTTTGACCCTTTGTCTCTGGTTTGTTCGCGTGTGACTCAGGAGGACATTTTCAACATCACAGCGGTCGACCTAGGGATCCTGAAAAAACTGAGGATCCGGCATGACAACAGCCAGGCCAGTGCCGGCTGGTTTTTGGACAGAGTGGAAATTGTAGACGACAAAGATGACACCACGTAAGTCACGATGATGTTAGAAAGAGAGCAGAGATCCATTTAACCAATTCATTACAAAAAATAGTTAATAATCATTTATTTTGTTGATAAGAAATTATTTACACCTTGCTGAGTCATTCTAGACACCAAATCAATGCCACAGGTTTCAAAAAACAACACCACCCTACATAACAGACAGAACCTTTGCACATAAAATGTCTGTAGAGCTCCACAGTGTGGTGTGAAATGGTACTCTGAAATATTCTGTCTGTGGAGAGGATGGAGGATCAATCTAAATAGAGAGGTAAAGGGAGTATTTTGGGACACAGGAACATTTTACAGTACTAAACAGAGGCTAAATAGAGATTATTGTGTTGTTACTCTGCAGATTGTACACTGCGCAACATATATTCTATATATTGTATTTTAGGTACTTTTTCCCTTGTAAACGCTGGCTGGCTATTGATGAGGATGATGGACAGCTTGCCAGGGAGCTTGTTCCTGTGGACGAGGCCTTTATGAAGAAAGGTGACGATGATGAGGAAGACTCTGAAGCCACTCTTGGTCTGGAACAGAAAGGTGAGAGCAACTTTATGGCTAAATTAATAAATAGGAATAATAATTACAAGATTGCCTAATGTTCTTTTTATTACAGCCATGTCAACAACATACACAATGAGGATTAAAACTGGTGACAAAAAGTACGCAGGAACTGATGCAAATGTCTTTATGATCCTGTACGGCACCAAGGATGACACAGGTAATTCTTCAGACTATCATACTGCATTTATATCTGTGTGCATGTTTATTTAAATTATTAAATTACTCTGTGATGTGTGCATCTACAGGGATAATTAACCTGAAGGCTTCAAAGACTCATAAGAATAAGTTTGAGCAGGGTATGATTGATGAGTTCACTGTGGAAGCTGTGGATATCGGACCACTGAAGAAGCTACGTATTGGACACGACAACTGTGGTAGAGTAGAACAGACTCCCGCACTGCCTGTGCAGTGCATAATGCAAAATTTGTCAGAATACGTCTACATATGTGATGACAATAATTTGTGTTAATGTTTAAGGAGGAGGATCGGCAGGCTGGTTCCTTGACTGGGTGGAGATTGATGCTCCATCTCTTGGACAGAAACTGCGCTTCCCCTGTGGCCGTTGGTTGGATAAAGGGGAGGATGATGGGGCTATCATCAGGGACCTTTTCCCTAATCCTCTACAGACGGAGCATTACACGCCATGTAAATCACACTGAGTCACTGCATGACAGTCTACATCACACTTAAGATATTTGTCATTTGATGCACATAATTGGTTGTGTTGGGTTTTTTTGTTTTGTTTTTGTAGTTGTTCCTTATGAAATTAAAACCTTCACAAGTGACGTGTTTGGAGCCGGCACAAATGCAGATGTCTTCATTGTCCTATACGGACGGGATGCAGTGTGCACCCAGCAGAAGTCTCTGTGTGTCAACAAGAGGGAGAGGAGGATGTATTTTGAGAGAGGAGCTGAGGACATGTTTATTGTTGAGGTACAATAATAGTGTATAGTCATGAATAGATAAATAAGTAGAATAGGTGCATTAAGCAAGCTCTGGAGACCAGGGCAGTGAAGTTACAGCAAGGCAATCGGTGTATTTCTAAATACATTGTTAATTTATTGACGTTTTCTGTTTTCTGTGCAGCTAGAAGATGTGGGGGATGTAATTGAGAAGATCCGTATCGGCCATGACAACCGCGGGGTCAACCCAGGCTGGCATCTGGACAGAGTGGAGATCAGACGTCTGCTCAGGAAGGGAAAGGTACTGCCTATGGAGGACAGATGCAGTGGTGGAGGAAGTATTCAGATCCTTTAATTAAGTAGCAATAATGCAAAATAAAAATACCCCATTACAAGTAAAAGACCTGCATTGGAAATGTCATGAGCAAAATGTACTTAAAGTGTCAAAAGTAAATGTACTCACAATTCAGAAAAAATGGCACCAGTGAGTGTTATACTATTATATATTATACTTACTATTATTACTGATACATTATTATTATACATTAGTAATTTTAACTATTTTATACACTGTTGGGTACTTTAATCTATAACATTGCATAATATCTCATAAGATGATCATATGTTTTGTATGTAAAATCTTAATCTGTTAAATAACTAGTGACTAAAGTGGAGTAAAAAGTAAAATATTTCCCTTTATAAAGTAGCATTAAATGCAAATACTCAAGTAAAGTAAAAGTACTTAAGTACAGTAGTACAAGTAAATGTACATAGTTACATATCACCACTGGTCAGATGATTGATAACACTACCACAATATAAACACTGGGTCATCTCAAAAGCTCCACAGACTAACAACTGATATTGATTTCCATACTTACTTACATACCTTAATGCTTAATATTTTCAAATATTTGATGTAGAGGATTTGCAGTACATTTGTCTTTACCAACATCTTACTACTCACATCTGCTGGTAACACAGAAATACTATTTTTGGTCAGTAGGTGGAGGTAGATGTTCTCTTCACAGATAGATGAGGGTAATCCAGCACTGTGATTCACACACTCACATACTAAGCCGAGGCTCAGACAAAGACAAGACACTGTTCACTGATTCTCCTCTAAGGCACAATCACACAAATTAAATCATGGGTATGTCTTAGCCCTGTACCCCCTCTCTCTCTCTGTAGGGTTCAGAGACCGTCATCTTCCCATGTGGGAGCTGGCTCGCCAAGTCTGAGGATGATGGAGAAACAGTGAGAGAGCTGGTGCCATCTGACATCATCACTGAGAAACTTTCACGAGATGGAAGCCTGAAAGTCACTGAAGTCGAGGTGGAAGATGCCCTGGAGAGTACGTTAACATACACAACATACGCAGACAAACAATACATTCACTTGCATGATTTGTTGGGTCTCTGTAAATAATAATATAAAGAGTACGGTCTAGACCTCCTCTATAGGAAAAGTGCAATGAGATAACTTCTCTTATGAATTGGTGCTATATAAAATAAATAAATTGAATTTATACACACAAATATGCAGAAATATCTGCTGTGTTCTGTCTTTTACCCGCCTTTCTGAGCATTAGTTTGGAAGCCAGAGACAATTTTCACTTCAGGTCCTTTCTATCCTTGAATGAGTCTCTGTTATGACAGTGGCTTCAAACAGAGATGGAAAATTGCTTTCTTTTTCACTCTATATTCTGCCAATTGCCTCAAACCGATCCCCTGTGTGCTTGTCTGTGATCATTCCCGCTACAGCTCACACATACCAAGTGTCAGTGATGACAGGTGATGTGTATGGAGCCGGCACAGACGCCAACGTCTTCCTCACGATTTACGGGGACCTGGGGGACACCGGGGAGAGGAAACTCAGCAAGTCTGAGACAAACAGCAACAAGTTTGAACGGGGCTCTGTAAGAAAGTGTACATTTTGTGACCCCTTTTCACCATCTGTATTTTTTAATCTGGAGAACTGAATTGCAGCAAATACATCATACAAAAAAGTACAAACTACATAATTATACTTGTGTTATTATTTCACCAATGGTCACGTTTTATCTCCCCAGGTGGATAAGTTCACTATAGAGGCTGTTGACCTCGGACAGGTTTTTAAGATAAAAATCCGCCATGATAACAGTATGGTGAGTGCCGACTGGTACTTGGACCAGGTGGAGGTGGTTGACGTGGATACGGAAGAGGTCTTTCTCTTCTTATGTGAACGTTGGCTGTCCAAGAAGAGGGAGGACCGACGCATTGGAAGAGTCTTTTATGTCAAGGTAGCATGAAAGACATCCAAGACTAACACTCTACAGCCACGCATTTAATACATCCTCACAGATGTACTGCTAAATGCTAACGTCAGCATGCTAGCATGCTCACAATAACAGCATTAATATGCTGAAGGTTAACAGGTAATGTTCACCATCTGACTTTAGCATGTTAGCATTAGTTTTGGTCACAAACTAACCAATTTTGACAGTCTGGTGGCGCTAGATGAAAGGTCAGGGGATCACCAAAGTCTTTAGGATTCATCCATTGGGCACCATGAATATCTGTACCAAATTTAATGACTATCCATCCAATAGTTGTTGAGATATATCAGTGTGGACCAAAGTGGTGGACTGACCAACCAACACTGCCATCCCTAGAACCATGGCGCTAGCATGGCTTAAAACTAAAGAGCAACTTTCCTTTCCATAAAGAATGTCCTGGTTATTCTGGACAATCCACAGTTTGAACATTTTTAATTAGAACACAGTGTTCACAGACTGTGAATTATCACAACTCCAGCTCCACTGTATTGGGGTTTCAGAGGCGAATATATGAAAACCTCAGCTAATTAAACTGCAACTATTTGCATGGCCAACACCACTGGGGGTAAATACATATAAATATGTTTTGTAATTTGGGTGACCTGACCTTTTATTAGCATGTTTTATTACATACATTGCTGCCAGAAATAGAAATGAATGCTAGAAATGAATGGTCATGAATATCATTGCACTGAAAGCTCATAAATATAAGCTCACATATAAACACACATAGTCTTTGTGTGTTTCTATAGATCGTAGCATGTGTCTGTGTTGGTGTGTTTTTCTGCATCACTGTGTGTGGTGTGTTCTTTCAGGGTTATGAAGGAGTTAGAGAGAGCCTAAACAGTAAAAAGAAGAACTCTGTCCTGACAGTGAAGAGTGTTGACAGTAACATGAACAAAAAGAAAAAGAAGAAGGAGGAGGAAGAAATTGATCTCCCGAGTAAGAAAAAGCAAGAATTTTCAGTACTGCATGCCTGATTGATCCTCTACTCTGTGAATATTTCTCATTAATATTCCAATACAGACATCTTTCCATATTCTCTTGCTCTCATGAATGAATGAGCGTTGTGCCCTTCTTGTGCAGTCATACCATACCACATCACCATCTGTACTGGACTGGAGCGGGATGCAAGCACCACCAGCAGGGCTTATGTGATCATTATCGGGGCCAATCACACCCAGACAGAGAGGTTGTGGCTGGACCTACCGGACGGAAGGAAGGTCTTTGAGGCCGGCTCTCTGGAGAGCTTTGAGTCCCACGGTTCAGACTTGGGGGAGATCAAAAAGGTTGAGGTGAGGAAGGGGGGAAGCTTTTTGAGTTTCATTGAGGATCGTGCACTCTCATCCACACACACACACACACACACACACACACACACACACACACATGAACATGCAGAAAAATACACCCACGTTGCTTGAAGTGATTGTTTCTCTCCCTCCCTGCAGCTCGGCCATGATGGGGCCACTCCTGAGAGCTGCTGGCTGGTTGATGAGCTGTCTGTTGCTGTGCCAACCAAAGGGGTCAAATATATCTTTGCTTGCAAGTGCTGGCTGGCCAAAGATCGAGGAGATGGTTTGACTGCTAGAGTATTCAACGTGCTGGATGCAGAGGCCATTTCCATCTCACAGAAGGTATGTAAATGTGAGCACAGTCATATGGCAGAGAACATACGTAAATCACAACACATTACCGCAATAGACTAGTGATAATGAGTTAATAATACTGTCACTAATAAAACCAATGGAACAATTTCCATTAAGTAAAATGTACGTAAATAAAGACTAATTTGCAAATGCGGGACCTCTCAGTTAATTTTTGATTTCCAAGGGGAATTATCAACCAAAATGCCTCTGGACGCAATTGGATAGACCTACAACATCAGAGCAATGAAACGAATGACCTAGCTCTGAGTGACACATGCAAGTTGGGGCGGTGCTTGGTCCGTTTACAAGCAGGAAAAAAATGGCGGCCTGGTCACAAACTTTCTCACATTACAATTACTGCAGTGCAGTAACAGAATCTTGATTTGATTCATAGTTGATCAGCACCGCCTAATTTGACAGCTTGAGCTGACTTTCGTGAGCCTGGTGCGTTGCACTGGATGGACCTGCAGACTGGACGCAGGCCCAGACCTACAACCAATCAGAGCAGCGAAATGTGTGACGTGTGACTTTTCAAATCTGGACCGGTGACGATCCTCTGTCAGTCATCGTATCAAACCCGCCTTGTATTAGATAAATGGTTGTGATTGGCCCGACCAGATCCAGGATGGGTGGAAATCTGTCTGAATGGAAGGGGGGCCAGACGTATCTGCCAGAGCAAATGAAACATGAATCACTAGAATCTTACCGAAACGTATTGCCACTAGAATTAATAGTATAATTCACAACATTATTGTTATTTATTTAATAACATTTATTTGTGACGGTTTTAGAGATTGCTAGAAAATGTGTTATTTTTTATGAAAATGAAAATTTCCTACAGCTAGATGGGACTATGTTTATAAATGTGCGGAGCCTTTGAACTTTGGCCCTTCAGTAAATTGGGTGAAAGTTACGTACAATAATATGTCAAGTAAGATTATAGACGACGAGTATCTACCTCAAGATATCTTATTATCAAGGGGTGTCAGACAGGGTTGTCCCCTGTCTCCATAGCTATTTCTGTTAGCAATAGACATAAAAAAATTAGAAACAATAAGACAGTTACTTCATTACAATCTCATTGATTTACAACATTGGCAAGTTTTGAATGGTACCTCCCCATGTTCTGCCCCTGTTTTAACTGTATCACTGTAAAAATACTTTTTCCATATACCATTCACTATTATTTTATGGATGTTTACAGAATAACGGTCAACCTTATAATTGCTAAAAATTAAACTGTATGCATATTGTTCATTAAGATAAATTCACATCCTTGTCTAGTGATATTTTATATAATGAGTACAATGTCTAATATTGTCATGTCAGATCATTTACGAGGTAACCGTAGTAACAGGAGACGTGCAGAACGCAGGAACAGACACCCTGATCTTCATGTCTGTGTTTGGAGTCAACGGCAGCACAGAGGAGATGCTGCTGCAGAAGAATGAGGACAGGTAGCCAAACATGGACATCAGAAACAATATAAAATAAAGAGACTGTTTAATTATGCGGCAGATTATAAATTCTGTGTTGTTTGCGTGGTGGATAACAGGTTTGAGAGGGGTCAGGAGGACACTTTCAACATGGAGATCGATGATATTGCCCCACTGAGGAAAATGAGGCTTCGTATTGATGGCTCCGGCAGTCGACCTGACTGGTTTCTGGATAAGGTCAGCTCAACTTAAAGGGGAACTCCACTGATTTTACACATCACAGTCTGTTTACAGGTCTTGGGGAGTACTACTGCACATGTAAAAAAAGTTGTGGTAAATAAAAATCTGGGGGTGTGGAGTTAGAAACAAGTGAGGTTACCAGACGTCTGTAGCCCCGCTCCTCATCTCTGCTTCAGGCTAGCGACTCATGGCTACATTAGCCGCTGGTAGTATAACACACTGTCAGTGGTTGAGTTGTATTGTGACTAATGTAGGTGCCAGGTATTGACAAGGAAGAACAATGCGTGGAATAAGAAAGACGATATCTCTGGTTCTGCTGCATCGATTTTGATACTGTTTTTTAATACTGAGTGAAATGCTAACTTGGTGGAGTGCTATTTTAACTAACCTAGAACAAAGACAGATAGATATGTCTGTTCAGGAGATGCTTACATGCAAGAAAATTGTCAAAGATTGCAACAAAAGGAAAGCTTTAAGCAGGTTTAAGTCTCCAGAATGAGCTGATCACGCAGTATGCACAGGTTTCCTTCTTCTCTTCTTGTCAAGAGCCAATTGGTTATCAAGAAGAAACTGCAGAGATCTCATCCATAAAACATGAAACCAGGAGCATAAAAAGCAGAACAGTCACTGTTAGTTTCTTCCAAAATCAATAGTAGAAAGCAGTCACAGGTTTGTGTTTTTACCCTGGCACTGTATGCTGTAGGTCACAGGATCATTCAATCTATTATATCACACAGACAAATACACACACACACACACACATCTATCCCTGCCTGCAAGAGAATTGTCAATGATTCATCCACCCACAAAGACACAGACACAGACACACACACACACACACATACACAGCAGGGCCCAGAGTTCCTGGAGTGAGCATATTGACCCATTTTATTCACCATGCTGTTGTTGCTAGCATCACGGACACACATACAGTACACACACACGCACAGAAACACTGTGTCTTTCTGTATTCAGTAGAGAGAGAAAACTTTTCATTTTAACTTTCCTTTTAGTGGGAAATGTTGTAGATTAGTGCAAATATCACACGTTTCTAATGCATAATCCAGCAATATAATTGCCAGCATTAATATACATAGTTTCCCAAAATGATTCAGTACTTTATCTCTTCGGCTGACCCTGTGAGGACAACATCACTGCTCACCTCCAGATTCAGGCCAAACGCTTTGATGAAATAGAACGCATTTCCTATGCAAATGTCTTCTCTGATAAAGGCACCATGCCTGCAGAGCAGCAGAGCAGTCAGGAACAATACTAAGCCCTGTCCGTCCGTGCCTGGGACTCAGCGGCTGCGAACATCTCCTTGACTTGACCCTGCACAGAGCCTTGTGTGTTCAGCATCACAAGCAGATGTGCTGCCTTTATGGATTGCTGGGTCTGTGTATTGAAATGGACACAACAGTGCACCGGGCGAACTGCCAGCATAGTAATCTGCCCAAATAAATATGCAGAGTGGAGAGCTAATACGAGTGTGGCTGCCTGAGCCGAGTCTTTTCCTAGTAATGAAATGTTTCCCAGGACTAGTGTTCAGATATCTTGGAAGAGGCAGGGTTTGTGTACATGCCGGTAACACATTAGTATCCACACTATGACAATGAATGACACGACCCTTATTCATATAATCATCTTGTCTTTAGCCATGCTAGTGGAATGGCTCTCAGCACTTTGGTTCAGACTGAAATATCTCAACAACTATTTGATGGAATGACATGACATTTTGTACATTCATGGTGTCCAGAGGATGAATCCTACTGACTTTGGTGATCCACTTCCTCTACTGTCACCATGAGGTTTTAAGTGAAATGTCTCAACAACTATTGGATTGCCATGAAATTTGGTTCAGACAGTCATGTCCCCTTAGGATGAATTATTATAACTTTGTTGATCCCTAAACGTTTCCTCTAGCACCATCACAGGTCAAAAGTTTAACTAGTCCAGTACTTTGGTTTGTGACTGAACACCTGCAAAACTAAAAATATTTCACCCCCCTGTGCTTATTAGCAAATGTCTGCATGCCAGCACGCTAAATTCAAATGGTGAACGTGGTAAACATTATTCCTGCTGAAAATCAGAATGTTAGCCCTGTGAATGTGAGCATGTTAGCATGCTGACATTACCATTAGCACTGTGCCTAAGTACAGCCTCACAGAGCCACTAGTGTGGCTGTAGACTCTTAGTCTTAGTTCCACATTATACCAGAATTAATGGTTAAATTTGACTTTTACTGTTTTGATATTCTTGCTAGGAATGGATCCATATTTGTTCCATAAAAGCTGACATCACTTAATCTTTCTAACTATAATTGTTAAATCTAAGTTAGATAAAGTGTGCATCCATACACTTTTGGAGTCATACTTTTTATTACACTTTAGTTCTCAAGTAAATGTTTGTGCTTTGAGTGTGACAGTGGATCATAAAAATCAATGTCAGGATTCTGAATGACATTTAGAGAAATTTGATAT
The DNA here is from genome assembly GCF_020085105.1 of Siniperca chuatsi. NCBI lineage: Eukaryota > Metazoa > Chordata > Actinopteri > Centrarchiformes > Sinipercidae > Siniperca > Siniperca chuatsi. The sequence continues at coordinate 8,425,248 of NC_058059.1, forward strand.
TATTTTTGAAGAGCTGACTGTGCATCCAGGTGATCATGCGTAACCTGACCACAGAGGAGGTGTCTGTGTTCAGCTATGAGGAGTGGCTGTCCAAGATACGTGGACCCAGGAAAACCATCTGCGAGATGGCTGCTGTGGTGGACGAGCAGGTGATGGTGGAGCACACCACCTATACCATCCAGGTCAAGACCAGTGATAATGCAGGTAAGTCTTCAACACATATTGCCTGCTGTAAGCTGGCTCATAAAAATATTTACAGAAATCCAGTAACATCCTCCAGCTCTTCCTTGGGGATCTTGAAGTCGGATTCTGACATCAGATGAGAGATTTCATCTGTCAAGTGTTTCCTGGGTCCACCATGCCATCGCCTCTCTGTTGATTGTTTTCTGAATCCTTTCAAAATAAGGCACCTGAGGGTAACCTACAGGTGATCAAATGGCTAAAGTTCAAAGTGGATGGTGGCTCAGATCAATGAACTCCTCTCCCTGTAATGAGGCTATTAATGTCTGTAATCTCATTCTTTTAATCACTATCCAAAGCTCAAGGCTGAGTTAGATGGATATGTTACATAGCATCATCCTCATTTCACCTGTCCTCGTGCAGAGGTTTGTCTTTTCCAGGAGGAGAGAAGGTGTAATAATTTATGTTTGACTCCAACATTGTAATGAAAGAAATCCTCTTCAGAAACCCTCCGCATGGCTTCGCTCCCTCCTTTCTTCATGCAGTATTTTCTGTAGCTCAGTAGTGCTGCTGATCAATACAATAGTGTGGCGAGAAGTCTGAGCCGACTTCAAAGGACTGCTCTCTGCCCTTGGCAATTACTGGAAGCTAAGATGTAGCCCTGCACCACCACTGAGGTTCAGGGAGGAATAATGAGCCTGGCTGATAGACACACACACATATACAGACAACATTACATAGGCGATTCTGTGCATAAGGTAATGGTCTCCTTTGGGATCATTGTGTGATCTGCATGTATTGACTGAATGTCAAATATGTTTGTGTGCATATAGGGAGGTATATTAAAAGAAAATCATTTAAAGGTAACAGCAACATAAATGTAATTCTTAAAGTAACTAAATATCTAAATTTGTAATGTTGCCGATACTTTTATTGCTCATTAAAACTATAGGGCTGTTAATTCAAATATCTGATTTCTAGCTTTGAGAACATGTGTAAAACTAGGACACTGAAAACATTCTGCAGACTGAGTGAGGTTTGTGCTCAGCATTGCCTAATACACATTCACTTAGTGTCTAACCCACTGTAATGAAATAAAGCACAGAGAAGTTATAGATGTGCTGTCTGAGTCAGAGAATGTATCTTTCTCTGCTGTACATTTTATTCTTTGCATAGTGTGGTTGGTTGTTAGGTGATAAGTTTCCTCAGGGCTTTGCAATCTCAGTAATTATTTCCAAAAATAATTCAACAAATCCCTGCAATAGTTGAGATGCAATGCAGTTTAAAAGATCTACAACAAAGTGCAAGCACTTATAAATTTATAATCACCACACTCTAAAACTGCTCACAGATGAGAGCAGTTTTAGAAGTGCATTTTTTGTATTTTTTTATGAGCATTTTTATGAGCTTCAAGCTGTTTAGTCAGAATAATATACAAAACATGCTTAGAAATTAATTAAAATTATATAGTTTATATGAAACTATACCATGTAAGTCTACAGACCTAAATCTAAGCACAGTTAATCCAGTATATTGCCAAGCTCACAGTTTGTCACATTGTTCTTTGTTTAATCCAATATGTTTTTGTGTTTAAAAAATTGAAACAAGACATCTAGGGAAGCAGAAATCCAGATAAATTTTTCTAAATGAGTGAGTCTCTCCTGTCTCCTCAGGGGCAGGCACTGATGCCAATGTGTGGGTCATCATTTTCGGAGAGAACGGAGACTCTGGGACGCTGGCATTGAAAGAATGCAACAAGTCCAACAAGTTTGAGCGCAAGCAGGTGGACACATTTCGCTTCTCGGATATTCTCAGCATGGGAGAGCTCTCCAAAGTACGAGTCTGGCACGACAACACAGGTCAGCCACTCAGATGAACAGTCACTCTGCATGGTGTGCTAATTAAATCTGGGCTTCATAACAGTCATTATGAAAAGGGCTATACAAATGAAGTTTACTTCACACATTACATGTTACAACTTAAAGGTCCAGTGTGTAGGATTTAGTGGCATCTAGCATTGAAATTGCAGTATGCAACCATTTGAATACCACTTGGATCATCCTCCCCTTCCAAGCATGTAGGAGAAACTAGCCAACTAGCCAGTGTTTGGTTTGTCCGTTCTAGGCTACTGTAGAAACATGGTGGTGCAACATGGCGAACTCCCTGGAAGGGTACCCGCTCCCTCTGTAGATAAAAAAGGCTCATTCTGAGGTAATGAAAACACAATGATTCTTATTTTCAGGTGATTATACACTAATGAAAATATACTTTATATTCCATTTCTACCAATCGCTCCTCCTAAATGTTACACACTGGACCTTTAAGTTACAGTCACATAACCTAAGATAAATCTGGCCACCGATATGTTAGTCTGACATCACAGGTGATGTCTGAGTCACCACTTTGTCTGATTTTGATGAAACCTGGACAGTTGACGGCTTAATGGAGCTGCTGTTCAACACTAACAACTGCTACATCACTGTCTGGCTTTGAGGAAACCTGAAGGGGTGACGCAGATTTTTACTCATTGGCCTGAAAGATTCCTGCATCACTCTGGGCTCATCATTCTTGACAACATACTGTATTTACTTACTGTCTTTTTTGTTTCCTGATCCCATTACACCCAGGCCTTGCTCCAGGATGGCACTTGGAGTATATCGATGTGAAGGATGAGATCATGGGCAAAACATTTCGTTTCCCCTGTGACCGCTGGCTTGCCAAGAATGATGATGATGGACAGATAATGAGAGAACTGCCCTGTGCTAACAACGACTATTTAGACCTCAACGAGAAGACAAGTAAGGCCAGCACAATTAAAAGTTGTAATCGTTAAGATTTCAGTCCTGTTTGATTTGGTGACACCTGTGGTTACTGTGGTAACAGCACGTGCGGTTTAATACTACAGATCCCCGAATTCTAGAGGCAGCAAACACTCCTTGAGTAGCTACTCTGTCAGAAATACAACAGAAGAGCAACTGGTGTATCTGTTTACAGTGCAGCCAAATAAACTCACTGTATTTTAATTAAGAAGTCTGTCAATAATCGGCCTTTTTCCATCATGCCATGATCTCATTTCATGAGAGTAGTTTTCCACACAACAGCAGGGCACAGTAAAGTCTGTTACCTTGCCACCCCAGTAAAAGCCACCCTGTGTTTTGCAATGCTTTTAATGTGAAGGAGCAACAGTAGGATGGTCTGTTTGCATTAGTAGTAACTTACAGTAACAGTGTAAAGAGAGTGAAGAGTAAACAAAGAGGTTCACATCAATGAGACAACATTACCATTTATCGTTTCCAGTGCGGGAATGGTGGACTCCACCACTAACAATGACAACTACTATATAGAAAGATAATTACTGAATGTAAATATAAAAATGGCCATTGCAGACCATAAATAGTATCAAAAATGGGGTTTGATTTTATGATTATAACTTTAAATTATCCTATATATTTTTGTACTAAGGCATCTTTATGTATGCTGTATATTCTGTGTGGAAATGATGCAATGGACAACTGAGACAATTTACTTTAACTGTAATGTAATATTTTCCCTCTGAAAGAGTATGAAATTTGTGTCACAACTGGAGACACGGCTGAAGCTGAAACCAAAGAAAATGCCTGGATTGTACTTGAGGGGAAGAAGGCCCGATCAAAAGAATTCGTAATGGAAAACTCCTCAAAGAAGAAGAGGTTCTTGCGGTAGGTACTTGGTGCAAGATTAACTCAGTGAGCTGCAGCTTATTTGTATGAAAAAGCTTACAGAAATGTGCTTTCTCTCCCTCTAATTCTCCCTTTACACTTATTATGATAATCCCACCAAGTACTTGAGCTCAGACCAATGCTGCAATCCACTATCATGACATTACACCATCCTGTAGAAAATTAATTCTGACACAGAACAAATTGGCAGTGACATAAATTTAAAGTATGTGGGCCAATTAAAGAGAATAGCTACTCGCTCTAACATGATTATTTTCCTCTCTTTTTAGGGGAAATGTTGACAGGTTTGAATTTTCGTCAAAGAACCTGGGTGATATTGCTGGTATCTGCCTGGGCCACACACCCAAGGATGGAAAGAAAGTAAAGGGCGAGGTTTACTGGCGTGTGGAGGAGGTTGTCGTCACTGAAAGGGAACTGGGAAACAAGTAAGACATGGGTTACTGCTCAGTGACCCACATCTATGTCCCTGCAGAAGTCATTCAATTTTTTTGTGTTGGTAACAAATGATAGTATTTCTTCTCTGTATTATCACCTCCAGGTACATCTTCATTTGTAATGCCCTCATCCCTCTCTCTCCAAAGAGGGATGATTTCTTCACCTTTGAGTGCTCAAAGGCCATTGAGAGCTTTGCCAGTAAAGCTCGAAGCCTGGTGCCCGTCAAGTACGAGATAATCATCATCACTGGTGATGAGAAGGGAGCAGGTACAGATGCCAATGTTTTCATCACTATCTACGGCTCCAATGGAGATTCAGGCCGTCGGCAACTGCGGCAGAAGTTTCGCAACCTTTTCGAACGTGAGCAGACAGACCGTTTCCTGCTGGAAATGCTGGACATGGGAGAGCTGCAGAAAGTTCGGGTAGAGCACGACAACTGTGGTCTGAACCCCGGCTGGCTGCTGGATCGCGTGGAAGTCACTAACACGGCCAACGGTGTCACCACAATCTTCCTCTGTGGCAAGTGGCTGGACACTAAGAGGGCTGACAGGAAGATCGCCAGGGTCCTCTACCCGAAATATTAGAAAAAGTATTATTTATAAAAAATCCCATTGCAGAGAGATCTCCTCTCATGTTTAAAAGTAGTGACCAAAGAGATTCTACTCTAGCACGTTTTGTATCTCAGGAACTGAGACAGATTTTTACGTTCATAGTTTTTTAAAAATTATATTATGGTTTGATATTTAATACTACCTGGTAATATAACCTGCAATGAAATACTGTGACATCTTCTTAGTTCAGGAAACTGAATGTGCCATTCTTTTTAAATGTCATATGTCAGGGATGGTTTGTTCAGTTGCTTTGTTATAATGAAGGTTTTATAAAAGATTAAACTCTTTTGTAATACTCTCAGGCTTTCAACCTGTTTGAGAATTATGAGCTGGCTCTGCAGTTCATTGCAGCTCTACAGGGCATTTTAGCATCTTTTAAATCATTAAACTTTAATGTTTTGGTTTACTTTCACCTCTCGCATCAGTCCTTTTCTAGCAACAGACAGCTGTTTTCAGCAAAAAAAGCTCTGATAAATCCACTGTACACTACCTGCCCAACACCACACAGACACTTAGCGACTAGCTGGTGAAAAAAGTGGAGCATTTGGCAGCTAAAGAGCCAGATATTTCACTCAAAACAGACCAAAACACAGCTAAAGGGAGAGTGAATATTGGACTTATATTCAACAGTTGACCAGAAAAACAAGTCCAAAAGAATGCGTTTGTTGCTCTGTGTCTGTTGGGTGTAAAAAAGGTGACTGTTAGCTATTGTGTTAGCCTCAATAAAGTATATGATAAGAGATAATACGTAAATGTTGTTTACAGCATGTTTTGCTGCCCTCATGTGGCTGAAAAAGCCTATTATTGCTGCTTTAAATTAGTGAAGATTCTAATTTACCAAATATCTGGGGGAAAAGCTGAGACCATATTACACCACAATATAAGACACAAAAACACAAAAGTACTTGTCCATTTTATCCAATTTATTACAAAAAGAGCACATACAAAAGGATAATATACAAGCAATGAAATAAAATTAAAATTAAAAAACAGAACAGGGTTTAGGTTTAGCAATGCAACTTTTGAAATCATTATCATCATTATTAGTAGTAATAATAAATAAAGTACAAAATTCCACCACATGTGAATCTAACATTTATCCATAATATGCTCATCCATTTCTTCATCAACACACTCATCACCATTAATGCACTATTGCTTTAATATTAATGATAAATAGTTCTATTTTCAGATAAAATATCCTATATTGAAAAACATTGCGCAGTCACAGCTAAACAGCAGATTTTCATACAAGGATGGCGGCAGCCCTTTCACTGGCACTTTTTGGGATATTTTCTCCTCAGCTTTGTTTTTCAGTTTCAAACAGCAACAAAATTAATAATTTTTTTTCTGTTATATTCTTTGTATATATTTTCACCATATACTATTAAACCATTGAGACTATATTGAAACCTGAGAAAACATGCATTTTTAGAAAAGGTTGTGCTTTAAAATCCTTGCCTTCCTTTGAGACTGTGAAAGGAAACAGAGGATAGATTCTGAGAGGAGAGATGGACGGTAAAAGAAAAGGTAGGAGATAGAAAATAAAACAGAATAGTACAAGCCCTGGAAGGATCACAGATTAAAAAAAAGTATATTGAGGCCACGAAATGCTATTGTGTGGCCACGAGATACAATTCGTTCGCACGTTTTAAGTAACTTGTGGCCACGAGATAAGTGTAAATAGAGAGAACCGCTTAAAGTGCTTAACCAGCCAATGCGCAAAGACAGATCTCTCTCCATAGCCTTCGTGAAGGGAGGAAAAGGCCGCCGCCAGGGTTTAAAATGGAATATTTAATGTTATCTCTTCAGAATTACATCATCAAACCAGTTTTCTGTGTCATCCTCCCTCTAGCTGTAAACTATAAACAGCTGTTTATCTTCTAACACCTTTCCAAGTGGTCCTGTTCAGCGACCAAACCCACAAACGCTGGCCTATACCTGGAAAGTGTAGGACTGAGCTGTCCAGCTGGGAGAGCGCCTCTCCCATGATGTGCTTGTGCGTTCAGGAACCACCAGAATAACTGCCCGGCTACATTGAACACATAAAGTATGCAGAGCGCTCGGAGCGGAGGGAGGGAGGTTAGCACTGAAAAGTGGTTTGATGTCATTCTGAATAATAATAAGTAATGCTCTCAGAAGCACATGGCTACCTAATATTCAGAATGATGTCATATGTCCCTTTTCAGCACTGGGGAGGAAAGTTAACACAAGCGGTTAGTAGATTTTTTACAGTCAAAATGTGTACTTTCTTAAAGGGAATAAGAGAATGAGATAACGTTAAATATTACACTTTAAATCCTGGCGGCGGCCTTTTCCTCCCATCATGAAGGCTATGGAGAGAGATCTGTCTATTCGTATCGGCTGGTTAAGCCCTTTAGGCGGTTCTCTCTATATACACTTATCTCGTGGCCACACGTTAATTAAAACGTGCGAACGAATTGTATCTTGTGGGCACGCAATAGCATTTCGTGGCCTCAATATACATATTTTTTCTTTCTGATCTGTGATCCTTCTGGGGCTCCGTAGAATAGAGAAATGAACTAAAGAATTTCTGTAGTATTTGTAAAGCCCACAGTGAAACATGCCTCTTTATAGAACTATTTCCACAATATGTAATGCTTCAGCACTACAAACCAACAGCTGTTTTGGACAGTTTGACTTGAATTTTGAGGATAATGGCTTTTGTTAGACACCTGTCAAATGTTGTCTTAGCTCCTTCATGACTCATTCTTTTAATTAATTATGCAACCAATAAGGCATGGTGGCTTCATGGACTGATTGTTAGTATTGGTTTCAGTAATATGGAAATATCTCCTAACGCTTACAGTGAGGCACTTGTTATGCTTAAGTCTACAAAATATTCTGGAAGAAGAACTGAAGAGAAACACCAGAGATGAAAATTAAGATAGTTAAAGCGAAGGAACATGCTTCACAGATGATCATTATTAAGACCCATAGTGCATTGTGAGAAGCAGAGCATAAAAAAATGAAAGCCAGAGTTCTTAGTGATAATATTACATTATCTAAACTAACTTTTTTTTGCCAGTGAGAGGGTTCCCATATTTAAACAAGTGCAAAACAAAAAAAAAAATTAAATCACAAACTAAAACCAATTCACTTCATTGCAGTTTGTCCACTATATCACAGCATGGGGGATCAGAGAAATTGCATTGAATGGAATGTAACCAAGATCCACAGCACCACATGAGAGAGAGACAGACTGAGAGAGAGACAGACTGAGAGAGAGCGAGAGAGAGAGAGAGAGAGAGAGAGTGAGCGGGCTCAGTAGCTCAGCCTTGGACAGTAAACATCGCACAGCCAGCTTGTGGAGATCAAACAGCAGGGCTAATTTTTTTTCTTTAAATTTAGTGTTCCAAAAAGTACAACTGCATGCATGCAAAGCATTCCCATTTAAAACAATGCTAAAATGAGGTAATAGTTTTTTTTCATAGCATTTTTGTGTTATTTCTAAATAAATAAATTATGATTCAGTTGCCCCCCAAAAAAACTATATAAAATTAAATACATACCCACAATATCTACAGTTAGTAATAAATTATGATTGTTAAATACTTAAGGCATCTCAACTGACAACACCCTGTGTAAACTATGAAAACTTCATCACAGATGACTCCACTACAGGAGGAGGCAGTGTCAACACTGGCAGTGCACAAGACAGAAGTAATCCTTGTTAATTGATCCTTGACCCAATGAGGCTAAAAGAGACTCGGGACCAAGTCTTCTCCTTTACTATCACAGTGACACACGGCCCTGTGGAACTGAAATGACGAGCCGACACAAAGGGTAAAAAAAAAGAAGTTAAAACTGGTCAGACCAAGTAGTGAGTGAGGGGGTCAACTTGTTTTAACAGCCTGAATGTTTTCCTGCTGTTGTGTCATCTTGTGTCTGTGTGCACTGCGAGAGGGAGGCTGCCTCCGTCGCACCACGTTCTACATGTTCTAGCAATACAGCATAGCAACCAGCATAGCAACCACGAGGGGAGGTCTGTCACACAAACACACAAGATCAATACGCAAGCTCCTCTCTGCTGAAACACTGCATGAATCTATACCTAAATATAAACCAACGCAAATGCAATACCAAGGAAAAACCTTTTGTTGCTATATCTATTGTCACATGTGCTTGTTCTTTAGGCAATAAGGTAAACATCAAAAAGAGGACCCCATCGTTGCCACCAAAGGGGGCAGGATGAACACACGCTACAAGTCAGGGGAGCAGCCACTGACACCGTGCTCATTTTTTCCCATTTGTTAGTGTTGAGAAGATAGTCACAGCTCAGATTAACTAAGTCATGCAAAGCCATCTCTGTACCTTTTTTAATTGAAGAAACGCTACCAAAGCTAACAGCCCAAGTCGACGATGAAACATGCATTTTTTTAGTACACACTGTTCTGCCACTGGCCCTGCGCCAGTTGAAGATGCAGGTACAAGGGCAGCTGAGTCTTCCTCCCACCTCGCTCCGCAGTGCACGATAGTTTCCTTTTTTCATCCCTTTTTTTTGGCTTTGTGTTGTATAAGCACTCCAGTGGCCATGCTATTAACCGACAGTGAGTTAACATCTAGGAGTTGCCTCAAACCCTAGAAACACACTCACATTTGCACTTTTTGAACATCCACACACTTGTTACACACATTCTTTAAGTCACACACAGCAGGGCAGAGCACACACAGGTGAACCTGCGCATCAGGTTCAAGCTACACCATGACAAAATGCATTTTGGTAAAAACACTTTCTACCTATTTTTTTTATTTTATTTTAAACACACAACGACTCGATCACTGGGCTCGGTCTCCACGGCAATGAAAGAGGCCTACTCACATCACACCATCTCACATGACACCAACCCAAGGTAAATGTACAACTGTATTGCAAAATGTCAAAGCTGCATGATATAATTAAAACACTCTGATAGCTAGCTGGTGCTTGTCCCCAAAAAGGCAACAGTGCACCAGGTATCACGTGTTGGTTGCTGCTACTCTACTACGACCACAAATGATCTTTAGGTAAACATGGCATCAGAGCATTTAGTTTCTGTTAAGTTTTGTTGTGTGGCAGAATATTAATTTTGATTGAAGTGTGTTTGAAAATATATATATATATATATATATATATATATAGAAAGAGAGAGAGAAAAGAGAGAAAGTAGTAAGCTCAGTGTGGGGTTATGTGTTTTCCACTCTCAGGACATATTAAGTCATGGCTTTGAGGACATGCTACACAGCCCGGGGCTACCTACAGTACAACACTACAACAGCAACAACACCCCACTTACAACCAGCAAGCTACAAGTAAACCCTGTGTACATGAGTATGTGTGTGTGTCTTTTGCCTCCAGAGGGATGTGCTTCTATATAAAGAGAGTCCTTTACGGCCTCTCGTGCAGTTAGTTATTCTGGCTTGGCTCAGTAAAGTGTGAGTCAGAAGGGGTGGTGATGTCACATGAAGTCTGGAGACATTTGGCAAAGCACCCAACGGGGGTGTGTGGGGTGTGTGTGTGTGTGTGTGTGGGGGTGATGGGGCAAGCCGGGGTGGAAGAAAGCAGGAACCACAGAGGGTGATTGACCGGGGGGTGGGGGGGTGGGGGGTGTTGGTTAAATCTCATCAGCTGTCAGGGTTCAGCTGTGTTTCGATGTCAACTCGACAGATTGGACACTTCCTGCTGGTGGCCAGCCATTGGTCCACGCAGCCCTGGTGGAAGAGGTGCATACAGGGCAATCTCCTGGAGGACAGAGAGACAGAGAGACACGGGGTCAATGTTGATTCACATTGGCAAGCATGACTCTCCCGGTGCATAGTTATGTGCTTCTGAAACCAGCAGGGAGTTAATTTTGTTCATTCAGGCACGCAGAGACGACTTCTGTTGAGTCATCAATCCTACGTGCTCAGACAACTGAGACTCCATATGCTGTAAACCGACCCTCTTTCCTCAACCCAAGGCACAGTTCTTATCCCCTGAGTTTCACTCCCCAACTTCGTTTTAAATGCATGTGTGTACATGCTCATGTCTTAAATTTTGGAAAATACGCTATTTGTTTTCTGGTGGAGAGTTAAAAGAGGTCGATACCACTCTCATATCTGTCAGTTAAATACAAAGCTAGAGCCTGCAGCTGGTTAGCTTAGCTTAGCACAAAGACTGGAAACAGCTAGCGTGGCTCTGCCAGACAGTAATAAAAAAATTCTCCTACTAATTGTCTTATCAATTGTTGTGTCATCTGTACAAAGCTGCGCTTGTTATAGTATTGCCTGACACTGTTTGTCTGAACAAGACGGAGGATTTGGCTATTAGTTAAAAGTTTGTGATATATTTAACATTTGCTGACAAATTTGATTAACTGTAGATGGTTTACTGAGTCAAATTGTAGTTTAAAAGAACAGTTTGACATTCTGGGAAATATGTCTATTCGCTTTATAGCAGAGCGTTAGATGAGAAGATCAATTCCACTCTCAAATCTGTCCGTTATATATTAAGGCTGTAGCCAGCAGCCGGTTAGCTTAGCTTAGCTTAGCACACAGACTAGAAACAGGGGGAAACAACTAGCCTGGCTCTGTCCAAAGGTAACAAAATCCACCTACCAGCACCTCTGAAGCTCACTAATTAACACGTAATATCTCGTTAGTTTAATCCCTACAAAACTGAAGTGTAAAAACTTCTGCAGAAATTCTGCATTTTACGGGGTGTTATGTATCAGACTATTTCTGCGACAAGTAACGTCGCAACGAAATTGGTATCAATCGTCTCATCTCAACTCAGCTCAACTCTCTGCCAGCAAGCAAATAAGCCCAAAATGTCAAACATTTGTTTTAAGCTTTTAAAATCTCCTTTAAAGAAAAGTGATGTTTTCATGAAATAGTAGGATTCTGGGGCTACGAAGCATTTCTGACCTGACGTCCTCTCCGTCCTCCAGCATGGACAAACAGATGGTACATTTCTCATCCACATCTGTTTCCTCCTCCTCCCCAATCTTCAGATGTAGGGGCTTTCTCTGTTAGCAGGTCAGATTACAGACAGACAAAAGGTAGGGTCAAAAAAGCCAAATGTGAATATATTCAATAGTTTATGTCTCTGTGTTATTAACATCCAGTAATTACTGTTATCTGCCATACCTTCTTGTATTTGTGTGGAAAGGTGAATCTCTCTATGGTTGTCTGAACAGCTCCTCTGCTGACACTCCCCAGCCGGTCTTCTAGCTGCAACAGCTCCTGACGGAAAAGTGGACATTCAGTTGAGAATAGTATAGAGTAGAATAAAACAGAATACTAATAATAAAACAGCGACTAAATGGACCTTAAGGTGAAATTGTTTTGTTTGCTGATGTTTCCAAGGTCAAGAATGAACTTTGAAGCTCAAATTTTAAGCCTGTTTTTAGCATGAACGAGAAGTCCTTAAAGTGCTCACAAACTGGAAATTCAATTACAATACAATTCCATGACAACTGAGCAAACGCCACCTGCTAAAGAAGATCATGCAATATGATTGAAAGCACCAAAACAGCTATCAAGTGGAACTTGAGGTGAGATTGTTTTTTCAACTAGAATAGAGTAGTATAGACAAAGTTCAAGTTTTCTCATACACTAAATAAAAATGCAGATGGGGCAGCAGAGTGACACAAAGTTTAACAGTGTTTCCAAAGAGACAACAGAGTCCTGGCTTTGATAGATGGATGTGTGGAAAGTGAATGAAATGGTTTTAGAGATAGATTTACCTCATAACTTTCTCGCACAGCGGTGGCGTGCCTCGAAGGATTCAGACTTTGCAGTGCCAACAAGTGCAGCTGGGGGTACGGGTAGTTTCTGATTTCATGCACAACCTAGCAAAAGAGAACTCTTCATCATATTACAGCAATGTTAATCCTGTAGTCAAGCACAGTTTTTCTGCATTGTTTTGATGCATTGTTAGAAACAAAAAACAAATTTTTGAGAATACTGAAGATGGCACAAACACCAAAACTGTGTTTCCATTTGCACATTCTAGTGTGTCCCTTTATGTGTCTGATTTAGACATTTTGTATATTCTGTATATTCTCACACAGTGAATGAGCCGACACAACAGAAACAGATTTCTCTTCATTAGGAACAAGATTGAGAATATTGTGAGCAGGAGAAATCTGAACTCAGTGTTTCATCAAATGTTTTGCAAACCATGGTGTCTATGTGGTAGTTATGTGAAAAATAAAAAGAACTGTGTGAAAATAACAAATCATCATTATTTAAAGGGGAACTCCAACTTTACACTGCAAAGTCTGTTTACAGGTCTTGGGGAGTACGACTGCATATTTTCCCGTAACATTCATACATCAGTTGGGGCTGAAGACTACAAGTTTGAAAATGAATAAAATCTGGGGGTGCGAAGTTAGAAAGAAGTGAGCTCAACAGACCTCTGTAGCCTGCTCCTCAACTCTGCTTGAGTCTAGCCACTCAAGGTTAAATTAACCGCTACTACACCAGTATCTCCTATTGAACTGTCGGTGGTCGAGTTGCATTGTAGGTAATGTAGGCACCAGGTAGTTTTTGACCATGAAGAAGAAAGCGTGGAATAAAAAAGACGATATCTCTGGTTCTACTGCATCAGTTTTGATCCTTTTTTTAAGCTGTCCATCATGTGTCTGACATTGCTATAGGAGTGCAAAGCTAAATCGGTGAATGTTGAAGTTTTGATCACTACATTTGCAGTCTTAGTTGACAGAAGTGCATCAAATCAATGGAGAAAAACCTTAACTTATAGGTTGAGATGTCTATGGAGCACAGGACAAATAAAAAAAAAATTATGATAATAAAATTCAGATAAAAAAATAGCAGGGTGGCCAACATACCACTTGTGCAGAGGATGTGTTCCTGGGGAAGTGGTGCATTCGAGGGGAGGCCAGGTAATGCTGATAGTGCTGCGGAAGCTGCTGAAGCTGGTACTGGTGGTGAGGGAGGCCAGCATCAACGCTGAGATCCCTGCAGGCAGACAGACAGGCGACTTAATCAACATCATCATCCATGCTAGGCAATGTGACAGACCGACAGATGGGTGCAGAGATGAAAAGACAGGATCATTTCTCGACTCTACAGGACTCTCGTTAATCTCCGACAGTGACTCACCAGTCGGTGCCTTCGGCCAGGTACCGTTGCTGCTGCTGTGTCATTGGCTGGGGAACATGGAGAGGAGGGGAGTACTCATAGCCAGAACGCAGTCGGTGAGGGTTCAGGGGAATACGCTCCTGGGTTCTTCTGCAATAAGATAAAGATAAGATAAAAATGTTTGACTTGGTTTTCCGTTCGTGTGTATCTGTATTTGCATGCAGGTGATAGTTATACCTGGAGTGCGGGAGAATCCTGCGGTGCTGCGCTTCGAGAAGCTGCTGCTGGATGAGGTATTGCTGGTGTAAGGCCTGAGGTAGGAATGGAGGCCCCGGCACATCCTGAAACTGAGGGGGTGCAGACAGGGCAGTGAGGGGCGGATGGTGTGCCGGGGGCAGGTGGGTGGCCAGGCCGCTCTGAGGCGGCTGGCTGGCGTGTCCTAGAGGGAACTCTGCTGAGATGGGTGCCTGGGGAGCGCCCAGGTGAAAGTGTCGGCAGGAGGTAGCATGGCTGTGTTGATGCCTGGTGAAGTGTGCTCCTATGGGAAATAAATGCAAGTGATCAGAATTGAGCCAGATAAGCCTGAGATCACTTTCATTCAAACACACACCACACGGAGAGACCCAGACAAACCAGTGAAGAGTTCATTATGACACACATAATTGCAAAAACAAGAACTTTCTGGCTTCCTCACGCACACAAAAACATTTAACAACCAATCATACAGAGCGAACATTACAATAGGAGAGACCTGACACAGGAAGAGACAAGACAGATAGCAGATGGAGGACACGGACATTGAGACCCCTGTGGTGCACCATCTAAACCAGACACAGATTATACCCAATGGCCTGGATGGATCTTCACTAACAGCCTGGTGGGTTTCCAAGACGATCTATAGCACAGAGGGTTGTCTGTGGTCCACTGGTAGTCAATTGAATAGATTAAGGCTCTATATTATGTCTGCTGTTTGAGGGAACATCTATTCAACTGTAGATCTCTCATTAAAACCCTCCACAGCAACAACAAAAGATTATCTGCCTCCATTTCTACCTTCCTATCAGGGGCGGAGGAGACATGAGATTAAATGGTAGTCCCACTGAATCACCTCGGTATGGAGTTGCACAAAACAATCAATACAAATTACTCCGAGCTCAGAGAGAAGAGGGCTGGAAGGAGGGTGAGGTGGGGACAAACAGTTACTACTTCAGCTTCCCATTACAGCTTTCTCGCTTTCTGGAACAGGAAGCAGACAGCAGGGTCTGGAAGACAGACTGTGCACTGTGTATAATGAGGTACCTGAGTATTGTGCCTTTGCATAGCCCAGGGAAATGTACAGTCCATTCAAATCATTATATAGTGGAAGAATTGTCTCATCTGTCTCATGTACTGAGACAGGCAGATTGAAGCTGTTAAACAGTAATATGGTGTGACAGTGTATGTTTAATATGAAGAGGATGGAGAGGATTTGGCTATTAGTTAATGGTTTGTGATATATTTAGCATTTGCTGACAACAGTAGATGGCTCACTGAGTCTAATTTACAACTTCATTTTTTTTTTATGTAAACAAAAAATCCCACCAAATCCCTTAAATACATGTGCATTTATACAGTTATTTTAAGGAATAGTTTGACATTTTGGGAAAATACTTATTTGCTTCCTCTTTCTGAGAGTTAGAGGAGAAGATCGATACTACTCTCTTACCTGTCCCTTATAAGGATACAGCCAGCAGCCAGTTAGCTTAGCTTAGCACAAAGACTGGAAACAGCTAGCTTGACTCTGTCCAACGACGATGTCATACGCCTTCCAGCACCTCTAAAGCTCATTAAATAACGTGTTGTATTTTGTTTGTTTAATCTCTACAAAAACCAAAATGTAATTATAATATTTTATGGGGCTTTATATGGCGGACTATTTCTTGGCTTTGAGCACTTGCCAGGCAACCAGCGGCGACTCCAGGAAGTTACTGGTCCTAGCCAAGAAATAGTCTGGACACTTTGGTTTTTGTATGTATTAAAAACATATAACGTGTTAATTTTAGATGTGCCAGTGGGCAGATTTTGTTACCTTTGAAGAGAGCCATGCAAGCTGTTGCCCCCTGTTTCCAGTCTTTGTGCTAAGCTAAGATAAGCTAACCAGCTGCTGGATGTAACCTTATATTTAACAGACAGATGTAAGAGTGGTATCAATCATCTCATCTAATGCTCCACCAGAGAGCAAATAAGAGTATTTCCCAAAATGTCAAACTATTCCTTTATTTGTTACTAATATGACATATTTGCATGGTTGTTGTTTTGCATATAGCCTATGCATATGGGAAATGGGAAGCCAGTGAACCTTGAGAGCCACTAGCAAACTGAAAACATTTGCCTGAAGAAGTAGAGCAGAAATGTCAGGCTAGCTGTTTGAATTGGTAAATTGCTTTAAATCACTTTTGTATAAACCCTGTGACCCGGTAAAACTGGACTAAATGTGAAGCTCAGAGTAAATATCAAATTATTTGTCCTTGAGCTCTTCCACAGCATGAACCGCTGACATTAATATTTTATATATTGCAGTGGTGCCAGCAGTAACAGCCCTGATGATGTTATTGTTACATCTCTACTCAGACTTGCAGACATAAAATGCCTGATGGGTATAGAATAGACCCCCACCCATCCACACACACATACAGCACACACATGCATACACTCCCATCCACTTCTTCTCACCCCTGAGCTGCTGCACAGGCAGCCCCTCCCCCACGGTGTGGCTGCGGCAGGGTGTCCCTGTGTGAGTGACAGCCCGTAAGCCCTGCCCAGCCCCGACTGCAGCAGTCTGACATTGAACCTGTCTCTCTCTACCTCACCCCTCCTCCCCCATCACTGCAGCTTTACAATCACTTCTTCTCTCCAGCATAATCCTATCTTCTGCCTAGTGCGGTGATCTTCCATCATGTGAAACTGTGAGCCGTGTGTGTGCAGTTTTTCATTTAAAAATCCATCACCAGACCAGCTGATATCACTGATTAGCACACACAATTAGAGTGAGGGACTAATGAGTGAAATCAGCCTGTGTGTTGTACAGCTGGACTGAAAATCTGCATACAAATGACTACATGGCACATGCTTGCACACCACTCACTGACCTTGATGCTAAACATTAGTCAAAGTACAGGGAGATGCTGGGTGGAAGACAAAACATCTGATATTAATGTGGTCTGTATGAGTGCAGCTACTGTGAAATAACATTTGCGTTACGGCTGTTGAGTTATTTAAAGGTCTGTTGCTGTAGTCGGTGGAGAAAGTTGCCAAGCACACAAGACTGTGTCTCAGACACATAAATAACTGACTATTTCAGATATTGTGAACAGATGTTAGACTCAAGTGGCTGGAACGAGACTTGAAACTCTTTAAATTGCTGACACCAGAGCCTGTGCTGCATGTGGTGACCAAATGCCCCATTTTCACAGAAGAAAAGGCTTTTTAATGCATTGTTTAAAGTGAGAGCAACACTGAAACCAAGATGGCACATTAAAAAATAAAGGAAGGAGGAAAAATTTGAATTTATAAACCAAATTATTTTGTAGGTCTAATATAAACATTTAGAACTTGTGTAATTTAATATTCTTGTTAGATAAAAAATAGTAATATTGTACTTTATGTTATTAACAAATATAATGTAAACTCTAAGCCTTTGATTTAATGATATTACTGACTTCCTGCAAAAAATAATCAACAGCCTTATCTGCACTTGTAATGTGAGCTAAATTGGGTTTAGTTATGCTGTTGTCACAAGCTACAAAAAAGGTGCAACTGGATGACTTACGGAATTAATTTTTTTACATTATGAAACCGTGAGCTGCTGCTTTCTGTGATTTAAGAGTTTATTTGTATGGCTGTATCAATGTCTGTTCTGCTAATTAACAAGACAAAGGACTAAATGAAAGAGGTCAGTAGTTTACATCATTACATAGAGACACAGATATTACACTTCACAGATGAAATAGTTGTCATTTGGTGAACCAGATTTCTCATTATTCTACAGATTTGGAGACTCTGGCAGAGGGTTAGATGAGAAGATTGATACCACTCTCATATTTGTCAGGCTACACCCAATAGCTGGTTAGCTCAGCACAAACACTGGAAACAGGTAGACTGGCTATGTATAAAGGCAACAAAATCCGCCTACAGCACATCTAAAGCTCAATAATAAACACGTTATCTGTCTTTTATCCATGCAAAAATTGAAGTGTAAAAAGTATACATTGTGGTTTTACGGAGGGGGGGTTATGTGCCAGACTATTTGTTTTCATCGCCAAGAAACAGTCTGGCACATAACCCCCCCTACCTTTTTTTTATTGTTGTTGGACAAAGCCAGGTTAGCAGTTTCTCCCAGTCTTTGTGTTAAGCTAAGCTAGCCGGCTGCTGGCTGTAGCTTCATATTTAGCGTACAGACATGAGAGTGTTATCGTTCTACTCATCTAATTCTCCACCAGAAAACAAATAAGAGGATTTCACAAAATGTTTCTATTCCATTAATAACACATTGGACAGAACTGCGCAACCTACAGAAGAATGTAGCCCAGTGTTTAATGTATATGTAATGAGGAGAGTCTTCAAAGGTTTTTTTGTGTTTAGCTACTAAGCAGTCAATACCTCGAGGTAGAGTTGGCGATATCATGATATATACCATGAGATGATTCATTTGCCATACCGTTTATACCGTGGTGTATAACAGTTTATTATCTTTGGGTGTATTAGGCCATTTTAGGCAATGCTGCAAATCAGGTGCTTTAAGACAATATTGGATTTTTATATGATTTCTGAAGTAACTTGATGTGTTAGGTTTTTTTTCTGGATTAGACAAAATACATACATTGTGGTTGTTTTATCCATACAGTTTCTCTATAACTTTTTACAAAAAATTGACTATGTTACCATATATATTGGCATCAAAATACAAAATTATGTAATTATTATATGTTTTTTTATATAATGTACCATGGCAGTGGATTCTATCCATATCATCCAAGGTTGTTCCAATGTTAACTCATCACCAATGAACACCAATGAGTGGATGTGAGGGAGGCTGTGTTCTGTTTTATAAACAGTGTATGGATTAGGAGGGAATGACAGCGTGTCACATTAAATTTCAATGCTGGTCTGTTTCAGAATAAACATGCTTTTTTTTTTTAGGATAGGAAATTTGGTTGGCCCTACTCCAAAAGTTAGCAGAGCAACAACTTGAAGAAACTCTGTCAAAGACAGCTGAGAAATGAGAGCACAAAGAGTGAGGGGACCGTCTCAGTGACAGCACAGTGTGGAGGGAGGAGGGGAGGAACACATGGAAATCAGCAAAAAGCACACTGAAGGTTAGAAAGAAAACTACAGTCTTTATTGGAAAATATTAGTATGTGTGGCACTGTGTGATAATAGTAATAATAAGAGTAATATCTCCTATATAACCATAATAATACCATGCAAATAAAGACCAAAGGCAAGGCCCGACCATGCTCTCTGTAGGGTTAACAGAACAGAAGCAGCATCCAATGAGTAGATGTGTATGCTTACAGCACATTTCAGTATAGCAGGGACATCTCTACACAAAGTTTACATTGGAATCTGCTGTTCAATGTGGAAAAACAAAAGTATAAAATGACCATGCATTAGGATCTAATACAAGAACATAAGGTAGAAAACCACAACCAAAGAATAAAAGACATTTTCATTCTAAAAAGGAGTTCTACAGCAGTGCAGGATATACACATCCCTGTAAAATGGATAGCATTCTGGAGGTGTCTGAGGAAAGACTTGAGAGGGGGCTGTGCATGATAGTGAATCAAAAAAGGGGGATTTTTTTTAAAATGGCACGATGAGTTAGACCTGAGTCTCGCCAATTTATTGTGATTGGGTGAATCGATTCAGCTAGCAGGGACAAAGGCTTTCACACATGGATAGGATTATGTCCAGCCGTTTGGACGCCACTATAACAGGTGCAGTGGACCATCAAAGGTGAAAATAACGTCACAAATGACTGATTTTAGTACTACATTTATTGGCCAATTGATGAATGTTAGGATAACAAGATTATTGGCATGATTTAGAGAAGGTGATCATACAAGTGCTTTATTGATGACAAAAGCTGGTACAATGCACCTTTGCAAATAGGGGATGGAGACGAAATTCAAAGAGTTTGATCGATCAAGCCTGGCTGTAATCGAATCAGGGAGGATCAAAATGTATCCACTTTACAGAAATTTACAGCAGAATGTAGTCTATCCACACTGAATGGGAGAATCACAATGACAGTCTGTAGTAAAATCTAATGCTACAATGGGTTATTCACTGAAGAGCAACATGACAGTTTAAATAAAGACAAACTGTTTTCTACAGAAGGTGTTATTCTTTAGTCTGTTACACAGAAGGATACGGTATGAGTGGGAACTCGGTTTTAATGCCAATGTCGTCTTCAGATGGAAAGAGGAAATGAGGAAGAAGGGGTTCACAATACAGCTAGATGCAGAGAACAGGCAGAGGCTACGGCAGACAGCAGCAGATGATCGTTAGCTACACAATGGAGGGGGACAAAGGTCTGAGAAATGCGGAATGTAGAGCCAGCCTCGATACTATGGAACAGGAAAAAAGAACACAAATAAAAGCACAATGAAATCATTGGTGCTACTGCATGTAGTTTTAACAATGCACGTCAAATTATTACCACTATTATTATTACATAATCATCACATAGCCTACTGCAATGGAGGATGATGTTATTGTTATTATGCCCAATTCAGCGAGTGTGATTATTCATATTTATGCGGCGCAATTTGCAGGTTTCATTTGACGCTTTTCATCGGACAAACATTTTTGAGGGTTCGGGGCAAAATGCCACCATTTTATAGCCTATTTACAATAGCCAGCCAGAGCCCCTTATCTGAGGTACGACCATTACGCTACCTGTCTTTAATAGAAGAACCTTGAATTGACACTAACTCATAAATATCAGAGTAAAATGAGACAGACCCCATGCCAGTTGCACACAAAGGGGCAAACATCCCTTGTCATGTTATCAGACGTCAGCTTCGATTCAGATACAGCTGCTTGCTTGGCCAAATTAATGACAAATCCAGACAGATCTGTGGCCATTATTAGCTAAAGCTGAGCTAGTAAATGAGACCATATCAAGCTACTGCTGTTATTCAGTAACGTTAGCTAGCGGTGACTGCACACAACTGCTGCAAACGCACGTAAACACCGCGCAGTGAAAGATAAACCAGACCGCGCTAGCCGCTGAGACCACAGCTGAGGATAAAACAAAACCGGGGCTGCCATTTGACAGCTGCAGTCGTTTGGTGGAGGGTTACAGGCCCCTTAAACATCCTAACACACATGTGCATGGCTCTTATAAGATTAAATGTCTTCAGTCACGGTAACACCGTTTTAACGGTCATGGTTCGGCTACATTCACGCGACGCTACAGTTAGCAAGACAGCTAATGTTTTCTACGTCGCGATTTTGCTGCCTTGCGTGTTTGCTAGCAGGTGTCAGCTCTGTTTACATCATTTGAGGACATTTAAAAGAAGGAATGCCGAGAAATATGTTAGGGTTATGATACAGAAATATATATATATATATATAGAGCTAGTCATACCTCTATTTCTAACTGAGCCGAAGACGGGGAGAACCAGATATCCAACATGTACTAACACCATCCTGGGTCCTTCTTTGTTGTGTGGGTAGCCAGTGAGACAGATGGTCCATGGAAATGATCCCCTCCAGTCCCCAGCACATTCAAACGGACAGGCTGCGCTGCCTGCACACGCATACCCGAGCAACCAATCACTGGCCCCCTCCGAACAGGACCCTCCGGCTTTGGCACCCTGCTACACCAATAAGATGAGCGCCGGGGCGGGGACATCTGTGTTTTGGACAGCCCACCCCCTCCATGACTGAATCCACCAGCCCAGATAAGGTACTTAGTGGTGCTGGTTTCTTATCGAGGACCCACAAATAGACACGAACCCCACCTGGTTAGATTTCATCCCAGCACATCCCACATATACTGTTTATTTAGAATTTGGCATGTAAGCCACTGAAACAGGGGCCTGCTTTTCAAAGGAATTAAAATGGAAGTTAAATATTAACCAGTAATCTGTAAAATTATTCAGCAACTTCCAATCTACTACATTTCAGAAGGAAATGTTGCACTCTACATTTGGACTACATTTATTGACCAGCCATAGTAACCACTTACCTTGATTTTACACATAAAACATATGATGCATTTATATAATATGATGCATTATTTAAGATTAAAGGCCCTGCATACCCACACAGGTGTTTTCAGTTATTGTGGCTGATAAGACCTGTTCAGGTTGGACCCGAGCAAAGATATGCTTGGATTTACATGAGGCCACAAATCTCATATTTATCATGTATACCTCAGAAATAAGGACCTGCGTTCCAAAGGGATCGAAATGATCAGATTTTGCGCAGCTGCCTCTGGAGCCACAACAAGCTTTATACAACTCTTTTCACAGCAGTACTCCTTAATACCTCTAAACATACTTTGATATGTAAAATCAGTGGAGTTCCCCTGAGTACTTCTTCCACCACAGTTAATGTGTAACAACTATCTTCAGTTCATAGACCTCTGTCCCAATTAGACTATTTTTCACAGCCCATATTGGCAACCACATTTGAGGGAGACAAGTAAATTCGATTCAGTCATCAGACTTCAATGTAACGGTAAAGAAAAATCTTCACCAGTTTAATTTCCCTTCCCTAAGCTTGACACTGGACAGTTGACACTCCTTTTCAGTCTCAACACATAGACAAAGACTACATAGCCTGTTTGTAATAGGAATCTTTGAGTTTTTTAAGGACAAGAAAACACATTAGATTAAATTATAGTTTAATCTTATTCCTCTTCACTTTGGGACCCAGTGGAGTAGTTGTCTCAGCCAGGATCATCACAGATCATTAGGTAATATTTAATTCTCATCATAATTCCTTTGAAAAACTCCCTATGTTGTACCATTTTCCTGTACAGCAGATATTCAGAAAACTGTCTGTGTCCTGAAAACCTCTCTGCCTTTAGTGTTAAGCCTGAAGGGGGAAGGAACAGATGGGCATTGGGAGGCTGAGGGGGTCACAAAACTCTTAGTCCCATATGTCCTCGTCTTCCAGTTCCCACCATCTAAGCTTTAAGCCTGCGGTGCCACACAGAGAGCCTTTCAGTGCAGGTCAAACTACCACAATCAGTTCCCTTTACTCACAAATAACTACCACTTTATACTACAAAACTTTTATAATACATAATATGAAAACAGTTGCTACTATACTGTCATTGATTTTCTTTGTCCTCGTGTTCACGAGTCACATTGCCTTCTATTTCAATGCAACATGTTATTTTCATTATCGATTATTTTTCCAATTAATCGTTTAGTGTATGAAATGTAGAAAAGTAAAAAACAAATGCTCATCACAACTTCCCAGAGGCCAAGGTGACATCTTCAAGTGTCTTGTTTTGGCTCAAAACTCCAAAACCCAAAGATATTCAGTTTACAATGATACATGACAAAGAAAAGCAGCAAATCCTCTCATTTGAGAAGCTTGAGCCAGGAAGTATTAGGCTTTTTTTCACTATTCTTGCATGAAAAATTACTTATCAAATCATTTCAGATCTAAATATTTTACATTAGTTCATTAGAGTACTAACTTGTCTTTTACAGAAATGATCAAGATCCATGACAGAAAGAAGTTGGTTACAAAACTGCTAAAAGTTTGAATTCTCTTTAGCAGAGCATGCAAGTAAAAGTTTATGTTGTGCTCACTGTAATTAAAAGTAGTCACATGCATTATTTTTGTTGGTGTAAAGCCCTCTGTTAGCAGCTGGAGCAGTTATTAAGTGAGCTGTCATTTAGAATAAACCTGGAAATTATCTGGAAAAGCACTTGTACAACACAGAATGTAAAGCTGCATCATTCAGACTAAAAAGACATCTGCAAGAGGAAGGATAGCCTACTTATTTCTGGCTTTTGAGAGAGCCAGCACACTCACTGCTCTGTGAGGCCACCACTGCCCTGTAAAAATTAGCATACAGCTGATGTTCTGCCCCGAGGGTGAAAAGAGCTGGCTAAAGGGCTTTGGTTTTAGGAGAAGGCCCCGCAGATTGAATTGCTCCACTCCCTCATTGTCCTCTTCATGTGAACTCCATATGTCCCCCTAGCGGCAGGTGTCACAGTATGACCTCTGATCTGGCATGCCACTTTTGTGGGTGAGGGTAAAGTTGTATTGTTCACAGCGAGGCAGTTGTCTAGACTGTTTGGCCACAAGATAAAAGAAAAGAATGAGACGTCTCATTAAGTATTATAGTACCTATGATGGCAATTATTCTCACTCGTACACACGAGATCATACTTGTATAAAACACTTTTTGATATACGAGACTTTGGGCTTCATTTATCAGTGTGCTGCCATTATTATACTATCTATGTTTGAGGGAGAACTTATAAAAGTAGAATTTAAGTAACATTGTTTGCTAAAGTTGTAGTTAAAGTTGTCTGAAAGGATGAAAAACTTGCAACAAATTTCATTGTCTTCACTTCATAGACTTCAGTCTCAATTAGACTACCTTTGACAGCCATGTAGACATTGATTCATCAGACTTAAATGAAACAACAAAGAAAAATCCTCATCAGTTCAATTTTCCATCCCTAAGGTCGACACTAGACATTTGACATCCTAACAATCACAGCACACAAGCAAAGACTTCATGGCCTGCTTGTAAAATGAATCACTGCGTTTTCTAGTGACAAGAAAATAAATTACTGTACAAAGAGGTCATTAAATAACGCTCTATTTATTTAGTTTTAAAATAGTTTCTTTTTGTTCTACAGACATAATTTCAAGGAGGTCAAGGACTTGCAGAAGCAACAAAATAAACACATTTTTTGTTAATTTAAAATACTGACAGTAAATTAAAACAAAAATAACAGAAGAGCAAAGCTAAATTACTGGTAATGAGGATAATATCTGACATGAGGTTAAAGATGTGACCAAACATGCTATGTGCAACCATAGAGCATCACTGCCCTAATTTTCTACCAAACCTCTATCACTAAAGACATGAGTCTTACTAACATTTCATAATAATCCTAAGGAACAATAGCAAAATGGACTTTGCAAGCAGAAGTGGTCTGGTAAAAGAATTGTCATTACAGTGGTAGCTGCATATAGTGGTAAGAACTGGCCAAAGGAAAACAAAAATATCACATTATACTAAACTGTATCTTGAGTTCGAAACTGAATTCATGTCACCTCATTTCACAACAAATACACTTCCAAATGAAAAGATTTAGACTTACAGAGCAAATTTAAAAGAATAAACTGGAAGTAAAATTCAAATCTGGAAAGAAAACAAAAAATCCATTTAGACTTTGGTTTGGTTCCTTATATTTAGGATTTTCCCTTCCCTTCTGTGACCAGCAGAAGTAAAATAATTTGATTCTACAATATGCAAGCATCACTTTATAAAGTAGGTGTTATTCAAAATGCAATAAAACAAACTAAATGTTAAAACAGTGTGTGAAGTTGGATCATTGATAAAAATTTACCAGCATGGCTGCAGTCTCACCAGGGCTGCAGTACTGCATGAAGACAAAAATAAGACCACAGGGAAAGAGAGAAAGCAGGCCCTGAGGATCAGGGTTAAAAACAGTTCATACAGTAAACGTCTCTTCTATAAACGCCCCACGTGGGCACAAACTCAACACCACTTTTACTCTTTTTATGTGCTAAATTCACATCTATTATTAAAATATTTATTGTTGAGATAGCAAAATCCACTGCTTTGTAAGGTAAAAGAATAAGCTTTATACGATCTTAAAAGAAAATAGTGCACATTTCAAGGCATTCAGGCCATCTTGCTTTGCAGTATTCAGTGGAAAATACATTTCCTCAGTTGTTATAAAGGGGTCCCCAGAGTTTTAAAGGTGTTTGCATCCACTCAGGATAAGAATGCAAACAGTAAGTACACCCAGTCAACACTGCAGGGTCATACATTCACTGATAACTATGTCACCTGGGACACTCGCAGACTCTGTGGCTTCCAACATAAAATATGTCTCAAAACAAAAGATACATACATTTCCATTGCCAATACACCACCACATATAGTAGTGCTGTGGTGGAAATTAGTTGTATTTTGTAGTGTGCTTGTAACTAGTGCGTTTGTATTTTCCCTTAATTTAACCAGCAGATTTCTGTTTGTTTTCATAAAAAAGGATAAACTTATATGGTAGTAACAGAAACAAAAGCTGTGAATTTAAATCAAGACATTTTGAGAAATACGCTTATCCACTTGTTGGGGAAGAGTTAACGCTAGATGAGAAGATCCATACCACTCTCATGTCTATCCATTAAATATGAAGCTACAGCTAGCAGCAGGTTAGCTTAGCTTTGCACAAAGACTGGAGACTGGAAAACAGCTAGCCTCGCTCTGTCCAACTATTTCTTGGCTCTGAGCAGTTGCCAGGCAACCAGTGGAGACTCAGGGAAGTTACAGTGCAAAGCCAAGAAATAGTTCGCCACATCTCGTCTAACTCTCTGCAAGAAAGCAAATAAGTGTATTTCCCAAAATGTCGAACTATTCCTTTAAAATAACCCCAAACTCTCCCCGACAGCACCAGAGCATAGGCTGTACCTATGCTGGACAGTATAGTAAAGCAAAGCTATCAATGCAGACTGAATAAATGTGAAACCAGTGGTGAGACTTTTGAAAACAAAATTGACCTAGACAGGTCCAAAGCAAACTTTGCCATCAATCTATGGTCTAACCATACAACAAAAAGTGTACCAGCTGCCGTTTTTGTCTTGACTGCAGGTGACTGCAGATAAAAATGCCAAATCAAATCTGAAATCAAGTCTGAAAATATGCCGTTCAGAGTCTGTAGTGAAGCAGATCAACAGCCATGTTGTGATACTGACCTGCTCTCAAGCATCAACTTGAAGTTTTCCCTATACAGCTTGCAAGCATACAACACAAAATGACTACCTACATCCATTATCATAGGGGTAACTGAGGTATTAAATGAAGATAGGATATTGCTATCATTAACAGATAAATCACTCTTAAATTTCCACCTGCACTTGGTGTGCTGTGCATTTTATTACACCTAAATTCAGAGCTGACAAGCCAAGATCAGGAAATCACGTCAGTAGAATGGCTTTGATACATATGATTGTTTAACAGTAAGTTAAAAACAAACAGTGCTCTAGAGCAGGAAGAGTCCATGAGCGGTTACAGGTGAGGCCGCAACTATAGGAAGGATTTCAGCCATAACATGGAGGCAAGGCAAGAGGGATGATGAGGAGTGAGAGGAAGAAATAATGAGTCTTCAGTGTAGAAGTTGTTTAAAGTAGGTATTTGTGTCCGGCGTCCTCGTCGAGTGTGAGGTCCACCACTTCAGGAGGGGACACCCAGTTGGACTGAGGGGAAACAGTAGTCCAGAGCTGTGGTTGATTTGTGCTGTTCAACTGCTCCACTGAGTTTTCCTTCCAGGAGGACAGACTCTTTATCACTCCTCCGCATGGGTGGGCGCATCTGGTTTTAGAAACAAAAAATTAAACGGTGAACCTTTTTTTTTTTTTGGAAATAAAGTTTCACCACTTAAAGTCTTTACCGTGCTTTCTCTTGCACTCCAACTATTTCCACCTCACTGTCGGAAGAAGCAATGTTAATCTGGCCCTTGTTGTGTTGAGAACTTCCCTTGTGCGACAGCTCTGCCTCCACGTGGCCTGTAACAAATAAGAGGAACAGAGTCACACATTGTGAGGACCACCAGAGCAGTAGAGAGCTTCAGGCCTTGCTGACACATATAGACTGCAGCTGCTTTGACACAGACAAGAACAAAACAATGATCACTTGTGTTTGCGTGACACATTGGACAAAACATACAGTGTGGACTTTATAATTCATGTTTTGACAATGCCGGCTAGTCATAAAAGGTCAATTCTTTTGTCTTGAAGCAAAGACTTTTTTTTAATAGCACCAAATGCAAGCCAGTGGTGTGTGGGATGAAGGCAGTAGTACTTCAAAGGCATCTTGCTGAGATTAATAAGACCATTTCCCCCACATAGCATGTTGCTTATTGATGACACCCATGCCACTAAATTTCCTGTCTTCACTGAGAGGAGTGGAAATTATCAGTTTGGATTTAGCGGGTTTGTAACTGACCTGCGATAGAGCTCAGAGCTCTTATACACCCAGAGTGAGCTGCCATATCCTGGCCTCTGTGTGTTTTTAGCTCATGCTTTATCACCGTGGGCCGGACTGTCTCCACACTCATACTCTCCTGGTTAGAATCAGTGTCTGAAATATCATAGTGACCCACTACTGGAAGCCCGTCTGCAGAAAACAAAGAAAACACTTTTCATTATTCAAATCATGCCTGGGAATAGTAGGACTGTTTGGAACAGAGACTGTAGTCCTGCTAACTGCAGCATCTACAATATACACAAGGAAACACACCCTATTTTCCCAGATGCAAAGATTTACACCAAGAGTGAAGTGAAACATTTTGGCTTATAGCACTAGTTCTGCTGTAAAACATGAACAATTAGAGAAACCTCAGACTGAATAAGATTATGATTCCTTTTCCACGCTACACTAATGAGGCTTTTATACTATAGGAATGGTTGTGTTCGCTGTGAATTAATAAACCTTTTGCAGCAGCAGTTTTTTTCTCTCCATTTATTGCTTTTAAAATAACAGCCATTCACATAAAAACTACACTAGAATACAGTCATTACAAAACACTTCAAAATGATCTTACTCAGTGAATGAAATGTAATGGGATAATAAAAGCCAAACAAACAACAGAAGAATAACTCTGTGGAAGAGCGGGAACGTGTATCTTTGTTCTACCCTGTAAAGGAGTCCCTGGGAGAGAGGGAGACACACACACACAGTGCTATCCAGACAAGTCTGTGGGTGTGTGTGAGGGGGTTCGTCTGGACAGCACTATGAGAGAACACTGCCTATGAATAGCGGATTGGGCTGAAATAAGTAGGTACCAGGGTTACCAGAGAAACCGAGGACTTGCCAATGTAAAGACCATGTATTAAAAGATAGAAAAAGGACTAATGTAAACCAGGAGAGTCTCTTTGGTAAACAATGGACTGTCCTTAGTGTTGTTTCTAATGCACACAGTTTGAGATTGTATGCATGAGGCTCTTTTTACCATGTTGACAAAACAGTTGATTTAAAGGTAATATCAGTTTTACCAAATGCATGACAGCAGTTGTTGGATCCATTTAAACCCAAAGTAATTATGCCCCATGAAACAAAAACACTAATATTCACACAATTTGAAACAAAACCATTAGGCCAAGAGAAAACAACTAAATAGATAAAATGTTCCGTCAGTCACCATTTATCAGCACAAGCAAAGCTAAACCTTGCACACATGCTGCTGATGAAAACTAATTTGGCCTTGCACAGTCTATATACTAATATAATCACATGCAAACAGGTGGGGAAACGATGCTTCCAGCTTTCAGTTCTGTAAAACTGACATAGGGCTACATATACACACATACAGAAAATGTAACACTTTTTTTTTTTTTTTAAAACATCCTAACTATAAATATGATTAGGCCAAAGATTCCTTCATCAATGTCTGTGATGATTAGATATAGTGTTAGCAGTGTTAAGAACTGTGAGGAGTTGAGAAGTGTTTCCACCTCAAAGACCACAGGATCTGAACCAGAGAAGGCCACTTGATCACTCAGATCAGTCAGTTTTTAGGAAATCAGTAAACATTGCCATGCACCATACTGCAGCTGTATTACTGCTGTATATTTGTTAGTTTGATGCCTGGCTTTTCAGTTTTAAAGTCAAGCTGCGGAACACACAGTGCCTTGTGGAGACAAAGGCCGAGCTGGCAGACCAGTGCAAATAAAAAAATTAACTAGACGAATAATATACAAGTGAAGATTTGAGGCTCTTGACATTGCAGCTAATAGCCACAACATATGAACCCATGCCTTATCTGACGTCCATAATCTATACATAGGCTACTAAAAATAAACATTGGGAGTCATTCCTCCCTCACTAGTTTCTTGTTACTGCACACAGGCAGCGATAGCAGCAAATGTAACAGAAAGGCAAACGTTAAAAAACCGCATCTAATCTAATTACGTCATAGAATTTTAGAAAGCAAGAAATCGTGTGGGTTAGTATATGGTGTTTATATTTATAGGCAAATCTATGTTTAAATGTTTTGATGTTAGTAAAGCTATGCCACCAAAATAAAGGTTGTTACAAGATTTTAAAAGACCTGAACCATTTACAAGCAAAGTGCAAACATAGTTCAGAGGAAAGAAGGGTAATGTAGAGTGGTGATCCTAAGAAACTTAAGAAATAGTACTAAGCTCTATCATTTCCAGCATGAAGTCAGAATGACAAGGCACATGCTATTAAGCAGCAGCACCCCACCTAGCACTGTCATGATGGCTGCCCAGGTGCTGGAATGCACATTCTGCATGAACGACATAATCAGCTACTCTGTGTATGTGTACAGCTGGTCAACAAAAACAAACAAGTCATACAATAAGCAATAAAATAAGAGCCCTGACTCGACAGTCTATTGAGATATGCCTTGTGTCCGTGTCACAGATGCTGCAGAAATCAAACAGGTGAGTTGAATTATTCAGAATGTCAAATCTCACAGTGATTCAGTGCCAGCAGATGCACTGGGCCTCAGGTCTGCACATTGTGAAGTTCAAATGACCAGCTCAGGCCCAGCTGCTGTTGATGGTGTATCTGTTTAGTGACCTCACATCATTTACCTATTAATACCCATTGCCATGCTTTCTGCATCAACTAGTTCTACACTTGGTAAGATCAAAATATGAAACAGCGAGGAGTAAAGTAGAAGTGTAATCTAAACATTCAAGAGACCAGGGTCTGGAACACCTAGATTTCCATTCTGAGTGACCACTTCAGGTAGGATGTTGTTGTTGTTTATGGGGGTGGGGGTGAGACTGTTGTTCTCTCGTGCCAACATGTAGGCGGCCATAGTCTCTGCAGACTCTGACGATGGCAAATAGGAACTGGGTGGGGACGGCCGTGCCCCCTGGGAGGGATGCTGCTGCCCCTCTGGGGCATCACTTGAGCGTTTGGATGAGTCGTTGTCCGAGTCGAGGTGTGCAAGCTTTTCCATCCAGATGCGGAAGCGCTCCTCAGTCTGGCGCTGCATCACAGCAAAGCGTGTCATGGCCTCCTCCAGAACACTGCCGATGCCGTTCCTGTCCCACGAACCGCTGTCCAGCAGCCCATGAATGTGGGCGCCCACTCTGGATCTCTCCGATGCACGTCTGAAGCCAGCTTTAAAGACATTGAGGCCAAGCCATAAGAAAATACAGTAGCATGTTCATGCTTCGGAGGTGGACTTTTGTATTAAAAAGAGAAAATGAGTTTGTTTTTGGTTACGTGCAGATCGACTCTTTCATGCTGATGGACTACATCATGCAGTTGTAGCACTCAAATCTGTGTGCGGGATGTAAAAATGGTTGAAAACATTTCATGTAGTACGGATCCCTAAAGTAAGATAACTGGATGTCTTGGGCGACTGATTCAGAGTTTGTCGAGAGACTTTGAGGTAAACACACTCATTTGAGGCAAATTCATTACAAACCTATGATGAAGGGCAACAGATATGTCCAACTATATTTTCTGCTAAAACTTCAATCATCTTTGTAAAATATGTGGTAGGGTTAGTATCAGCCAAAATAGACACCATGTATAAATCTTCTATAGTATTCCTGAACAAAAATATAAGATTAGATAAACTACTTCCACTCTGGAAACAAACTAAACAATTATTTACTCAACAAAAACCTTGACACACCACAAGATAAATTCTGAATTTAATGGAAAAGAAAAACTGCCTACCAGAACCAATCCAATAGATTATATTCTAAGAAATGCAATCACAGTGACAAGATAGCAGTAGGCCTGTAAATACACTCTGCTAGTAGCTACTTATGGAGAACTCAACTCACCCAAGAGATTTCTACAATCATCAGGAAGCAATAGATTAACTAAGGGAACAAACATAGGACCAATGTGCAGACAATATTGTCAGTGTTTGTGTTTATTCTTGTGTTTACCAGTGTTTATTCTTATTACACACTTCTGTGTCTGAGTTTAGTTTACAGCATACAGCCATCCTCAGTCAGAGCTGTATATGCATTAATGCTCTCTAGTCGATGACACAAGAGCTATCTGACTAATCAAAGGTGTTACAGAACCCATTATAGAGAAGAGAACCACCTGTTGGCAATTCTAAAAAGCTTCATCGCCTCC
Source organism: Siniperca chuatsi (assembly GCF_020085105.1). Lineage (NCBI taxonomy): Eukaryota > Metazoa > Chordata > Actinopteri > Centrarchiformes > Sinipercidae > Siniperca > Siniperca chuatsi. The sequence goes on from NC_058059.1 coordinate 8,457,635, forward strand.
AGTGTAGGCAGAGTCAAGTGTATGAAAGACCTAAGGAATATTCAAAAGCCACAAGCGGAGACAGAAAAGCAGGATATACTAAATGCCTTGCAGTCTTCGGGTGATGCAGACATTCACTAAATCCTCCTTAACAGAAAAGATGATATAAATCTTTTGAATTGACTTTTGAGCATTCTAATAAAATGACACAATAAATATGATTTTGAGTCTAAACTCTCAGGTACAAGACTGTATTTCTACCAGCACACCAAAACTGAACAGTAACTGTAGAGTCTTGCAACTCAAACTAACACAGTGAGATTATACACCATTTGTCTATTTACAGCAAAGGCTGAGGATATAAATGGCTCACTTGTTGAATTGCAGAACTCACAATATAGGTTAGATTAACACAACTCTGTTCATATCATTCCATGAGTTGAAGAATGTCCACTAGACTTCCACGGCATGCAAACGATGAGACAAAGTTCCAACATATACTGTACTACATCGTGACATGGCATAGGCCCTCTAAACATACAGTCTATGTATCTAAAAGACAGGGTGAATGAAGACAGATGATGAGTGAGAAAATAACAAAAAATAAAGAACGTGATTGATAAAAAACAAACACAAACAAAGCGGTGCTTGTACTGATCTGATATTGCAAAAGCTTTACACAGCCCTATCACATTTTCTTACTATATGTGGAAAAAGAAACATTTAGTTTGGGTTGCCTGAAAATTTAAAGTCATGCAGGCACCCTCTTATTGTTAAACTCTGTGTTTGACTGATGGCTAATCATCTTTGACTGTCATACACTGTAGGCCTATATGTTTTTCTATTACTATGTGATACAGCATTTTACATGGGATATAAGTGGCTCCTACTGTTACCCTGGACAGTGGTAGTAGTACTATAAGCATGTGTAGTGAACATTGGATGTTACCTGAAATATCTGTCTTGATTGTCTTGCTACCTCCTGAAGTGTCATCATCCTCGTCCTCAGAAGAGCTGGTGCTGGAGTCACATGTGAGCTCGCTGTCACTTGTACTGCTGTCCTGCAGCAGGTTATACTTCTTCCGTGCTGCTGCTTCTCGTTTTTGCCTCAGCAAACGCATTCGCTCCTTATGTTTCTGGCTCCGGTGACCTTTCACTTTTGCCAGCTTGCCATTGGTTTGTTTTTCCTGCCCTCCGGCTGCTACCATGATGGGCTGGCAGCGGTTTTTCTTTGCAACCATCGCATTAGGAGGCATCTCGCTTTCCGAACGTGACCGCCGAGACTTCCTCCCCCCTGTAGCTGAGGCAGATGTTTGCCTTCCCGCTGCCTGGCCAGGATCATTTGAAGCTTCCATGTTGCCCTCTTCTCCTGCGGGAGGAGCAGCACCTTCTTCCCCTGAGGAGAGTGTGTCTGAGTCGGCAAGGTGGCCACTGGATGAGGGGGAGAGCATGCAGGGGTTTGAGGAGTCACTCTCATAGATATGATGAGATACAGGCTTGTCACTCCCAGTAGAGGCATGCTGGGACTCTGGGGAGTCTCGGCGGAGCTCCTTCATCAGGCATGGCATGGAGAGGAGACTCTGCTCGCCCTCTGTATGGAAGGGGCTGTCTGCCTCCTTTTCCCTCGGTGGTGAGCTGGTGCTGGTGGTGGTCTCTGTTTTCAGAACCTCATCCTGCTCTCCCTGAACAGAAGCCGTGGCTGACTGTGCTTCATCAAGGCACTCTAGGGGGCACTCAGCATCCACAAATTCCTCTGCCTTCTCTGAATCAGCCATCTTCATGCTAGTTAAGCCCAGAGCCCAAAGGTCCAACAAACATGGACCAATGTGCCTGGACAGGAGCTCACCTGCTGGAAGAAAAACACAACACTAATTCCAAATCACAGTCTAAATCTGGGCATCTGTGCAAGAGGCTGGATGTCTGAAAGCATGGGGCATAATATCTTTTTTTTTTACTAGGCAAACTTTCATTTGCAGTAAGTAATTGTTTTTAAAAATGTGCTACCACCCTGTCTTTCTGCATCTGAGGTGAGTACTTCAAATACAATGTGTGAAATCACCGAGTTAGCATCAAATACAAGTTCTTTACCATTACTTAAATTTCTCATTTGGCAATATTTAGGGCACTAATACATATAGCGGACATTTCTGTATAAACATGTAGATCTCCAGTTGAACTATATTGGTAAACAATGGTGGCATATTCAAGCATTTTCTTCTTCCTCTCCACACTCGCATTATATTGTACTCGGTCAACATGTTGCGTAAACACTGACTGTTCACATATCAAAAACAAAAATAATCAAATTAAATTGTGTGCAACAATTTGGCCAGAAATTACCATTAACGATATTACTTGTGAGCAATTAACGTTGGCTAGCTTCTAAGAGCAATGAACGCTACTTTTACTTTGATTTTTCTTCTACTATTACGTCTCACAGTTTGAGAATGATTTCATGAAAGTCTGTTCAACCTCCTCGGCCACATTAAACTAAGTGTGTGTACTATGAGAAGTGTATTGGTGACTGAATTAATGACTTTAGTTAGTTGTGTCTGTGGCTAGCTGAGGCTACCGCAGGCTCGGATCTAGATGCTACTTTTAGCTGCGTAGTGAAGCTAACCTCGGTCATAACCTTACACTGCAAACTTGGCGAGAAGAAGACAAGTCATGGAAAAATGTTCAGGTTGCAGGACAGCTGCCTCGCAAGATACTATAAATGGAAACAGTATCTAGCCGCCCAGAGGCGTAACAAGCAGGATAATGTCAGCAGCTAACAGCTAACGGTATCTCAGTCAAAGCGATAACCAACTTAGCATTTAAAATCGGCTGCGCTAGTTACAACTTACCGCGGCGTTAGTTATATTCTTCTTTTCCCAGTGTCAGACTTTTCCACATCTTCGGTAATTTGTAACCTCTTTGATTTACGATGCACAAACAATGCACTGCTAAATATACTTCAGTTCTTTACAACTTGGAAGAATTTGAACGTGTTTTGGCGCAGTGTGCTCGCACCTTCGCGAGCCCTGTTAGCCGTTAGCAGCTAGCTGTGTGTTTATTTTAAAATGTCTCCATCAGCCGTCCTTCTTTCACAAAGCTACATGCGCCACTTCCGGGCGTTTCTTTATGGTAGAGCGACCCTGTGGGTCGGATATTAATACTACAGGGTGAAAAGGGGAACATACCACAGGACAAGCATGGACAGCAGAGGGACAGAGCAGAGGTGATGTATCCCTGCTAGTTGTGGCCCAGGGGTCACCATAATTTCCCCCACATTACAGTAATAGGAGTGTATGAGGGTGTGCTGGCCGTTGGTGGTGGAAAGTTAGTAACTAAGTACATTTACTCAAGTACAGTACTTAACCACAACTCTGAGGTACAGATTATTTCAATTTTATGCTACTGTATTCTTCCACTCCACTATATTTCAGAGAAAAATATTATACTTTTTACTCCACTACATTTATCTGACAGCTTTACTATATAAAGTATATATTGTATACTGTATGTATTGTGGCCTATATATGCTTATGTATTTTATTTACAATGCATTATATTTTGTTATACAGTATATTAAAGAGTTGAAAAGAGCTCGACCTCGACCAGGTACAACATTAAAGTACTGTTTACGTGTTGGTGCATCAGTTATAATAATAATAATAATAATAATCCAATAATATACAGTAACATTGACAGGGGCCATTTTCCTTACATGGTTACTTTTACTTTTGATACTTTAAATACATTTAGCTGTCAATACTTCTGTACTTTTACTTAAGTAAAGTTTTGAATGCAGGACTTTTATTTGTAACCAAGTATGTTTACATTGTGGTATTACCTGTGGTTACTTTTACTTAAAGGGACAGTTCACCCCAAAATCAAAAATCCATATTTTTACTCTCACCTGTAGTGCTATTTATCCATCTGGATTTTTTGGTGTGAGTTGCCGAGTTTTGGAGATATCGGTCGTAGAGATATCTGGATTTTTTTTTAAATAAAACAATCTATATTTTTGGTGTAAATTTGGTTAAATCTGGAGCAACAGAAATCTAAATTATTTTTAAATACCCTAATTAGAAAATATATCTTTTTGACTAATTTTATTACATTTCATTGGAAATAACTGGAAAATCACCTAGCTAAATTTTGATTACTCTAATACGACCAGATGGATCATGATGTAAGTTGTTTTATGAAAGAACATCTCATCAACCGCACCATGATGTGATTCAGCCCAGGTCCTCCAGCAGGCTGATGTGGTCTATTGAGCTTCTGGCCGCAGCTGCAGACCATTCATGGAGGTCTGTGGGGCTTTCTGTGATCCAGAACCCAAACACCTGTAAAGGCTTATTCTGAAAACCAATCAGATAAAACAGCAGTATACAGACTAACCACAAGGAACACCTGTGGTAGACGTATGGAGACTATGACTCATTTGCTGCTGTTTGTTGCTATGGATACTCGTGTTTATCCTTTTAAGTGGGAACATCAACCAGCCACTGAGACTTGGCTTTTATTGAATTAGTGATTCATACAGATTCAGTATTTTCTTTTGTGCTCAATGACAGTTGCTCACCCATGGAATAAGGCTCTTTTGGCTTAAAAATAAGATGCAACACTCAAAGAGAAAGGGAAAAACAAACATCATTAAGACCTGAGCCTCCTCATCTCTGCCAAATGTGGCAGGTCGCGTGGTGCCAGACATGCTGACGACCTGGAGGCCGTGTGAGGTAGATACATATCTCTATATAAAAATCTCTCACTGAATTTCATTAATGAGTAGACAATTAAATAAATACAAAATCAAGTAAATACATTATTTAATTGTTTTTAAAAAATGTAGAAAATAAAGTGGGAATGGAGTTTTTAAGTAATTTATATATTCATATATTTATTTCACTGGATACAGATTTATTTTCTTTGATATATATTTATTTGGTTATTTAATTATTTAATTGTCTGCTTATATATTTAGGGAGCTATATTCAAATGTTTTCTTTGATATTTCGTTATTTAAAGTCTTATTAATATAACTTGATATATGAACAACTTGTGATCCTTACAGTTAACCTTGTTTATGTTTTTGGCATTGTGTATATTTTGGATTTTGGGGATTTTAGATATCTGTTTATTGGTATTTTTTTACTTGCACCTTTATTGATATTTTATATTTGCACTCAGCTGCATCTACTTTGTACTGCAACTGCTGCACAACAATTTCCCTCGGGATAAATACATTAATATTAACGTATATTAACGTATTTATCACTTATTTATTTATTAATATAATTATGACCCAACCGGCCTTTGACAATATTACACAATATAATATATAAAAAAAAGGAAACGTAATATAAAACAAAAAATAGAAACATGGAAAAGTACAGAAGAAGAAGTAGTAGTTTATTTTGAAGTACTTCCGGGTCACTGTGACCTTTCTATCGGTTGCCGTGTCCGCCATCCTTCTCTCTCCGCTCCGGAGCAGGACAGACCCAGCAGGACGCCAACATGCTGTCAGTACGCGTTGCAGCGGCCCTTGCCCGCAATCTCCCTCGACGGGCTGGATTTGTAAGTATTTCTAATTTCGTTGAGTTTCAATTTGTGTCGACTTTCTTCAGAAAAATCCCGACTTTATTGAAATAAAAAAACACGGCGGCTTTGTGCATGCACTGGAGGACACCGGGCCCTTCACATTGCGAGTTTCCTCTGTTACCGTTTGTAGCTGACAGACAGCAACACGCCGCCCTCAAGACAGTACAGTACATTATTATGGGTGACTAGAGGATAAAATTAATCTCTCAGATGTGTCATGGTGTTAATGCATTGTCATTGGATATGACTAAGCTAACGTGTAGTAATGACGATGTAATTTGGTATTGAAGGTCAGGTTTGTCTGACTTCACATGCCAGCTTTCACTGCAAATTTGCCAGGCTAAGCTTTGAATAGTTGTTTGTGTATATGGGGTGATATTAGGCTGGATATTCTGGCTGGTAACTGTTATTGGATGGAGTCTGAGGACTGTCCTGTGACTCTGCAGGCTGCATGACCTGTTGCCCTTTCTCAATTTTTAAAAAATATTTTGGAAGAAGACCCAAGTCATGTTGTAGTCCAAATATATATTTTAGCTACTAATAGTAATTTACAATGTAATGTGAGTGGAAAAGGCTCATATCAACTCAAAATTTGGGTTAGTCCCAGTTTGTGCCTCTCATGTACTAACATTATATGCGAGTCACAGAGTTAAGCATATCCCTTTCTCTGAAAAATAAATACCTGGAGATGTTTGATAAACCCAGTAAATCGTTTAACAACACTTACAGCTGTTCTATAGGTGTTTTTTAAAGTCCTCAAAGACTCTTCTGACAATCTGGATGCTTCCCTCTGTGACTCAAGTGTACTGGTAATACATGAGAGGCACAAACTGGGGTTATAATTGGGTTAGCTTTCTTAGTTCTGTGACAAAGTCACTAGGAAGGTCAGTCAGTAATCTTTATTTTGTTATATTTTCTTCTCTTTGCTGTGTTTTAATATTTTTCAATCATCACTGTTGAAATGTTACAGGTACCTGGGAAAACTCACTAGGTTATTTGAAAATAGTCTATCCTCTGTGGACAAAATATTCGAAACACCTGTCAGTAATAATAAAATTAAATCCAACAGCACCACAAACTACAGCTAGTTTCTCAACAAAAACTGAAGATTGTAAGACATATTGCAGGGCTGTTGCATTAGACTGCATTAGTTTTAACTCGGTGTACCTAATAAATTGGCAACTGATTTTATATTCGATTTTACTGATTTAAATAAGTGATTAAATAGAAAATGCTGCACTTATTTGGTCTAGATAAAATTGATTTATTTACTCTTTGCCATTGTCTTAAAGGTATCCAAGAACGTTGCTGCAGCATGTGTAGGAGCCAAGAATCTACACACCGCCCGTCCATGGCTGCAGAAAACAGGTCGGTGTTTCCTGAAACCTGTATTGGCCTACTGCTTAAGAAAATTAATTCACTGGTAAGGTTATTACCCAACAGGGTTTCCAAACTTGTTAATTAGAAATTAACACTTTACATACTTTAAAGGCACAGCCGAGGTATCGTCCATTCTGGAGGAGAAGATCTTGGGAGCTGACACCAGTGCGGACTTGGAGGAGACTGGGCGCGTCCTGTCCATCGGCGATGGTATTGCTAGAGTGTACGGCCTTAGGAACGTGCAGGCTGAGGAGATGGTGGAGTTCTCCTCTGGTCTGAAGGTAAGACTGACGATGTAACCCTGAGACTCTGACCTTTCACTGAATGGGTTGATGCTACAGCTTGAATGTTTGAGAAGATTGGATTCAGACATCAGCGATTGTATTCGTTTAACCAGCCTCTAAATGATTTTGTAGTCATAGGTAATTGGCAAATGGCAATGCTGTCTACTTTCTCAGAAACTGCTGTCAATGGTCCCTTCAGGTAAGTACATAGCGACTGCTACTTAGTGGACACTAATATAAGTCACTGTGTAGTGTCCATATGTAAATGTACTGTATAAAAGACTGTTGCTAGAGTAAAGGAGTCTGCGCATTTCCCCCCCGATGGGTCAAAAAAACAGTAATTTCGCAAAACCAGTACATGTATATAGAATTGTTAGTGCAGCATATTAATTTGCTCGGGTTTCAATTGTGTACTTGGTGATTATTAGAGGCTAATTGATTGCCATGTCATCAGTAATTTGTAAACTGGGAAAAGTGGTAGTAACTGTTGTTTTTTTTCTTTTTTCTCTCATCCAGGGCATGTCTCTGAACTTGGAGCCCGACAATGTTGGTGTTGTGGTGTTTGGTAACGACAAGCTGATCAAGGAAGGTGACATTGTCAAGAGAACAGGTGCTATTGTAGATGTGCCTGTTGGTGAAGAGCTCCTGGGCCGTGTCGTCGATGCCCTGGGAAATGCTATCGATGGAAAGGTAAATGATGATGATGATGATGATAATAATAATAATAATAATAATAATAATAATAATAATAATAATAAACAACTGTATTTTTTATAGCACAATTAATAAATACAATTACATAAAATCAATTAATCATGACATTTACGATAAAACAAAACATGAATAAATATAATAGGATAAAATAATTGGTTAAAACACTTGAGGAGAAAGCAATATTAAAAAGATGTGTCTTAAGATTTCATTTAAAAGTGTATATAGATTTGGAGTCCCTTAAACCCTCAGGCAGACTGTTCGATAGTTTAGGAGTGTAACAAACAAAAGCTGCCACTCCATGCCTTTTAGTTCTGACCTCAGCAACAATTAACAAGCCTGAGGGACCTAGCAGGCACATATTTCTTAGCCATGTCAGACAGATAAGATGGGACAAAGCCATTCAATATTTTAACCAATAAAAGAATCTTAAAATTAATTCTGTTACAGACGGGATTGGAGTAATGTGGGTTCTTGTGACTAATTTTCATAAATTTCCCTCTTGGGTTATTATATTAGAGGGGGTTTTACAGTATCATCATGCCTTTTTGATTGAATAGTTTATTAGCCAAATGTGAGAAAGTAGGTCATGGCAATACTGATCGTTTTTGTTCCATTATTTTCCTCACAGGGCCCCCTTGGCACCAATACCCGCAGGCGTGTGGGTCTGAAGGCCCCTGGTATCATCCCCCGTATCTCTGTGAGGGAGCCAATGCAGACTGGCATCAAAGCCGTGGACAGTTTGGTCCCCATCGGTCGTGGACAGCGTGAGCTCATCATTGGAGACAGGCAGACTGGGTAAGAGGATTCTGCTCAAAGTGAATACTGGAACACATGGCAGCATTTGATGTTATTCCTAGTGTCTTTGAAATGCTGTTGGAGTAGTGGACGTGCTGACAAGGGGTGGGACAAAAATCAGTATTGCAATATGTTATATGTTTTAATCGTTCTGATTTCTGGTAGATCAACCTTTAATCAGTTTGTGGTTTTACATTTTAACACTGACATATGAATAAACATTAGTGCATGTCAGATAATAATAGGAATAATATTTTAAGTGGTTTGTTGCATAATGTTTCATCCCTGTTGTCTTATAAATTTATTATACAACAGTCTGAGTATTTTTCCTTCTGTGGTTATGATTTGTTAATTTAAACCTGAAAGCACAAGATTGAGATTCCCTTATGTACAACATGGATCTGTAAGTCGGTGTATCCATGGTGCTTAGTCTTTATATTTGTGTTGCAGCAAAACCGCAATTGCCATCGACACAATCATCAACCAGAGGCGCTTCAATGAAGGAACTGATGAGAAGAAGAAGCTGTATTGCATCTATGTCGCTATCGGCCAGAAGAGATCTACAGTGGCTCAGCTGGTGAAGAGGCTGACTGATGCCGATGCCATGAAATACACCATTGTGGTATCTGCTACTGCCTCTGATGCCGCTCCGCTGCAGTACCTGGCTCCCTACTCTGGCTGCTCCATGGGAGAGTACTTCAGAGACAACGGCAAGCATGCCCTGATCATCTATGACGATCTGTCCAAGCAGGTAAGTTTTATTTAATCGGATTGTTGGAGGGGATTTTAACGCAGGGAAAACCAGTTGCTGTAAATAATTTTGACAAAGTTTCGTTTGCAGATAAACCCAACCTCGTGTGTGTTATCTTTCTACAGGCTGTTGCCTATCGTCAGATGTCCCTGCTGCTCCGTCGTCCCCCCGGTCGTGAGGCTTACCCAGGAGACGTCTTCTACTTGCATTCCCGTCTGCTGGAGAGAGCTGCTAAGATGAACGACAACTTTGGCGGCGGCTCCCTCACAGCCCTTCCCGTTATCGAGACACAGGCTGGTGATGTGTCAGCCTACATTCCAACTAATGTCATCTCCATCACAGATGGACAGGTAAGTGTGTCACTCGTTGACTCGCTTCATCCCAATGAAAATCTTAAACCAGTTACTGAATGTTGTTTTCTCACTCAGATCTTCTTAGAGACTGAGCTGTTCTACAAGGGTATTCGTCCGGCCATCAACGTCGGTCTGTCTGTGTCACGTGTCGGATCTGCTGCCCAGACCAAGGCCATGAAGCAGGTTAGCCTTCTTTGTAATCACCCATCTCCCAGCTTTTATCACAATTAATGTCTTTGATTCTGACTTATTGACTTCTGTCCATCACCAGGTGGCTGGTACCATGAAGCTTGAGCTGGCCCAGTACCGTGAGGTGGCTGCCTTCGCTCAATTCGGTTCTGATCTGGACGCTGCCACTCAGCAGCTGCTGAACCGTGGTGTTCGTCTGACTGAGCTCCTTAAACAGGGACAGTACTGTGAGTATTTACATTTAGTATTCAATTTCCCTTAGTAGGCATCTCTTTCAGAAAATGTATCCATTCCACAGTTGACTTGTGACTGTATGCTTTCATCGTTCAGCTCCAATGGCTATTGAAGAACAGGTAACAGTCATTTATGCTGGTGTGAGGGGACACCTGGACAAAATGGAGCCTAGCAAGATCACCAAGTTCGAGAAGGCGTTCCTGCAGCACATACTGAGCCAGCACCAAGACCTGCTGGCAGCTATTAGGTAAGTTAAAGAGCTTCTGGGCAACAGCATTTGGGCTTTTGCATTGTAATTGATGTTCTGTATGTATTTTGTAACCATCTCTTCTTGATTTCAGGACTGATGGCAAAATCTCTGAGGCATCTGATGCTAAGCTCAAGCAAGTTGTGTTGAATTTCCTCTCCAGTTTTGATTAAAGTTATGCTTCTTGGCCTGGCTGTTTTCATGTTTGCATTGTGCAGCGTCAGTTATACTTTCTATGAACTTTAAAAAAAAAAACCCAAGAGGCACTTGATCTTTAATGTACAGATATCTCTTAAGAGAGAATAAAGTATTCCAACTAGTTGACTTGATTGCCTCTTTTTGTGTTTGGTGCACTGTTGGATCGCTTTATATTTTGATATACGTCAATGGTGTAACTGTTGTGATCTCACACCACAATTTGCAGTTCCTACTGATCCTATAACAGTGAAAATAGTGAAACCAATGCTTATATAGTGCACAGCCACACATCTAAACTGTTTGTTTCTAAAAATCCTGCCTCATTTGAGCAGAACGATTAAGAAGCAGATGATGGTGTGTGGCTGTTCTGGTTGCTGTCTTCCCTGCCTTTGATGAAAGCATTTCAGATCATCAAAACCAACAAAATCAATCGCACTGAAAAACGACAAAGGCAAATGGGACTTTCATGTGTATACACACACTGTCATTGACTGACAGTGAGCAATAGACCCTGTTCCTTTATGATTTTAATGTTGCATTCTTTGCCTTTGTCATGATTAAAGAGCTACTGTATGAAACCATCCTTTAAATCTTCACAACAACTTGTTTTTTAATGCAGCTTGAGAGGATGTGTACAGCTGGTGACTTTGTTCTCTATTTGTCCAGAAATGGTAGAAGTGAATAAACTAGTGAGAGGCTCACTGGGGCTTTACCAATTGATTTACATAATGGAATGGCTGTAATACTACATGAAGGTAGAGATGACAAGCTTTTATGTTATAATACTTGGCTAATCCCACAGATCAGTCACGTTGCAGAAAAGCATGTAAAATTGTGAGAAAGGAAGTACAGACAGGCTGCCACAGGCTGAGTGAATTAACTGTAATGGTGGCAATTAGGAAAGTTAATGTTACAACCAGTAATTAAACTAAAATGTCAAAGAAACGGACTGACCCTTTTTAAATGTGTTCTGAATATTCTTGCAGCCCCATTCTCTTGGAGGTTGCTGTAGTTGAATTTGCTTTTTTTGGTTTAAGACTTCTAGGTTCTACTTTGTGAGTTGTGATGGTCAACAAATTACAGGAACTCTTAGTGTAATGTGGGCTAAAGCATCCTGCATTACACTGGGCAAGATGAATTAGATGAAGACTTTTTACTTGTTGACCACCAAAGGCAAAGTCTTTTCTATACTCAACTGGAGCCATGGTGCTATATTTTTTTCTTTATTGTATATATGACAAGCAACCATCAAGTGTTAAATTAGGTTATCTCTCCTAATATCTCACAATGTAGTGTAAGACTGTAAAGGCTCACTATCATCAGTTATCTACTTGCATCTGTCTATTCCTACAGGGTAAAACTGTAAGGCAAAGGGCAAAACCTACCAACCACACTACAGGACCCTCTGCTGGTGATGGTTGTACATGGCAGATGTCAAAATCAGAAAAATCCTCATTATTCATTAGCTTAAAAACATGTTAGATGGTTGTAAAGATAAAAGGTAATCAAGAAGCATTTAACTAAATTCCAAATTAGTCTTTATTGGTCAGAGTGAATCAAAACATTTCAAACAATAGCAGTGAATGGAAATCTTAATGTGAATATTTATGAAAGCCAGAATGGGCTGAACAGCCCTGTTCATATGAAATAGTGACCATTATCTACATCAATAAGTGAAGAAGTGCATAGTAAACATTACACAATAACTTAAGTGAAGGTGCATAGTAAATATTTTGCAATTTGAACAAATGCAGAAGCTGAGTGCATTTTTAATCAAAATTATGTCAATTTAAACTAGTGTAAAGTCATAGTGATTGAAGTTAACTATTGACTCTGTCTTGCCAAAAAATAAAACATGCATAGAATATTTAAATTAAATAAGTAATAATAAATAAATAAACATTAAAAATTACTAATCACACCGACAGCTGGGACATATTACACCCAGTACTGTTTAGTGTGCATTACAGGTCTGTGGTGTTTATGTTTGGGTACATTATTCTGTTTGACATAGCAGGGGTCATAATAATCCCACTCCAAGGCTGAAGCCAAAACACCGTTGGACAGACCGTCACTGTCTGCTGACAGAATCCGCAGGGAGACACCTGAAAAGAAATCGTGCGTATTTCAGAACTTTTGTTTAAAGATCCCCTCGTTATATGTTTTAAGTCATATAAAAATACTCTGAATAATTATTTGTGGCTGATATGCAAATATTATTCATTTCCAAATTTTGGATGTAAAATGTCTCCAACATCACTGAAAAGTCCAGTCAAGTTTCCACATCACACTTGTGTAACTTGCATACTGGACCATGATTGGCTTCCAAACTAGTTGTGATGTCACAAAATCATGATTGTACATACATGTTAAACTCAGATTTAAAAAGGTAACAGAGAAACTTTCCCTCTTCAGCACATTAATGTAAAAACGACCTTTGAGTGTCAAACTCTGCACATACATCATTCCGCGCAGTGAAGGTCAAACATCCAGGTGAAGTAATATTTTGAGTAGAAGGGACTTTAAATAAAGCAGTTCAACTTTGAAACTTGATGACAGTGAATCCCTGAGTCCCTTTGTAATACTTCATTCACTGTCATTAGACAACTTGCCTCTTTCTTAGGTGTTAGTATCAAAGCTTTGCAAATGCAATGACAATGCAAACAAATATTTTTTTTCTAGGCAGATATTGTAGTGGAGGTTATACTGAGCAATAGCACTTTTACACAACAGATTATATATTTCAGATGACAAAACATTTTGACTTAATTGGAGGGAAAATTGCAGCTACAAGAAAGAGGTTAGTACATAGCTGTACTTGACTAGACCCGTTTTCTTGATTAATCCAGTGCTAAAACAACAAATGACTGTCTAGCATTTGGACTTTTCCATGTGTATTTGCCTACAAAGAAGCAGATTGAAATTATTTACAGTAGCCTCATTCAACATTAAAATATACTATTCAAATTATTTAGATATATATTGCATACATAGCTTGCAATTGGTGCTCCACCTTGTTATCCACAAACTAATACATTACTCATAACTTGTTTTTTTTTATTTAAAAAGAAATGCTATAACTTTACACATGACTCCTTTGAAGCATTTGTTAAAAAACAACTCTTTATATGACGTTACCATTAAACCAGCAAAACTGCTCCCTACAAGTTTTCATTCATTCAGAAAGATAATTTATGTTCCTCACTGGTGAGATTCTGTGTGAATGATCAAAATAACCAAACAGCACTGATGTACAATGCTCTCTCTCGTCACCCTTTTTACTCATCATACTGTACCACCAGTTGACTTGTTTTTGCCAGCTGGATGCAGCAGTAACATTAGACAGCCATAGTGATTACAGTGCAGCTGAAGGAGACTGAAGCCTACCTGCACTGGCACCAAAGTCGCTGTCTAGTCCAGGACCCACTGCAGATGTGTTCAGGCAGGACGTCTCTGAAGGCGGGTTGGTGTACTCGCACTCCAAGTCTACTTTGTCAAACACGTGCACTGCAACACCTGGGTTCACGTCTGTCAGCATGTCGTAAGTACTGCTCCGATGAATGTAACCCACATGTTCCGTCTCCTGCTGTGAACAAAGTTAAAAATATAGATCTCACACTTTGGATTACGAATATTTTATTATAATGCTTTAAACTGGAAGTTGGATCAGGTGGACATGCATTGTTGTTATTTTTAAAGTAATAATCTGAGTTTAGGATGCACGTTTTACTTTTCCTTTTTGATTGGAATAAACCAAAAAAGCAAGATGGGGCAGTTAGTATAAGCAGTGACACAGACGAGAGCTACGCAAACTGGATGGAAGACACAGCAGGTATTATGATTTAAATACATTTTTATATTTTACAGCAATAAGCCGAAATATTTCTATGTATTGACAACCAATTTGTAGGCTATATATGCAGGTCAAGCAATGAGTGAGAATCACAATGTTTATTCTTGTTTCAATATTTTAAAATACCATAAAAAGTTTTCAGGTTCACTGTTGAGTAGGCTACATTACTAGAATCTGGACCTTCGTGTATTGGCATCACCGGCCTAAAACATGGTCAAAATGTGAATATTTTAGTAATTTGTCAACAACTTCACAATGGTCCTTGACTCCAGTTATTATCCAGTTATAGTGGACCACTCACCGTAGGAGAGTTTGGCGGAACAAGGTTCACTCTGGTTTCAGCCTCTGAATCACTGGACTGCGGTAAAACTGGTGCGCTTTTACACCAGCCCGCTTTGCTGATGCTGTATGTCCGTCTTGGGGTGGAACCAGACGCAGAGGAAGTGACCCGGATGGTGCTCGGCGCCCTCAGGGACCCTGAGCCAGTGGCGCCATCTGGCCTCAGGAGCCGGATCCTGTGATCCACCCCGGCCCTCTCTCTGGATGAAGCCCTGGAAGATGTGACAGGATGCGGCAGGACAGGCTCCGACAGAGACATGTAAGCTCTCCTCCCGTCCTGCAGCGGGGAGAAGGCTACGTCGGATACTCTTCGGACTCTTTGCAAGGTGGACTGCAAAAGCATCTCCTCCGTTTCCTCTCGCTTCTGTCTGTTGTTCTTCTTTGACAGGATCAATAACTTGTAACCCAGGAACAGACAGTTCAGCAGAAGCAGAATGACCACACAGGGTATGAGCAAAAGGACGACTAAAGTCAAATTTGTCACAGGGTAACCTCCAGTCAGATCTGATGGTGTGGTCTGACTTATTTGCGACATTTCATTCCAGAGGACATAAAAGGTCAATTTTAGAGAATTGCTGATCTCAATTGAGATTTCACGTTGTCTCTGAATGCGCAGGTGGTTTGTTGTATCAATCAATGTGGACTACTTTGTGTTTGAGGTATTTTTGATCTAATAGCAACATGCCAGCCTGCTTCTCAAATGTAAACAGTCTCCAAATGTGAGTGTTGTCCTTTATCACCCTCGTCTTCATGACTGTAGACTAATACTGTAAGTGTTAACAAAGCAAAGGCTTGATCTGAGACGACTGTGCAACGCTCACTCAGTTAGCAGCCGCATAGATTACAGATCAACAGGTGTGTCCTATTAAGTGCAGGATGTTTTGCGTTGTCATAGCAACCAATCACCTCTAGATGGCAGCAGGTGGCCAGACTCCTGCATCACTGCATCTGAAGTTCTGCAAGTATGATCTTCTTGCTCTAAATTCGTGATTTTATGGACTGCATTGTCTGATACACTGATGGAAGAAGTATTTACTAGGCCTACTAAAAGTATGTAAGTATTATCGACCAAATGTACTTAATGTATCCAAAGTAAAAGTACTCATTATGCAGAAAAATGCTCCCTGTCAGTGTTTTACTATTATATATGATGTTTTTGGATTAATATTACTGCTGCATTAATGTGTATGTTGCATTTTATTGCTGTAGTTATTTAAGGTTGAGTTAATTTTAACTACTTTATATACTGTTGGTTAGTTTAATCTACAGCGATGCATCATTTTCAATAAGATCATTATATGTTTGTAGAGTCGCCGTCCTGTGAGAACCCTGTATCTTTAAAAACTCAACTTTTCATGAGCTCAGAAAAACACAACCCTGTTTTCAGCTTTGTGATATTTTCCAGCTAATCCAAAGGGGTTTAAATAGTTTATTTTTCTTAAGAAGTAGGATCATTTTCTCAACTCATAAAGGAACACTTAATCCTCCTTTAGTGTATCAGC